>NC_060123.1:83665114-83986076 GCF_021461395.2 Schistocerca americana
GCGGTCGTGCGGTTCCAGACTGTAGCATAGAACCGCTCGGCCACCTCGGACGGCGGAGATTGCATAATATGGATACCGCAGAGATAGAGACCATGAACGCAAGATGAAAACGCGTGACTTAAGGTGGATGTGGAATTGTGTGACACTTTAAGAAACTAAGGAAAGGAGGAGTTTTAGCGTACTGAGCATCAGGTGATTCTGTATGTCCCCACACAAAGGGAGCACGAGGACGTGAAAAATAAGACATCTCGGCTTTCATCCTGGAACAGGATATCTCTGCAACTGGAGTCCGTACGGTGAGCGGTACGACCACTTATATAGAAACGTACCAGGAACTACCACAGAGACACTACAAGAAACGCTCACGGACGGAGACAAATAGGAACTATTAAACAAACACAAAGATCAAACCTCCAAAATTGGTCGTCCTATCTAGAAGCCACCCGTCATTTAGGCGTGGGGTCTTTGATTACCAATCAAAGCGTCCTCGGTTCCGGGTTCGAAATGCGGCACCGCTTAAATTTTGAAATAAAACCAGCAGCAATGACGGCCGAAGACTTCCAGCACAAGAAGTCTCCCTCATTGTACCAACAGCCTTGTCAAAGAGGGCGGAGGGGGGGACAGAGTTCCAGCACACTCTCTTGTGCTTGGGGTGGCAAACTGTTTCTAAAGACGCTAAAAACGGAGGAAACCATTGCATTAAAGACACAGAATGTGTATCCACAGGACATGTGGCCTGTAACTGAAAAGTGTCATGATGATCTCTCCACTGGCAAAAGATTCCTGAATAGCCCCCATTCGGGTCTCCGGGAGGGGACTGCCAGAGGAGACGACCATTAGAAAAAGATTGAATGACCAACGAAAGGATAACGTTTTACGAGTCTGGGCGTTGAATGTCAGAAGCTTGAACGTGGTAGTGCAGTTAGAAAATCTGAAAAGGGAAATGTCAAGGTTCAATCTAGATATAGTTGGGGTCAGTGTAGTGAAATGGAAAGAAGACAAGGACTTCTGATCAAGTGAGTGCACAATTTCAACAACAGCAGAAAATGGTATAACGGCAGTAGGTTTCGTTATGAATAGGAAGGTAGGGCAGAGAGTGAGTTGCTGTGAACAGTTCAGTGATAGGGTTGTTCTCATCAGAATCGACAGAAAATCAAAACATCGGCAGCAATAGTTCAGGTATACATGCCAACCTCGCAAGCAGAAGATGATGACATGGAGAAAGTATATGGGGATATTGAAAGGATAATTAAGTACGTAAAGGGAGGTGAAAATCTAATTGTCATGGGAGACTGGAATTCGTTAGTAGAAGCGGTTATGGGAGAATAGGAGTTTGCGACTAGGAGCGAGAGAGTAAAAAGGCTAATTGGGTTCTGCAATAAATTTCAGCTAGTAATAGCGAATAATCTGTTGAAGAATAACAAGAGCACGCCCATAGTACGTGTGGTAAATTGGTGAAGTGGAAGGAAGAATAGGTGATATGTTTATAGGACGTATGTCACGTCACAGTAATTGTCGTGGATAGGAAACAAGTGTTCTGCGTTAAAAGTAGTTGGGGAACGGAATGACAAAACGTTAAGTGGACTTTTACGTAATGTGCATGAATGCACATTCGACCACTGGAGTACAATCTGAATGATGACAATTTCTTGCAAGATAAATACATAGATTTTTCTTTTTTACATGCACATACCAGAGAGGAGGAGGAAGGTCTGATAAAAATGGGAGAAGCATATATAAGGTGCACGACTCCACTGATGGCTATAGTGAAATGTAGGGAGGGCAGCAGTAATAGACCCCCACAAGCCACAGCCATTGGTTTCAGTAGTGAATAAAGTAGAAGACAAATTGTCCCCCTAACCTACGATGTTAAAGTCAGGTACAATGGTCGCATAATGAGATATAGTGTATTGATGTTCTGTTTTGAATATGTTCAGAGGAACGAAGTAGATGGATGAGAACGACGACGCCAAGAGAGGGGCCAGTCGCACATAAAGTATTGAGTATAAGACAGGAATGACGTGTTGCTTGATGGTATAAAAAAACAGATGTGAAACGTGGAGACCCACAGATGTGATAGGAAGACCAAACTTGATGTCAGAGAGTAACTTGTGTCGGGTGATGATATTTTCTTCCAATCTATACTTTTAACAGATGAAAATTAATGTAGATATGTAGACCTAGACAAAGTAACATCGGGCACATGAGATTCAGGCTGGATGTGTGACGAATTAAACCGAGGTAATATTAGGTCATAAATAATTGCTGTAATCGTCACTATAAATGAATATGTGTCAAAATGTCAAAATCAAACACTGAAATTACGTAATGGTTATGTGTAGATTAATAAGTGTAATACTAAGTGTATAAACCAAACACTGAAACTACATAATAACGATAAATGTGTATTTTTAATCGGAATATTTGTCTAACACTAAGGAATAGTAGAATAGTCCCAAGAGGTTGAGAAAGTAAAATTTTTGTCATGATCATTGAGCAGATGAGAGGAGGTGAGGACAATCAGTGGAATGTATTGGACAGTACTAGAGTGTCAGGCACGCATGAGGAGGGCGCAAGAGGATGTGCAGAGGCAAACTTTGGGACAGCGTTAAAACACCAGTCTAAAATGCAGTAATATATTATTAATGACTAATTTAGAAATTTAGAAATCATCTTCAGAAAATGAGTGCCATCATACTGTGACGGGTGCTTCCTTAGATGCTTATGTGACAACACAATTGTAAACTGGAATTTACAATCGTTTTACCAGACGAGAATCCGAAGTGCCGCCACCAGCAGTCAGATGATGCTCATTTCCTGAAGATGGCATCTACATGAAGTATAAAGCAGTCATTAACAAAATATTATTGCGATATAGACTGTTATTTTAACCGAGCTGTATCAAAAAAACGCTGCCGCTCCTCTGGAGTATGTTGTCCAAACTTATGGACTCCGAGACAGCCTTCGGCTGACAGCAGGGCGCAGGCCAGCTGGTTGGGTCCCCTGAGCAGCGAAGCGAGGCCAGCCGGCGGCTCTGTTGTGTGGCCACCGCCTTGTGGGCGTCAGCCGTGTTCGCGCCACAACACGAAGATGGAGTCGCAGCCTTGGAAGATGAGCGGCCAAATAAGCAGGCGTACCACGACACATCAGCGGACATGTGCCAGCAGTGAATTGAATCACCGGCCGCTGTGGCCAAGCGGTTCTGGGCGCTTCAGTCCGGAACCGCGCTGCTTCTACGGTCGCAGGTTCGAATCCTGTCTCGGGCATATATGTGTGTGATGTCCTTGGGTTAGATAGGTTTAAGTAGTTCTAAATCTAAGGGACTGACGACCTCTAATGTTAAGTCCCATAGTGGGAGAGCCATTTGAACCATTTGAACTGAGGGGAAGTAAGTGATTAAGAATTCGTACAGAAGGGCACAACAGAGACCATTCTATTTAAGAGAATGTCACATAGCCAGGCTGCAGCAAAACTAGTGCTGCGCCAAGGAATATGCATCTATAATTATTCTCCTTCTGAGAAGTAACGCCTTGCATTAGACTGTACGACGCAACTTCGAACAGCAAGCTACTTCTCTGTCGTTGATGCCCGCAGACAGCAATACTCCCATGATGGCGCTGACCTTATCTCATGGTGTTTGTTTCCTTGTGAGCTTCATAGTGTCTTCCTCGTTTGCCCAGTGAAGATGCTAACCCAAACATGTCAAAGACAGTACGCTCGTAGGTGCACTACGTACGTGTGTTGCAACTCTGACCTTATTGCACGCTCAGGCGCAAACAAAGTCAGAACTGGTGTCACCGCTTGTGGGACACAGTCTTCGCCACAACTGCTGACGTACGAGATTATGGAAACCTAAGATCTAGTCGGGCCGTTAACACGAAGGACGGATGATTCCTCTGAAATTGAAGGTGGCAAGGGGATTTAATTCGAGGAACAGCATATGACAAGCGATGCGATGAGAAATTGCCACCCTCCCCCATCCCCACCAAACTGAACCCTGTGCCTCCACATACATTAACTATGCAGTGCCCAATAATAGATCTCACTAGTGAAAGGGAGCATACCATAAATACTGTGTGACAGATACGTTTTCCCTATGCTACTTGGCGGCAGAGTGTATGTTCTATTATGCTTTTATAAAAAGTTTATTATATTTCTTTTGTTTCTTATTTTCCTAGCAAACTGACGGTGTTGGCCATATATTATGTACCATATTTAGGCTATATTACATGTGCAAAATGTAATAAGACCTTAAACATCTACTCATTGAGATTTCTTCTTGTAATGCTGTGTTGTACAGGAAACACGCACACAGTACTGTGCCCACATATATTTCCTTGTTTTGATAAATGCGATAGGGATTTTTGACTAAGAAATTATTTGGGTGGTAATCCACCGCAGTTTAAAGCATAGGGTTTCAGTAGACTTGAAAGCTATTGTGTTGTACGTGAAGGATCTTATATCGCCGGCGGTATTATTAGGTGACTAGGAAGCGGCGTGAAATAGAAAAAAGGAAGATATTGTAGTATTTAACGTAGATTTATGTTCTTAGTATATAATCAACGTACCTCTCTTTTTTTTACCAATGATTACAGATTTTGATTTTATTTTTTTTATTTATTTTTATATCATTGCCGTGTTCTTGTATAAACAGATGCAAATGTCAGTCCAATAGTGTTGATTTACAACAGTGTCAAGAATATATACTTAGTGGTACAATGAAAATAAAGATGAATTTCCTATCCTAATAAAAATACCCCAACTTGTAATATAAGGTTATGATTTTTCTTAGTGTTTATTCACATAATTTAATATATTGCGGATGTAATGTAGCAGGTTTATAAAAAGTCCAGTAACATAGACGATGTGTATGTGAGCATTACTGGACTTTATGTCTCCAACCTTTTATCTGTTGAGCCAGATGTACCTGGGACCACCAATAGGTTTGTGGCAGGGGAAAGCGGAAGATACTGTAATAGTATTGTAAGATGGCAAGAACTATGCCCCTTACATGAAGTCATTAAAGATCACCTAACTCACGCTGAGCGAACAGTAGGGCTGAACAAGAATGACTGGCAAGGCACAACGCATCTTGTAGGAGGTATAATATGGATGTATTGGAATAATTAATGTCGGGTGATGGTTTCAAAGTAATTCACATGACATGAAAACTTTGTAGAAATGCGTTGATTTACTGGAGGCTAGTTTACCCCAGGGAAGTATTCGAGTTCACCACAGCGCACAGCTGGGGAGCGGCGAAGGGAAGTAACAATAGACAGCTTAGGGTGGCTCAAATTTTTGAGAAAGTGGTAACGGGGCGCGACCTCCAGTTGCCTTAAGATGAATGACAGTGGGGGGGGGGGGGGGGTTGACCCCATGCTGGTGTACCAGGAAGCAGACGGAGAACTTGTACGCCTGTTGATAAAAGCCCGTTGTCTCGTTTTCAGTGAAAAATGCTCGAAAGCCGTGCAAAGCTACAGTGGAGTGGTCATCAGAGGTCAAAATATGCGTGTTCGTGACTATAGCAACTTAATGCTGAATTCATGGTCCGCAGAGTCTGAAGTAAATCAGGTGAAGAGCGACAAAATGGAAAACGTTGGCCTCCGATGGGAACGTAGGACCAAGGAATTTGAAGTACTCTCCTGGGAGTCAGCATCCCAGAAAACTTGGTGTTTGTGCCTACGCTAACCTTGATGGGTGGCATGGGATGAGCTAAATAGCAGAAGTTGCGAGGAAGGGAAATTTTATGGGAATTTGTTCACTTCCCAGAGCATGCATTGGTCGGCACTGGGAAGCGATGCATAATTAATGCAACTTGCTCTGCAATTGGCGTAAGTGATTTTGCTGGAGGGGAAACCAAGGCAAAGAGCAGACTGTGCGAAGTCTCCATAGAGGTCTTCCATTCCCAGCTTGCCTAGGGTGCGGACGTGGCGTTCTTTACTCAGCTTGCATGAGAAAGAGTGAGCATCTCTGCAGTTTAGGACTTAACAAATGGAACGATTGAGCTTGGAGATAGGGAGTTTTGGTTCAGCTATGTACTGAGCAAGATAGGTAGGAGTGAATAGACGAGTGCAGCCTTGCAGCACCATGAGGTCGGCCAACGTCCACACAACGACACCACTCGGCCACGCTGAATTCGGTGATATTGCGCCCGCTCTGGACACTGATTAATTTGTTGGATCAAATCGGCAAAGTTTCCATGAGGGTTTCATGGGCCGTGTATTGTAGAATTCTTCTCGCACTTCGCGTTGTGCCTGGGTCAGTCGATAAGAATTACTTTTGATTTATCGCACTTTACTCCAAGCGAACGCAATTTATTACCACTGCCTGTTAGGAGAGTCATGTAATGTGATGATTGAAGGTAGTGAGTTAAAATAAATCTGTGCTAATCGACTGCATCTGTTTTCAATCAAGTAGTTGAAATCCCAACTCACTTTCTAAATTAATTTTATTTTCAACTTTTGCATCTGGTGTTCGATAGTTGAATACAACATCAATGTGCACCCCTTTTTAATAAAAGGGATCACTTCTGAAGCAATTAATGTCAACACTGCCACCACAGTTCAATCGGGAGTCACAGGGCCCGACATTGCGGCAATTTTGCACTCTCTGTTGATCTGTTAGTCAATTACCTGGGGTGAACACACACCAAAACCAGATACATGACAGGTGGGGTGTTACAGTATATTTTCACTTTCTCTAATGTGTAAACATGTTTAGCAAATTACTGTTTCGAGTTTTTGATTTTTCTTTGTTTTGTTATATAGAATTTTGTTATGTGATGTTTGTGAGATTGGAATGTCTTCTGCAATATCTAGTAAACTGCATACAGCCACATGCTTTACCTGTCAAAAACATTTTTACTTTATTCGTAACTATTTATCGTAGACAGGAAATCTGTTAGCATAATGGTTCACTTTCCCTAGAACGTTTACAATCACACTGAAAAGCCAAAGAAACTGATAAACCTGCCTATTATCGTGTAGCCCCCCCCCCCCCCCCCCCGAGCACTCAGAAGTGCTGCAATACGATGTGCATTGGACTCAACTAATGACTGAAGTAATACTGGAGGGAACTGACACCATGAATCCTGCAGGGCTGTCCCTAAATCTGTAAGATTACGGGCGGGTGGAAATCTCTTCTGAACAGCAGGTTATAAGATATCCCAGATATGGTCAATAATGTTCATGTCTGGGGAGTTTGGTGGCCAGCGGAAGTGTTTAAATTCAGAAGAGTTCCTGGAGACACTCAGTAGCAATTCTGGTCGTGTGAGGTGCCGCATTGTCCTGCTGGAACTGCCCACGTCCGTCAGAATGCACAATGGACATGAATGGACGCAGGTCATCAGACAAGATCCTTACGTACGTGTCACCTGTCAGAGTCTTATCTGGACGTATCAGAGGTCCCACATCACTCCAACTGCACACGCCCTACACCATTACAGAGTCTCCACCAGCCTGAGCAGTCCCCTGCTGACATGCGGGGTCCATGGATTCATGAGGTTGTCACCATTCCCGTTCACGTCCATCCGCTCGATGCAGTTTGAAAAGAGACTCGTCCGAGTAGGCAACATGTTTCCAGTCATAAACAGTACATGTTGGTGTTGACGGGCCCAGGCTAGACGTGATGCTTTGTTTCGTTCAGTCATCTAGTGTACACGAGTGGGCCTTCGGCTCCGAAATCCCTTATCGATGATGCTTCGTTGAATGGTTCGCACGCTGACATATGTTGATGGCCCAGCATTGAAATCTGCAGCAAGTGGCGGAAGGATTGCACCTCTGTCACGTTGAACGATTTTCTTTAATCGTCGTTGGTCCCGCTCTTGCAGGATCTTTTTCCGGTGGCAGCAACTTTGGACATTTGATGTTTTACCGGATTATTGATTTTCACGGTGCACTCGTGAATTGGTCGTTCGGGAAAATCCCCATTTCCTTGTTATCTCAGCGATGCTGTGTCCCATCGCTCGTGTGCCGACTATATTGCATCACGTTTAAACTCATTTAAATATTAATAACCTGACACTGTAGCGGCAGTAGCCGCTCTAACAATTGCGCCAGACACTTGTTGTCTTACATAGGCGTTGCCGACCACAGCACCGTATTCTGCCTGTTTACATATCTCTGTATTTGAATTCGCATTTCTATACGAGTTTCTTTGGCGCTCCATTGTGTCATTGAAACGATGTGCAGGAAAATTAACGATAGTCCCCACATGTTTCTTGGTTGATACTACCTGAACTTAATATCTACCCTCAATAAATATTGATCAACTGCCTGAAGTGTATAAAAAAATGCATCTGAGATCCTTCTATGCGTCTCTCAGGAGTTTACGATGAAGTTGGAAAAACAGTACACATAATGAGGAATTACGTTTATCAACTATCCCAAAATACTCTGAAAGATACCTGGACCACTGATGTCTACAATGATCTGGTCACTATTCTGGTATAGCCAGAAGAAAACACTGCAAAATTCAAATGGCTCTAAGCACTATGGGACTTAACATGTGAGGTCATCAGTCCCCTAGACTTAGAACTACTTACACCTGACTAACCTAAGGACATCACACACATCCATACCCGTAGCAGGATTCGAACCTGCGACATTAGCAGGCTCGCGGTTGCGGACTGAAGCGCCTAGAACCGCTTGGCCATAGTGGCCTACGAAAGCACATACTATAGGTATGTGTTCACTAAGTTAGGAGCTGATAGCTACGAGGAATAAAAAGGTGACCGATTTCAGACTACACTTTGCTATCAGGCCTGCGAATGACCACCACGAAGATAGCTCTCTGGCTGGGTGTAACTGGTATGACGGATCTCGCTTTGCTTCGGCACTCTGTCAAACTCAGTATTGAAGTTCTCGTAAAGAGCGAAAGAGCTTAGGAGAGCTCTGTAAAACAGAGGGAAAATTATTTTAGGCAACACTTGCGTACTTTATAGTTTAACACGTACCCAACACCAGATTTGGAACGGAGCCAGGTGGCGTAGTGGTTAGCACACTGGACTCGCATTCGGGAGGATGACTGTTTAAACCCGCGTGTCGGCCATCCTGATTTAGGTTTTCCGTGATTTCCCTAAATCGCGTAGTTAAAACGCCGAGACTGTTCCTTTGAAATGGCACGACTGACTTCCTTCCCCATCCTTCCCTAATGCGATGTGACCGATGACCTCGCTGTTTGGTCCCCTCCCTCAAATCAACCAACCAGCCTGATTCTAAGAATGCCACATATCGATTACGAGTACATAGTTATTCTACATCAGGCTAGGGAATCATTTCTGATGCTTTTTTGACCACGTCATTCCTAAATGGTGAGAGAAGATCCGACACAAAAATGTTATTTGTTGTTGAAGATGTAATTGAACAATTGCGCGATCGATAAGTCGCGCCACAATGTCTAGTATAATATCTTTGCCTTAGGAGGGAGTGGTTCGCTCGGAGACCGGAGGCGCGAGGGCAGTGACTGTGAGACCAGGAAGGTGAAACAGTTCGCTCGGGGTGAGGCCTCCGAGTTGGAACCTGGGCGCGAGGGGAGCAGTGTGCCGACCGGTGCTCGAGCTGGGTATAGGCCACATGCTGTCCTTCCTAGATAGTACAGATATGTCTGATGCGGTTTCCGATTTCGTTGATCGTAAGCGAGTGAGCCCAGCATCGGCATAACCATAGCTGTGATTGCCATTTCCTGTACCACTACTGTGGCTGTTTGGTTCGGTACCTTTACGGTTTTTTATTAGAAGTTCACTTTCGGTTCCATATCAGACTTCTGGTCATTGACTCCGCTTCTGTTTCTAGGCATGGAAGTTGCTTTTACACTCCTACAAAAATACTGAATTTGTTTCCTTATTTAATGTTCCAGTCTGAGTGTTATTTGTGAGTTTCGGCCTCAACTTCCTAGTTGGCTGCTGTCAGGAGTCGGTTTTGTGGCGGCGCGCGTT
The DNA here is from genome assembly GCF_021461395.2 of Schistocerca americana. Taxonomy (NCBI): domain Eukaryota; kingdom Metazoa; phylum Arthropoda; class Insecta; order Orthoptera; family Acrididae; genus Schistocerca; species Schistocerca americana. Next base: position 83,675,049 of record NC_060123.1, read on the forward strand.
TACGTCTTAATGGTTTCTTTTCATGTGCCACGACCTGTTAGTATTATTAGCGCCAATTTCATTTATTGTATTACTGGGTGTTTATACTACCACATTTGACTGTGTTTTTCTTATTGTTTGTAAGGTTGGGGGTCTGTTTATCTTAATTGTTGAGTCTCTGCCAGTCAGAACTTTATTTTGCGTTTGTTACCACTATCTTACACCCGGCTGTAGTGCTGTTCAACTGATTATGTTCTATCTTCTGTTAGTAAGGGGTTCGTTAGCCAGCGGAACACGTTTGCTTGGGGTTTAGTACTCCACCTCGCGTGGCGCTTGTTTACCCCTGGCGCACGTGGCGCTAGTTTGGTACAATTTGTGGTTGGCAGTCGAACTCCTTGCTCGGTAACTGTATCTGGAACTGTATTTAGATTTTGACCGCCTTGAAGTTTCATAGATTTCACTCCATCAATTGACTGAAAAATTATTTAATTAGTTGTCTTGATGCTGCAATTTTTACTGTCATGCGGCGTTCGGCTTATAGTAGACGCTTGGCTTGGCTCGATTACTATATTAAATTCTGTATTTTCCTGTCAATTTTTCGGACGTGGGTGAAATCTCCCTGACGCAGCGTCCGAAAGTGGAGCCAAGTCTGAGCTCGACCGAATGGCCAGCCGGGTGCAGGTTGTCCCGCACCATTTACTCTTTCCGAGCCCATTAGCCCATTACGCCTTCTCAAGTCATGGTTGTATAGCACGTCGATGTATTTATGTGTGTCTTAATCTTCGTGCACCCATTGCAGCTCTCCTTTTAGCTGTTTTTTTTTTTTTAATTTCTAGCCTATGTAAACTGATGAAGGCTAATCGGCTAATTTGGCAATTGAGCAATCACTAGATCTATTTACTTAATGTGTCTATCCAAGTGTGGCTCGGACAACCGAATGGTTGTTAATCTTACTCCTTGTATGCACTGTTGGTTTTTGAACTGGCCAAACACTAGGAGATTTAAGATCCGTTAATTTCATGAAGGTTCCCACTGAATATCTGTACCATTCAGGACGCAATATTTAACATCAGTTTTGTCTGGTTATTTCTCTTGCATGTCTTGCGCACTTCCGTTACCTGATGGTACAGTAATTTTCTTATATGGTACTAGTTTGGGGAGTATACTTTTATTTTGGATTGTGAACCTTAAAGTTTCTTCCGAGAAAGAATTTTTAGCTCTTCTGTTGTGCTGGTACAGTTTTTATTATTGTATTGAACCTGTTTGTTATTAATCAGTCTGGTACAGTTTTATGATTGTAAATTATTCTGTTCCTTAGTAGTCAATACCACGGGAGGTGTTTTTCCAATAAGAAGTGTAACTTAGCGCGTTCTGCCAAAATAAAGAGAGAGTTCACAACACGAATTATGTTCAATCTCCCTTTGGCCGCCGGCCGAAGTGGCCGTGCGGTTAAAGGCGCTGCAGTCTGGAACCGCAGGACCGCTACGGTCGCAGGTTCGAATCCTGCCTCGGGCATGGATGTCCTTAGATTTAACTAGTTCTAAGTTCTAGGGGACTAATGACCTCAGAAGTTGAGTCCCATAGTGCTCAGAGCCATTTTTTCCCTTTGGCCCTGTGCTTCCTACCGCAGACAACTTGACGCGGGTGTTGCTTACCAGTAACGACGAGGAATGTCAAGGTTCACTTCAACGTCTTTCGTGAGACAACCCCTGTTATCTGTGCTTGAGCGGAATATCTTTGTTGATCTCTACGGTCTAGGACTCTAGGAGGTACTCTCCGGTTTGTTGATTAGCGCTTGACTTACTGTACAGTATGTTTCGTAATTACTATTCTATCTGATGCAACGCTGCCAAGTTGGAAATTCAGGGATGTGCTCTATAAGAAAAGCGTAAGAAGCAACTGGCGTTATGAATTTAGTTATTCGTGTGTGAAAGGCGGATGTACGTGAAGTTAGTTACATTACTCTGTGATTTACCTTAAAATAAAAGATAGTGAAATGAACTGCTAAGGCCTAAAGAAAAGTAATTAATTAATTTTCTTGAGCTTTGACTTTGACACAGGTAAGACAGGTACTGCGTTTAAATTCTCTTATGATTTTTTGCCTACATGCATAGGTTTTAAAATTTTTTACCTGTCTAATAAAAGAATCTGTAAAAAAATTTTACTATTGATAAAATATGTTTTCTTCGTGGCTGCTGTAAGGAGAGAACGGGTTAGGTACAGGATGAGTTGGCCGTCGAAGGTTTCCGTTTCTCCGGTTTTCAGAGAACGCCAGGCAAAGCCGGAGAAAACTGCTACAACTCGCGATGAAGACTCCGTCTCTCGTGACAGCTACAATAATCACAGTCGCCGTAAGATTTTCTGGAAACACTTTCAGAATAAGGAGGTTGAACAACAGTGGCAGTAAGATATCGCCTCACTAACAAACCGGTCGCATAGGCCGGTGACGCACTAGGCAGCCAGGCTGTGACAGCCGCAGTTCTGAGCAGCCAGCATCAGCAGACAGCTGACGGCCAGTCGTGACGACCTGGCCGAGCGAGATGGACGTGGAAGACGCGATAATTGTCCACCTTTTGTCTCAGAAGAAACGCATAGCCAAACAGGGATACTGGATTCATCCCCTACTGCTGCAGCGATACTCAAAGGGTTTATTTGAAAATTACTTCAAGGATCTTCGAAACTATCCACATCGTTTTTTTAACTATACAACAATGTCAGTGGAATCTCTTAATAACCTGGAAAGTATAAGAAATTCCATGACGGGTACTGATACTCGTATGCGAGCTTGTTTAACTCCGGAAGAAAAAATGTTTATTACTTTGAGGTGAGTTCAAAAACAAATATGATAGTTCATTTTTAATAATATTTGAAAATAATTGGCCACGGGTTAAAACGATAAGTCACAATTTACTTATTTCTTTTTAGAAAAAAAATAGTACTTGTCCTTTCCAATATCTGCAGCAACTATCAACACCAAAGATTTATGTCGCTGACTAAAAATGGTCGCTCGTATTAAAACATGTACAATTAAAAAACTTCGAAGCAGTAAAACGCCAAATTTGTGTGAAAAATTATTGAACTATCATCGGGTTCTCCCCTGGCCCTTCTATTCTAATGTTACGAATTTGAAGGAACAGAAAACGGACGAAGTCAGAAAACAGAAGTGATAGTTTGAAAATAATACAACATCATTATTTTAATTTTATATGCTAAATTATAACAACATTTCGAAATACTATTCATATCAAAGTTGTTGTAGTACTGATGACTGGAACAGATCAAGTATTTCAGAATTCTGACTTGACACAGTTGAGTAAATGGGCGATGACAGCTCATTGTATTCGGCGGCAGTGTCCTGTCTGTATGTAATAGGCGTAGAATAATCACAGCGACTGTCCTTCTGCCCTCTGCTGAAGTCTATTCGACCATCATTTGGCTGTAGTACACATCCATGCTGAAACTGCTGTCTACTCGACGCTTCTGGTTCATACCTAAGGCTATATGCTCGAGTCACTGTTGTTTCTGACGTATAATCAGAATAGCCTAGGTGATGAGTCCGCAGTGGAAGCATTTGTGCTCTTTTTATGACGTCAATAATTTCCATTTTGGTAGTAAGCTTGCGTGTTGTTTCGGAATCTTTTTCATGTCTTCTAGTAATGAAAGAAGAAACAGTCTATCTGAATCAGGTTCTTGGTTTCTTTCACGCCCCTCCCTCAGTACGATACTCTGTTGTAGTACATCAGCCAATCAGTCGTCGTTACTTTTCTGCTTCTTTCTGGGAAGAAGTGAAGGACTTTGTACGCCACATCCCCCATAGTGACTTTCAGCAACTCAGTTTCATCCTGGCTACCTTGAGCTGTATTGTCAATAACAGTTTCCTTAATAAACTCTAATTGCTCGAAATACACGTAAGGGCTTTTACGCAAAGCTGCTGATCCACTTTTCCCTGCTGAAACTTGTCCTAATATTCTTCCACTTCTGCTGTAGAGATTTGCCTGCAAAAAAAGTCTATGTCAGAGGCTCCGATGGGATGAAATTAGGGATGTTAATATGACTAATCTATTATAGTAATGTAATAAAATTCCTGGCAGCAGCACCTGGGTTTCATTTTTTCATATGAAATATTTCGTTTCAGATATCCCCCAGGATGTACTATGGCACCACTGAGTAACAATATTCGGATCGCGTGTACTACTGTCCGAGAAGTCATATATGAAACTTGCTTGGTGATTTGTGACAAAATGAGACAGACTGCGTTTCCAGAATTAAATGAGGGTACATAGATTGAAATAGCAAATGGATTTAATAGACATGCAAACGTTCCCAACTGCATCGCTGCCATCGACGGGAAACATATCAGAGTAATAAAACCCCGTCATTTAGGTTCACTTTACTGTAATTTCAAAAATTATTTTTCGATCGTTTTACTTGCTTTATGTGATGCAGACTATAAATTAACTTACCTTTATGTTGGTGCATATGGAAAATACAGTGACTCATCTATTTTTAAGAAATCAGTTCTGTATCAAAAACTCCTAAATAAAAATTTACAAATACCAGAGAAAAGCTCAATATCAAACAATGGAATACCGAAGCTGTACGTCATTGACGGAGACGAGGCGTTTGGTATGTCTGAAAATTTAATGCGTCCTTGTGGAGGGAGGAGTTTAACAGACAAAAAAAAATCTTTAACTATCGACTGTCTCGGGCTAGGCGATTTATAGACTGCACGTTTCGCATTCGGCCAAATAAATGGAGAGTTTTTCATCGCCCTACGGATGTTCGGGAAGAATTTGCAATCGCCATAATAAAAGCATACTGTGTTTTACATAATTATGTGCGAGAAAGAGATGGCTACAAATTTGATGGCACACTGTACGTCCCTTCAGAACTGGAAATTTCCCCACAGGTCCTACAAGAGCAGGGTGCCATTCTGCAGCAACAGCACACAGAGATTTATTTGCGGATTATTTTACAAATGGAAATCCGCTGGAATAGCAAAACAGAATGGGATTGGGGTAATAATTATATGTGTTAATTGAATTGTGGATGTCACTATTACTGCTTTCATGTGAATTATTGCGTATTATTGTTAAGTGTACAGTGATACCCTCTTTTTGATTATTGTACCTATAACCATTTTTATTATGTAATAAATAATAAATGACTTACCGAATTCATTCTCTTCATTTTCCGTCATATTCTCCTCGCACATTATACCGGGTGATCAAAAAGTGAAAATTTGAAAACTTAATAAACCACGAAATAATGTAGATAGAGAGGTACAAATTGACACACATGCTTGGAATGACGTGGGCATTTAATAGAACAAAAAAAAAGCAAAGTTCACAAAATGTCCGACAGATGGCGCTGAACAGCAAAACGTCAGTGACTGTGCATGACGATCGTGTATAAAAGGAGCTGTAATGAGAGAGAGATGCGCCAGAAGTGGCAGCATGTTGACGTTACCTGAAAAGGCGCTTTTAGTGAAGCTGTATTATCAGAATGGGGAACGTGCTAGTTCAGCGTTACGATCCTATCGCCATAGGAAGGGGATTCGAACGGGTAAACGTCCGTTGACAAATGCAGCTGTGGCGACAATGATTTCGAAGTTCGAAGCCACGGGTTGCTTAGACGATAGATCCCGTAGTGGCCGACCGAGCACAAGGCGTAATGCTGCTGAGACAGTTCAGGAAGAAATGGAGACTGTAGCGGGTTCGTCTATCCACGGGGAAGTCAGCGGTCGTGCAGTCGCACGTCGCACCGGCATTCCATACACTACTGTTTGGTTGGCACTGAGGCGTACCCTCCGATGCTATCCGCACAAAAGCCATCGGCATCATGAAGTGTTACCTGGCGATTTAGTGAAACGGAGCGCATTTGCGGTGTGGACGTTTCAAAAGATGGCGGAAGATGACGATTGGTTGAGTAACGTGTTGTAGACCGACGAAGCTCATTTCACGCTCCGAGGGTCTGTCAACGCCCACAACCGCAGAATTTGGGCTACCTAAAATCCTAGAACTGTCGTGGAAACTCCATTGCACGACGAGAAAGTCACGGTATGGGTTGGATTTACCACATCTACCGTTATCGGGCCTTTCTTCTTCGAGGAAATGTGTGATTCTGGTTTTGTAACTGCTACCGTGACGGGTGAGAGATACGCCGATATGTTACAGAATCGCATCATGCCCAGCCTGGCTGATAAACACCTGCTGGAACGTACGATGTTATGCAGGATAGCGCTCCACCCCATATTGCTAGACGCGTGAAAGATCTCTAGCGCGCGTCGCTTGGTGATGATCGTGTGCTCAGCGGCCACTTTCGTCATGCTTGGCCTCCCAGGTCCGCAGACCTCAGTCCGTGCGATTATTGGTTTTGGGGTTACCTGAAGTCGCAAGTGTATCGTGATCGACCGACATCTCTATGGATGCTGCCGGCCGCTGTGGCCGTGCGGTTAAAGGCGCTTCAGTCTGACACCGCGTGTCCGCTACGGTCGCAGGTTCGAATCCTGCTTCGGGCATGGATGTGTGTGATGTCCTTAGGTTAGTTAGGTTTAAGTAGTTCTAAGTTCTAGAGGACTGATGACCACAGAAGTTAAGTCTCATAGTGCTCAGAGCCATTTGAACCATCTAGGGATGCTGAAAGGCAACATCCGACGCCAATGCCTCACCATAACTCCGGACATGCTTTACAGTGCTGTTCACAACATTATTACTCGACTACGGCTATTGTTGAGGAATGATGGTGGACATATTTAGCATTTCCTGAAAAGAGCATCATCTTTACTTTATCTTACTGTGTTACGCTAGTCATTGCTATTCTGATCAGATGAAGCGCCATCAGTCGGACATTTTTTGAACTTTTGTATATTGTGGTTCTAATAAAACCCCATGTCATTCCAAGCATGTATGTCAATTTGTATCTTTCTATTAACATTATTCCGTGATTTATTCAGTTTTCAAATTTATACTGACTTTTTGATCACCCGGTATTTGTGATTTCCTCCCATCTTCTTCTCTTCACGTCACGGTCACTGTACTACTCACAAGATACGTCCCAGATTGCTCCTTCGTCTTTCAATTTCTTGAACAAATTTCTCGGGCCGAAAGCCATCGCGACGTTTGGCTCGAGGTGCAGACAAGGTGTGGCTGCGCGGAGACTGAGGCAGCCGCACACGCTCTTTAGCTATCATTGTTTTATTGGCTGCCGCAGCCTGGCTGCCTAGTGCGTTACCGGCCTTACGGAACGTCATGAACATAAAAGCTGACGGCGAAATATTGCGCGTCGTTCGGACAGTGATAGTAGCGGATTCGCCCAGTATTGTTAATTCGCGAAGCAATCACGATGCACAGTATTGCTAAACACACTAATAGTTTTTATGACTGTCCGGGGATCCAACATCGAATAAAAGTTCGTAGACGATATTTACCTTTTTTGTAAGTGAATTGTTTTAAATTCTTGATAATTGCGGTTACAAGTTGACATCTGCACTCCAAATTACGTCTGTATGCAAACTCATCTGATCTCAAAAAAACACAGTGTCCAATCGGCATTCCTTATCTCCAACAATTGCAAATTAGAACAATGCTCCTCCTATTTTTCACAGTAAAAAGCGTTGCCGTCGCAGCAAAAAGCGTTGTCGTCTCAATAAAACTAGCGCATCATCGCTGGTACTCGCAGCCGGAATATGACATTAATATTACGTTAGGTAGGGATATTACATGTTACGTCATACACGGTACGGGACTACAAGTCCCACCGCCACACCTTCACCCGCCCATGTTAGGCAAAATTTTTCTGCCTGACTAATGTAGTACTATCACCGTCAGAGGGTGGTACGGGACTACAAGCCCCACCGCCACACCTCCAAAGTGAATTGCAGTGACGCAGTCGCTGCCCTGTGGAAAATCACTGACTCACCAACACAGTTAGACCGCAATAGACCGGTGATTGCTGTATTGTAACATATCACCCCGGACTACAAGTTATGTTACACCTGAACGGATTGTAATTATTAATTAGTCAAATCACTTGAATTTTTATCATACAAGTCGGTTTATCAGCACGAATACTGAATTGAAAATAGTACTCAGTTAGTATTGAACTACAATTACAGAAAATCGATTAAATGTTTGCAGAGCCCTATAGAGTCTTCGAAAACTGAGTTGTTTACACAATATAAGACTCTTTTAACAATTATGATCTGGATATTGTGTCGACAATGCGGTGACAATGGTACGAGGTCGACGGTTTGATGCCGATGGGACAGCGGGATGGTGAGAAGCTGCAAGACATCGGGATGGAATGGTGGTCGGTGGTGATTGCAGGTCAGATTGTTACATGCGAAGCTGTTAGTGAAGGACTGGAGGCTGGGATGGAACTACTAAGGCCTCACAGCGCCAAGATAGAAGAAGTTCTCGCGACATACAACAAGGTACAAAAGAGTGAGCAAGGACAAAACGGCTAACTACAGCGCTTATCTGAAATAAAACGCGTTAGCGTTCTACTCTACCCAACTCGCTCCTGTGTATTAACAGTCCACTTCAATTCTTGCTTGTACTAGCATCCAGAGTGTCCACAAAAAAAAAAAAAAAAAAAAAAAAAAAAAAAAAAAAAAAAAAAAAAAAAAAAAAAAAAGAGTCACAACACGGCGAAAACACAGCTCCGTTGTCCAGAGTATCCACAGTTACATTCAAAAATGACACTAGAACTCTTCTGAAAAGATTGGTGCGAACAGTCACATGTGTACTAGCGACTGAGCAGGATGGATCACTCTCTTTGCATAGTAACACTAGTCTGCCCAACTCCACGATAACAACAACATCACTGTCAATCGACAACACTTCCATTTAAGTTTCATTTTCAGACACGACACAGGCCCAAAACAAGCCGCAGGAGCAAAGTTCACTGTCTTTATATCGCTGAAGGCGATTTCACACAATACCGAAGAATACTGTTCAGAACAGTCACTAGGAAGCATGAGACACAGTAATCGCGACAAAACACAACACATAACGTTACAGCAGAATTACATGTATAAAAAAATATTTTCAAGTTTTACCTTTGCAATCAAACAGCAACAATCTTCCCGTCCGTGATCTAATAATTATACGCTCATAACCTGAGTAGCAAGGAAAAAAATTGTCTAACGATCTGAAGGTTCAAAAAAAGAAAAACTAGAACACTAAGACTAATAAAGGACAAAAGAACAGGAAAAAGGATAGGATACCCTATTCAGACGTAAACGTCCACGAAACTCACTTAACGCTAAGACACAAAATCAGAAACTTGCAGAAAATGAAATAACCTACAGAATAAAAAAAAACAAATGCAAATTACCCTACAAGTACTAACAACCCACAATAAAATCAAGCATGGTCAAAGTATTCATAAATAAATCACATATTTATATCCCTACATCTGGATTGAAAGTTCATTCATTTTAAAACACCAGTTCATGGCACACATATTATCAACACATATCATAGGAAAAAAAATTCCGAACTTAAAAAACTAATATTTACAGATCACATAGTTACAAAAATCTTGACATATATAAAAAATAGACAGGATTATTTATAGAACATTTTTAAATCCTTATGGGGGTGCACACCGTTTATTTTCAATATTTTTGGATATGCCAACAGATATGCACGTGAATGTGGTAGTTTTATGATAACATATGGTCCAAGATATAGCCTTTGCCACTTCTTGGTCCTCTTCTCCAGAAGTGAAGATCTTGAATGAGGTCTCAATAGTACCAAACCTCCAACGTTACAATATTGTCTTCTCTTTACTTCCTTGTCGTTGGCTCAAATGGCTCTGAGCACTATGGGACTTAACTTCCAAGGTCATCAGTCCCCTAGAACTTAGAACTACTTAAACGTAACTAACCTAAGGACATCACACACATCGATGCCCGAGGCAGGACTCGAACCTGCGACCGTAACGGTTGCGCTGTTCCAGACTGTAGCGCCTAGAACCGCTCAGGCACCCCGGCCGGCAATCCCTCGTCGTGTCTCTTCTTACTGATAAGAGCTTTCTCTTTCATGTTGAGGTAAGTATCACGAATTTTTTCCTCCATGGGATCCTATTTCGGGGTATCTTCGGTAATGCTTGCATCCACTAATTATTTTCTTTGGTTATTAGCAGTAAGTCTTCCGGTGTATAACCAATAGCTGTTGCGGTAGGTTATTTACGATTCTAGTGAAGTCCTCCTTTAACAGGTCGATGGTGTCGACGACAGAAAGAAAGTCTTCGACATTGTCTTCGGGAAAAACATGAGTTTTTCACGTACCTCGACCGCTAGCTTTGCCTTAATAATCTCCAAATATCCACCCGTGAGACTGGAGTATCCCAATATCTACTTTATTCAGATAATTCTCAAAGTACCGACGGAATTTCCCACTCTTGACTGAAAACGGATCTAGATTATAACCCTCTTTTTTCAGTCGTTCTTGAATTCCCTTAGACCAATACCTACTCAAGAACGCTCACTCAGAATCCTCGTACGTGCCACAGGTTTCCATAACATCTGTGCACCATAAACTACCTTCCCCTTGGACGTAGTCTTTTGCTCATCAGTCCTTGTACGGGGTAAAACCCCTCTGAACCCACGAATGAAAACGACGGGGTGAATAGTTTTCTTCTCCGGACAGAAATCTTGGAACTGCCGGCGCTTTAAGAGCGCCTCCTCCATTAGCATTTAGGCGTATACGTTGTTGGGTGGTGTATTGCATTAAATAGCGTCAGACACCACATGTGCAGTTTTCAGAATCCTCGTACGTGCCACAGGTTTCCATAACATCTGTGCACCATAAACTACCTTCCCCTTGGACGTAGTCTTTTGCTCATCAGTCCTTGTACGGGGTAAAACCCCTCTGAACCCACGAATGAAAACGACGGGGTGAATAGTTTTCTTCTCCGGACAGAAATCTTGGAACTGCCGGCGCTTTAAGAGCGCCTCCTCCATTAGCATTTAGGCGTATACGTTGTTGGGTGGTGTATTGCATTAAATAGCGTCAGACACCACATGTGCAGTTTTCAGAATCCTCGTACGTGCCACAGGTTTCCATAACATCTGTGCACCATAAACTACCTTCCCCTTGGACGTAGTCTTTTGCTCATCAGTCCTTGTACGGGGTAAAACCCCTCTGAACCCACGAATGAAAACGACGGGGTGAATAGTTTTCTTCTCCGGACAGAAATCTTGGAACTGCCGGCGCTTTAAGAGCGCCTCCTCCATTAGCATTTAGGCGTATACGTTGTTGGGTGGTGTATTGCATTAAATAGCGTCAGACACCACATGTGCAGTTTTCAGAATCCTCGTACGTGCCACAGGTTTCCATAACATCTGTGCACCATAAACTACCTTCCCCTTGGACGTAGTCTTTTGCTCATCAGTCCTTGTACGGGGTAAAACCCCTCTGAACCCACGAATGAAAACGACGGGGTGAATAGTTTTCTTCTCCGGACAGAAATCTTGGAACTGCCGGCGCTTTAAGAGCGCCTCCTCCATTAGCATTTAGGCGTATACGTTGTTGGGTGGTGTATTGCATTAAATAGCGTCAGACACCACATGTGCAGTTTTCGTCGTGGGCGTCGGGCTACTCATCACTGACGGCGAATTCATCACATTTTGCTTCGGTTCGTCGGAAAATGTGACATGTTTGTCAGAACCACTTGCTCTTATTTCCTTTACTGACTTGGAACATTCTTCAATCAATTTGGTTTTATTGTCTTTCCACCTCGAGAACTCTTCACCAAATTGTTGGCTTATCACATCACTATCAGTCACGATCCTTGTGGAATCCTATACGCTAGCCAGTTGGACGTATTGCACACCTTGTTGCAGTTGTTCATTAACACCATGTGTCACCCTCTCTTCTATAACTGCGACACACTCTGTTTTTGCAAGCTCTAATTTGGACACAAGAGAATCTACGGTTGGGGTAATATCTTTTACTTCAGTTTGGATTTTAGAGATTTTCTCAGGAACTTTTGCCTGGGACAGCTTAAGATTTGCCATTTCCGTAGCAAGATCACTTTTCTGAATGCTTAAATGATCCACTTCGTATTTAAAACACTCAAAATCTTGTTCGGTTGGCAATGACTCAACCAAAGCAATAATATCTTGCATAGTTAGCATGATATTTGCTTGTTCAGTTACTAGTGCCTGCTGCTGCTTAACAAGACCGTGTTGTTTAGCAGAGAGATCTGCATGTTCTACTGCTACAGTAAGAACTATAGTGGAAATTTTGTCTCTTTCCGCTGCCATTGATTCTTGTGCGGAAGCTATGCTGACTGTTAACTTGCTACAGATTGCACTTCAGCAGACACCGATTGTTGATTTGCAATTAACGTCTACATCGCTTGGGATATACTAAGTAAAAGATCTTTAATGTTAAACTCCTCAGTCCTAGCTGTGGCCCGGCCGCTATGGGCGAGGATTCTAGGCGCTTCAGTCCGGAACCGAGCTGCTGCTACGGTCGCAGGTTCGAATCCTGCCTCGCTCAAGGCTATGTGTGGTGTCCTTAGATTAGTTAGGTTTAAGTAGTTCTAAGTCTAGGGGACTGACGACCTCAGATGTTAAGTCCCATAGTGCTTAGAGCAATTTCAACCATTTTGAACGCAGCTGTGGTCATTACAGTTACTGAACTATCAGTGGAAGGGACATCCTCAACTGATTGAATATTGTCTGTTTTATTCTGTTCCCGTTCCAGTCTCGACTGGGCGCGTGTCCTCATCATAAATCACTAAACAAAAAATCTTCACACGACACACGTAGTTTTAAAATAAACACATAAATCGGTACAAATCTAAACATGATTTTTTTTTAAAAATTACATCCATAACTAATAGAAACAGGAAGACTCCACAGAAAAGGGCAGTATTAGATTCCAGACGGGTAAACTTGCTGTTGCTTCCCTGCAGCCTGGACATTCACGTGATCCATTGAGATGCACCGTACATCATCAGTCTGCCGGACCCTCTGCCCCGTTGTGGTCTCAAAGGAGGACAGGGTATGCAATACAGAAACATATGTTATAGTACACTTCTTATCAGTAGCACACATACGTGGAAATGGTACAAAATACTAACAAGTTCCCTGATTTTGCAAGCAGTCCTGTCAATTGGTCGTCACTCTGAAATGAACTGCTAAGTCGTATATAAAATTAATTAATCAACTGGCTTGGCCTTTGACTTCGATACAGATAAGACAGGTACTGCGTTTAAACCCTCTTTCGATTTTTTGCCTACATGCAAAAATTTTAAACCTTTTTTTACCTGGCTAATAAAAAAATCTGTGAAAATTTTTTGCCATAGATAAAATATGTTTTCGTTGTGGCTGCTGTAAGGAGAGAACGGGTTAGGTACAGGATGAGTTGGCGGTCGAAGGTTTCCGTTTCTCCGGTTTTCAGAGAACGCCAGGCAATGTCACAGAAAACTGCTACAACTCGCGATGAAGACTCCGCCTCTCGTGGCAGAAAAAGCACTCACAGTCACCGTAAGATTTTCTGAATGAGAAGGTTGAACAGCAGTGGCAGCATGGTATATCCTAACAAACTGGTCGCTTAGGGAACGTCATGAACATAAAAGCTGTCGACGAAATATTGCCCCTCGTTCGGACCTGATATAGCAGAGTCGCCCAGTATTGTTAATTTGCGAAGAAATCACTATGCACTCTATTGCTAATTACACTAATAGTTTTTATGAAGATTCGGGGATCCAACATCGAACAAAAGTTACCTTCTTTTTTATAAGAGAATTTTTTTTTTTATAATTGCGAGTATAAGTTGAGATCTGCACTTCAAATTACATCTATATGCAAATTTATCTGATCTCAAAAAAACACAATGTCCAATCGGCATTCCTTATCTCAACAATTGCAAAGAGAATAGATGCTCCTCTTTTTCTTTCACAGCAAAGAGCGTTGTCATCACAGCAAAGAGCGTGGTCGCCTCAATTACGGTAGCGCATCATCGCTGGCACTCGCAGCCAGAAAATGACATTAATATTACATTAGGTAGGGTCATTAGTACCGTTGATGTTGTGGTTGGTTTGATGCAGCTCTCCATGCTACTCTATCCTGCGCAAGCCTTTTCATTTCCCAGTACCTACTGCAACCTACATTCTTCTGAATCTGCCTAGTGTATTGATCTCTTGGTCTTCCTCTACGATTTTCACTCTCCACGCTGCCCTCCAATGCTAAATTTGTGATCGCTTGATGCCTCAGAACATGTCCTACCAACCGATTCCTTCTTCTGGTCAAGTTGTGCCACAAGCTCCTCTTCTCCCCAATCCTATTCAATACTTCCTCATTAGTTATGTGATCTACCCATCTAATCTTCAGCATTCTTCTGTAGCACCACATTTCGAAAGCTTCTATTCTCTTCTTGTCCAAACTATTTATCGTCCATGTTTCACTTCCATACATGGCTGCACTCAATACGAATACTTTCAGAAATGACTTCCTGACACTTAAATCAATACTGGATGTTAACAAATTTCTCTTCTTCAGAAACGCTTTCCTTGCCATTGCCAGCCTACATTTTATATCCTCTCTACTTCGACCATCATCAGTTATTTTGCTCCCCAAATAGCAACACTCCTTTACTACTTTAAGTGCCTCATTTCCTAATCTAATTCCCTCAGCATCACCCGACTTAATTAGACTACATTCCATTATCCTTGTTTTGCTTTTGTTAATGTTCATCTTATTTCCTCCTTTCAAGACACTGTCCATTCCATTCAACTGCTCTTCCAAGTCCTTTGGTGTCTCTGACAGAATTACAATGTCATCGGCGAACCTCAAAGTTTTTATTTCTTCTCCATGAATTTTAATACCTACTCCGAATTTTTCTTTTGTTTCCTTTACTGCTTGCTCAATATACAGATTGAACAACATCGGGGAGAGGCTACAACCCTGTCTTACTCCCTTCGCAACCACTGCTTCCCTTTCATGTCCCTCGACTCTTATAACTGCCATCTGGTTTCTGTACAAATTGTAAATAGCCTTTCGCTCCCTGTATTTTACCCCTGCCACCTTTAGAATTTGAAAGAGAGTATTTCAGTCAACATTGTCAAAAGCTTTCTCTAAGTCTACAAATGCTAAAAACGTAGGTTGGCCTTTCCTTAATCTTTCTTCTAAGATAAGTCGTAAGGTCAGTATTGCCTCACGTGTTCCAGTGTTTCTACGGAATCCAATCTGATCTTCCCCGAGGCTGGCTTCTACTAGTTTTTCCATTCGTCTGTAAAGAATTCGTGTTAGTATTTTGCAGCTGTGACTTATTAAGCTGATAGTTCGGTAATTTTCACATCTGTCAACATCTGCTTTCTTTGGGATTGGAATTATTATATTCTTCTTGAAGTATGAGGGTATTTCGCCTGTTTCATACATCTTGCTCACCAGATGGTAGAGTTTTGTCAGGACTGGCTCTCCCACGGCCGTCAGTAGTTCCAATGGAATATTGTCTACTCCGGGGGCCTTGTTTCGACTCAGGTCTTTCAGTGCTCTGTCAAACTCTTCACGCAGTATCTTATCTCCCATTTAATCTTCATCTACATCCTCTTCCATTTCCATAATATTGTCCTCAAGTACATCGCCCTTGTATAGACCCTCTATATACTCCTTCCACCTTTCTGCTTTCCCTTCTTTGCTTAGAACTGGGTTTCCATCTGAGCTCTTGATATTCATACAAGTCGTTCTCTTATCTCCAAAGGTCTCTTTAATTTTCCTGTAGGCGGTATCTATCTTACCCCTAGTGAGATAGGCCTCTACATCCTTACATTTGTCCTCTAGCCATCCCTGCTTAGCCATTTTGCACTTCCTGTCGATCTCATTTTTGAGACATTTGTATTCCTTTTTGCCTGTTTCACATACTGCATTTTTATATTTTCTCCTTTCATCAATTAAATTCAATATTTCTTCTGTTACCCAAGGATTTCTACTAGCCCTCGTCTTTTTACCTACTTGATCCTCTGCTGCCTTCACTACTTCATCCCTCAAAGCTACCCATTCTTCTTCTACTGTATTTATTTCCCCCATTCCTGTCAATTGCTCCCTTATGCTCTCCCTGAATCTCTGTACAACCTCTGGTTCTTTTAGTTTATCCAGGTCCCATCTCCTTAAATTCCCACCTTTTTGCAGTTTCTTCAGTTTTAATCTACAGGTCATAACCAATAGATTGTGGTCAGAGTCCACATCTGCCCCTGGAAATGTCTTACAATTTAAAACCTGGTTCCTAAATCTCTGTCTTACCATTATATAATCTATCTGATACCTTTTAGTATCTCCAGGGTTCTTCCATGTATACAACCTTCTTTCATGATTCTTAAACCAAGTGTTAGTTATGATTATGTTGTGCTCTGTGCAAAATTCGACCAGGCGGCTTCCTCTTTCATTTCTGTCCCCCAATCGATATTCACCTACTATGTTTCCTTCTCTCCCTTTTCCTACACTCTAATTCCAGTCACCCATGACTATTAAATTTTCGTCTCCCTTCACAATCTGAATAATTTCTTTTATTTCATCATACATTTCTTCAATTTCTTCGTCTTCTGCAGAGCTAGTTGGCATATAAACTTGTACTACTGTAGTAGGCGTGGGCTTCGTATCTATCTTGGCCACAATAATGCGTTCACTATGCTGTTTGTAGTAGCTTACCCGCATTCCTATTTTCCTATTCATTATTAAACCTACTCCTGCATTACCCCTATTTGATTTTGTGTTTATAACCCTGTAGTCACCTGACCAGAAGTCTTGTTCCTCCTGCCACCGAACTTCACTAATTCCCACTATATCTAACCTTAACCTATCCATTTCCCTTTTTAAATTTTCTAACCTACCTGCCCGATTAAGGGATCTGACATTCCACGCTCCGATCCGTAGAACGCCAGTTTTCTTTCTCCTGATAACGACATCCTCTTGAGTAGTCCCCGCCCGGAGATCCGAATGGGGGACTATTTTACCTCCGGAATATTTTACCCAAGAGGACGCCATCATCAGTACCGTAGTAGAGCACAATACTCAGATAGATAGAGGTTTACACTCATCGCTATTGATCCAGGCGGCTTCGATATAGCACGTCATTGAAATTATTTTTTTTTTTTTTTTGTTCTTCGTTCGTCCTTGACGTGATGCGACCTTACCACCCCTCCCATGACCGCAAGGCAGGTATAGACTTTGCCATATCTAAAGAATGGAAGTCTACCCGTCTCGTTGCCTGGGACTATGCCCCTCTGATGGCGCGGCGTGCAGTAGAACTTGGTGACAAAATTTTCTAAATGCAATACATGTGTAATGAAACGGCCTTCAGCCTATTTCTCGCACGAACGGACAAGAATCTGGATGCTCTGATTACTTTCCATGTTCCCTCGCAACCCCTGATTCTAGGTCCACGCCAAGTCCCGACGAGCACTTGGAGTACGATTGAAGGTTATTCTGTACCTAACGGCGCCAGTACTTTCGTACGTATGCTCACACCTGTTACCAGTCATCAAGAGAAATTGTTGTTGTTGTTGTTGTGGTCTTCAGTCCTGAGACTGGTTTCATGTAGCTCTCCATGCTACTCTATCCTGTGCAAGCTTCTTCATCTCCCAGTACCTACTGCAACCTACATCCTTCTGAATCTGCTTAGTGTATTCTTCGCTTGGTCTCCCTCTACGATTTTTACCCTCCACGCTGGCCTCCAGTACCAAATTGGTGATCCTTTGATGCCTCAGAACATGTCCTACCAACCGGTCCCTTCTTCAAGTCAAGTTGTGCCACAAACATCTCTTCTCCCCAATCCTATTCAACACCTCATTAGTTATGTGATCTACCCATCTAGTCTTCAGCATTCTTCTGTAGCACCACATGTCGAAAGCTTCTATTCTCTTCTTGTCTAAACTATTTATCGTCCATGATTCACTTCCATACATGGCTACACTCCATACAAATACTTTCATACACAACTTCCTGACACTTAAATTTATGCTCGATGTTAACAAATTTCTCTTTTTCAGAAACGCTTTCCTTCCCATTGCCAGTCTACATTTTATATCCTTTCTACTTCGACCATCATGAGTTATTTTGCTCCCCAAATAGCAAAACTCCTTTACTACTTTAAGTGTCTCATTCCCTAATCTAATACCCTCAGCATCACCCGACTTAATTCGACTACATTCCATTATCCTCGTTTTGCTTTTGTTGATGTTCATCTTATATCCTCCTTTCAAGACACTGTCCATTCCATTCAACTGCTCTTCCAAGTCCTTTACTGTCTGTGACAGAATTACAATGTCATCGGCGAACCTCAAAGTTTTTATTTCTTCTCCATGGATTTTAATACCTACTCCGAATTTTTCTTTTGTTTCCTTTATTGCTTGCTCAATATACAGATTGAATAACATCGGGGAGAGGCTACAACCCTGTCTCACTCCCTTCCCAACCACTGCTTCCCTTTCATGCACCTCAACTCTTATAACTGCCATTTGGTTTCTATACAAATTGTAAATAGCCTTTCGCTCCCTATATTTTACCCCTGCCACCTTCAGAATTTGAAAGAGAGTATTCCAGTCAACATTGTCAAAAGCTTTCTCTAAGTCTACAAATGCTAGAAACGTAGGTTTGCCTTTCCTTAATCTAGCTTCTAAGATACGTCGTAGGGTCAGTATTGCCTCACGTGCTCCAATATTTCTACCGAATCCGAACTGATCTTCCCCTAGGTCGGCTTCTACTAGTTTTTCCATTCGTCTGTAAAGAATTCGCGTTAGTATTTTGCAGCCGTGACTTACTAAGCTGATAGTTCGGTAATTTTCACATCTGTCAACACCTGCTTTCTTTGGGATTGGAATTATTATATTCTTCTTGAAGTCTGAGGGAATTTCGCCTGTCTCATATATCTTGCTCACCAGATGGTAGAGTTTTGTCAGGACTGGCTCTCCCAAGGCCGACAGTAGTTCTAATGGAATGTTGTCTACTCCCGGGACCTTGTTTCGACTCAGGTCTTTCAGTGCTCTGTCAAACTCTTCACACAGTATCATACCACCCATTTCATCTTCATCTACATCCTCTTCCATTTCCATAATATTGTCCTCAAGTACATCGCCCTTGTATAGACCCTCTATATAATCCTTCCACCTTTCTGCATTCCCTTCTTTGCTTAGAACTGGGTTTCCACCTGAGCTCTTAATATTCATACAGGTGGCTCTCTTTTCTCCAAAGGTTTCTTTAATTTTCCTGTAGGCAGTATCTATCTTACCCCTAGTGAGATAAGCCTCTACATCCTTACATTTATCCTCTAGCCATCCCTGCTTAGCCAATTTTCGCTTCCTGTCGATCTCATTTTTGAGACGTTTGTATTCCTTTCTGCCTTCTTCATTTACTGTATTTTTATATTTTCTCCTTTCATCAATTAAATTCAATATTTCTTCTGTTACCCAATGATTTCTAGTAGCCCTCGTCTTTTTACCTACTTGATACTCTGTTGCCTTCACAACTTCATCCCTCAAAGCTACCCATTCTTCTTCTACTGTATTTCTTTCGCCCATTCCTGCCATTTGTTCCCTTACGCTCTCCCTGAAACTCTGTACAACCTCTGGTTTAGTCAGTTTATCCAGGTCCCATCTCCTCAAATTCTCACCCTTTTGCAGTTTCTTCAGTTTTAATCTACAGTTCATAACCAATAGATTGTGGTCAGAGTCCACATCTGTCCCTCGAAATGTCTTACAAGCTAAAACCTGGTTCCTAAATCTCTGTCTTACCATTATATAATCTATCTGAAATCTGTCATTATCTCCAGGCATCTTCCATGTATACAATCTTCTTTTATGATTCTTGAACCAAGTTATTAAGTTCGTAATTTATCCACATTACAGGTGTGAGTATTTTGGTGAGGCTATGATGAAATGCCAGGCACTTTATCTAACGATCGATTACTTGTAGGTCCATGGAAATATTCTACTTTCCCTCCATTACCACAATGTTTTGCTATTTTTCTCATGTTTATTTTTTCTCATGCATCTATAACAGACTGAATAAACTACCTGTTTTATACACTGATCGGATTGTGCGCTAGTGACACATTGTTATGACTTTTATCCCGTGCCGTTAGTGACTGGAGCATGTGTGTTAATAATGGTGATTTACGTTGGATCCCCACGTTGTTGCTGTTACTTTTCAGTATACTAAATCAATGGTCGTGATTTTGTAACCCAAGTTTAATACTCTGCAGTTCCTTTCATCACTCTAAAGGTCCCAATTACACCCAACTGCAGCAGACTGTGCAAAATCTGCTTTCAAAGATACACGGAGTGAGAACAAAAGAACTTTACGTTTTCAAAAATTGATGGAAATAAAACGGTACAACGTGTTCGCTTCGAACCTTTTCTTGTTAACAGAGACATGCTTTTTCTTTTCTGGCCTACAGGTGCTCGATATGCGCCATCTAGTCACTCTCCTCATATCTTGTCCAGCATGTCAGTGGTCAAAGACCCTACCGCAGCCTTGGCTGGGAATGTGGCAGGGGTGCAAAAACACTTGGCTCCTACACAGTAAAGTAATCATCAATACGAAGATTGTTTTGAACAGCACAGTGGTTTGCTAGGTGTGGTCCTATTGGGCTGGTATGCCGTTGCCTACTTCCTTTTTTTGAATTGACTTGCCCACATAGTTATTGGGGTACTTGGAGTTTAAGTGGATATTGAAAGGCGATTTAGCGCGTCATTGTTCATATCCCATAAAAAACACAAGTGTTTACGTCTGGTGACATTGACGGCCGTTGGTACCAAGCCTCATCATCAGCGCCCGCGTGACTGAGTCGTCGCCCAAGATGACGTGTGTTTAGATGTTCCTGTGCAGCTATGTGGAAATGAGGAGAGGTACGATCTTGTGCAACAAGTTGAAGTTGTTGGAATCTTCTTGCAGTTTAGACAGAACCCTCAAAGAAAGCATGTCTAGATGAAAAATGTTTTTTTACGGTTTTCTCCGTGGGAATGAATGGGTCTAACCATTGCACAGATCACATAGACATTTGGCAAATCTCGTTCACGTAAGAGCGGGGAATGGGAATTTTTTGTTCCAAAAACGAAAACGAGCTTTGAGCCAATCAACTTTAACATTAGTGTGAAACGTTCCATCGTGATGATGATGATGATGATTAGTGTTTTAGGGCGCACAACAGCGAGGTTATCAGCGCCCGTTCCCAAAAGTTCAATTCAGAGCCGAATCGTGAGAGAAGTGGTATTGTTCAAATTGCAAGTTTGGACACAGCACATCAAAACAGGGAGATAAAACTAAAAATAAAAGAGCAGTACAAACAGGGAAAAGGAAGTAACGGTGGCTGAGTGACCACTTAAAAATAATGGGTGACCAAACCACTGGACAGCACATTAAGACTTCAATCCCAATATTTTGGGAAGAAGTCGTCACTAAAAATTAGCTCCTTAGATTTGTCATTGTCATTGTCCAATCGCGACAACGTTTCGGTGCGGAAATATCCTGCAAAGAGTATCTATGGATCAACTATAATCAGTACGGTTTCATACTCAAGCGATTACGTAGGATTTTGGAAACAGTTCTTCGTCGGATAAGGAGCTAACTACTTGCTTGGCGTGTTGGTTTCCGTGGGGTTCGCTGGAATGCCGCTCGAAGGCGATCAACGTTTTGCTGCAACACAGGAGGCCGACCAAGAATTGGCAAATGGAGTCCTTCCCTTCAAGCTGTTTGAACCGGGCGTAAATGAAGACGCTGCTGGGTGGCTGGTGGTGTGCGACACGATAACTGAACATCAGTTGCCGATTCCCCTTTTGGTAACACAACCTCTTGTCTATTGTAGTGTAGTTGCCACTTTTTACACTAGCACTCCCTGACGGCGGTAGACTAGGACAAAGGTATTTGGCCCATATGTAAAAAAGAAGTTCCGGCAATACTTTGTTAAGAGGTTCATGTTGGAAGTGAACAAGTTGCACCGTTTTGTTTGTACAAAATTTGGAAAATGTGAAGTTCTTTTGTGCTCTCCTTGTATAACTGTAACATCAGCTTCTGAGGAAACTGTCACCAGAGAACGAATTCACTAGTTGTAAATCAGATTTACAAAGTTTTTCCCTTGTGCAAAACAAAATCATGGGAAGAGTAGTTACGTTAGTTCATTTGACGGCTATTTTCAGTAAGATTATTTAGCGGATTCATACACCAGCTGAGGTAGTGTCTACATTAATAAGATAACGTAATTCAGCTTGATTGATAAGCTACATAAGTCGTAACCTGCTCGTGTAAAATTCGCAAAATCCAAACAGGTATGATTTAACTGAAGTGTTTGCTTCATTTGGAAAACGATGGAGCAAGACAGAAGCACATAGTCACAAACTTTTGGGGACGCTTGAACAAACCCCAGGAACTTCTGTTACAGACAAGCAGGTCTGTTGTTGGGTCCCGTTTTCTTGGCAGCTCAGGAAAGCAACAAAATACTTGGAGAAAATCCTAGCAGTGTGGAATACGCAGCCAGCACTAGGAACTGCCACAACGAGGTTCATCTAAGAGTGACGTTGGTATTTGCAGGTTAGACGACAGCTCCTGCAAGATTAGAAATATTCTCCCCGTAAGAAGACTGGGAGGCATGGATATGCAGCGTCGATCTTTCATAGAAGCAGACTACCAATGACGATACGACCAGAAATTCAGCACCCTGCAGGACAGGGTGGGAACAATTAAAAAAGCTGCCGACCTGGAGAACACGCGAACAATGAGTCAGAGGGACTGGGCAGTTGGTATTCAGAGAGAGAGAGAGGAATCGGACAGGAGGAGAGAGACAGTGGGTTTTCCTTCTGGAAGCATGCTAACCTATTGTTGACTCAGTCTTCAGACTTTGACTCAAGTCCCTGTCCTCATTCCAATATCTATAGTCACTTTGTGACACACTCAGTTTCATTCCACTACGACTGGACCTTTCTTGTTGTCCGTTGCCTACCATACGACCGTATTTCCTTGTCTGGTTTGAGTTTCCAAACATAATGCTGACACTGCCTCTGCAAGATAATCACCACGGATAAAATACGCCGAGCCTGAGTACAATAACGCTGTTTGGCTGCCAGAGACATACTATACCTAAAGGTTTTAAGGTAGCCAGATAGAAACAAGGAAGGAGTTAAGTCACACAAGGCGTGGCCTCGTAGCAGTAGAACACGGAAAATGAAAGTCGCCAGCTGTCAACCAACAGCCAAACACACGACGTCGGGTGGTCGATAGTTTGCACCGACAGTGCATTTGCTGCAAAGTGGCTTCACTTCCAGCCTACTAAAGTTCATCTCCCCTCTCCCACCCTCCCCCCCCCCCCCCCCCCCCGCCCTACTCGCAGAATTACTAAGTCGTACCTATACGTAGTCAAATCGCCTCTGAGTTTATATTCGTTTTATTGATGCAACAGTAATCACAAATGTTTCAACACTAGTGTTGTGGTCTTCAGTCCATAGACTGGTTTGATGCAGCTCTCCATGCTACTCTATCCTGTGCAAGTTTCTAAATCTCCCCGTACCTTCTGCAACCTACATACTTCTGAATCTGCTTAGTGTATTCATCTCTTGATATCCCTCTACGATTTTTACCCTCCACGCTCCCCTCCAATACTAAATTGGTGATCCCTTGATGCCCCAGAACATGTTCTACCAACCGATCCCTTCCTCTTGTCAAGTTGTGCCACAAACTCCTCTCATCCCCAATTCTATTCAATACCCCCTCATTAGTTATGTGATCTACCCATCTAATCTTCAGCATTCTTTTGTAGTACCACATTTCGAAAGCTTCTATTCTCTTCTTCTCCTAACTATTCATCGTCCATGTTTCACTTCCATACATTGCTACACTCCATACAAATACTTTCAGAAACGACTTCCTGACGCTTAAGTCTATATTCAATGTTAACAAATATCTCTTGTTCAGAAACGCTTTCCTTGCCATTGCCGGTCTACATTTTGTATCCTCTCAACGTATTAGCCCTTAAATTAATTTTTAATAATTAATAATAAATTAATTTTTTTCAGTGTGATCTCATTTGCATTTTAATTTGCATCTATCAGTTTTGAGTTCACTACCTTTGTATCACATCTGAAGTTATTATATGTTTTGCGTACCATACATTTTGCTGTGATGAGCAACCAGACATCTGACAATTATAATATACTTTGTAAGTGAATAATATAGCAATATGCTGACCAGTTATATGAATGTATGATTGTCTTTAGCTACTACAGGCTGTTGTAGAGATGTTCACATATACAGATGGGGGTAGTATCGCGTACACTAGGTATAAAATGGCAGTGCATTGGTGGAGCTGTCATTTGTACTGACGTGGTTCATGTGAAAAGGTTACCGACGTGATTATGAACGCACGACGAGAATTAATAGCCTTGGAACGCGGAATGGTAGTTGAAGCTACACGTGTCGGACATTCCGTTTCGGAAATAATTAAGGAACTCAGAAATTTGCGATCCACAGTGTCAAGAGTGTGGCGAGAATACCAAATTTCAAGTATTACCTCTCACCACGGACAACGCAGTAGCCAACGGCCTTCACTTAACGACCGACAGCAGCGGTGTTTTGGCAAAGTTGCCAGTGCTAACAGACAAGCAACACTGCGCGAAATAATCGCATAAATCATTGTAGGACGTACGACGAACGTATTCCTTAGGACAGTGGGAGAGCATTTGGCGTTAATGGGCTTTGGCAGCAGACGGCCGACGCGGGTGCCTTTGCTATCAGCACGACATGGCCTGCAGCGCCTCTTCTGGGCTCGGTTGGACGCTAGGCGACTGCAAAACCGTGCTGAGGTGAGATGAGTCCCGATTTCAGGTGGTAAGAGCTGACGGTAAGGTTCGATTGTCGCGCAGGCCCCACGAAGCCATGGACCCCAAATTGTCAACAAGGCAAAGCGCAAGCTGGTAGTAGCTCCTTGATGGTGTTGGCTGGGTTTACATGAAACTGACTGGATCCTCTGGCCCACCGAACCCATTCTTGACTGGAAATGGTTATGTTCGGTTACTTCAAGACCATCTACAGCAACTCCATGCTGTCAAACAAAGATGGAATTTTTATGGATGAAAATGTGCCATGTCACTGGGTCACAGCTGTTAGCGATTGGTCTGAAGAACATTCTGGACGAGATGAGCGAATGATTTCGCCACCCAGATCGCCCGTCATGAATCCCATCAAACATGTATGGGACATAATCGAGAGGTCTTTTTGCGCACAAAGTCCAGCATCGGTCACACTTTCGCAGTTATGGACAGCTATAGAGGCAGCATCGGTCAATACTTCTTCAGGGGAGTTCCAACGACTTGTTGAGTCCATGCCACGTGGAATGGCTGCACTACGCCGGACGAAAGAAAGTGCGATACCATATTAGGGGGTATCCGATGACTTTTCTCACCTCATTGTGTGTATACCACTCTCTTACTCACTCACACACACACACACACACACACACACACACACACACACACACACACACGCACGCTCGCGCGCACTTGCACGTACGCACACGCACATGGACACAATCACCTCGTCCCCCACGTACACATACACAACACTGAACAATCAGAAATATTTCTAATGAGCAGAAGTAGCTGTCGGGCGGATATGCTTACACTGTGTTTGAGGTTAATTTCATTACCTGTTAAATTCTTTACATCAATGAGTGGGTGGTCATAGTTTATCATAGTATATTACCTCAACGTTTTCTGCAGGACACGATGGCTCTTTGAAAGAGAGTGAAGTCATTTCCCTCTCTAATATTATATACATGAATGTTAGTGTTTTATCCGAAACGTAATTATTTGGGCGTTGACAGATTTTACAAGGGAATAAATTTACTTCGAGACGGTTGTCAGTGTGTCCAGCTATGTAAGAGCTGTATAGAGGATACACCACATATTATCGTCATTATATCTGCTGAACAAATAACGCTTCCTTCTTCGTTGGCCAGCTACAACAGGATATTATGCAATAAGACACTAGAGAGTTAAAACAGAAAACGAAAGGCAATGTTTCACCATTTTCTTCTTCAAAATCTGATATTATGCATAAGGTGAAAGTTGCAGATCTTTGACGTTTATGATCTGTAATATCCTCACGTGCTGTTGACAATTTTTCCTCTGAGCCGATGTTCTGCATTACATTCCAAACCTCTTCGCAGTGAACCGGCCGCTGTGACCGAGCGGTTCTAGGCACTTCAGTCCGGAACCGCGCTGCTGCTGCGGTCGCAGGTTCGAATCCTGTCACGGGCATGGATGTGTGTGATGTCCTTAGGTTAGTTAGGTTTAAGTAGTTCTATGTCTAGCGGATTGATGACCTCAGATGTTGAGTCCCATAGTGCTTAGAGCCATTTGAACCATCTCCACAGTGTCTGAGCATGTGTAAGCGACACAGCTGATGGTGATGCGTCCGTCTGTTGAAGACATGAAGCTTAGCGGCTGCCTCGGTGCTCTTCGAAAACAGTAGACCACGTGTCAACATCGAGCTTCGCCCTCTCCCTTCTCCCATCATCTCTAAAGGGAACCCGATACGAACTCATAACACCACCGCCATCTACAGTTAACAGATAAACTTACACACACAGATCTCATACTTCGCGATGGAAAGGTGCCTGCAGATTCAAAGAATAATAAAAGCCTTCCTAATACGCGGCAGGACCTACCCTTTTGGGTATCCCAGCCGTTCCTGTCACACGACTTTACGTTTAGTTCAAGTTCTTTTAAACAGAAAACCGTACACTTTAGAAAATTCTCCCTCATTATTGCTTTACTTTCACGCTTTATTTCTAATCGTGTGAACAGGCCTGGTAGCTGGTAGAGTTCAGACTTGCAAAATTTGCGAAAAATTTGTTCTTAATATTACTTTTATTCAGATTTTGGTATGTTGAAGTTTCTCCATTAGATTTTATTACAATGTCGCCAGCAAAGAGAACTGCATCTGTTGGTTGGATATGTCACGTCAGAACATTTATGATCTTTGTGGTACGCCAATAGCTATAGTACTCGTTGTAAAGAAGCTGTTTTACTGCTTAACCTCCCTGGCTTGTTGAATGTAACTTTGCTGAATCTTTTACTTAGGTAGCACATACACTAGTTGCCAGCATCAGCTCTGACATAATATTTGAGTTTCTCTAGGAGAATGCTGCACAATCTAATGTTTTTGACATGTCACTGAAAATATTAGGAGGCATTATTTTACAATTTGAAGTTCGTATAATATGATTCGTTGACTGTAAAATAGTATGTGCTGTGAGGAGACTCCTTTGAAAACAAAACTGAGACGAACGTACTATCTTCTTTGAGAGTAATGTGTAATGCCTCCTGCAAACGTAATCGTTTTCAGTACATTTTAGAAGAAGGTAAGTAGTAAGATCATTCAATAATCATTAATATGTCTTACCGTTTATCTTGTAAGAGTTTCTGACATATTTCACGCTTTCTGGCGTATCCACTGTGATGCTGATTTATTGCAAATGTGATTGAATACAGTGCGTATATGTGAAGAAAAGGATTTTAGTAATTTACTCGAATCAAATGGTTCAAATGGCTCTGAGCACTATAGGACTTAACAAATTTACTCGAGGTATTACTAACTCGAAGAGTGTTTTTTTTTTCTTTTCATAAAGGTAAATCATTCTTAATTTCTTTCTCAGAGAATGAGGTAGCTCTGATTTGCCGATAGAGATGGTTTACTTCTTGCGTGGATTCTACTGATTTATCCTTTGTACTATATTTTGAGTTACTTCCAGAACATGATTATTAAATAAATTGGCTATTTGACTGCTAAAACTTATTACTGACTGTTTTATTTAATAATAAACTGTCGACATTCTTTAATTAACATCCCAGTTCCTCCTTTAACTGTTTACCACACAAATTTAATTTTATTACATGAATTATTAATTCTGATGCAGTAGAGGTATATTTTTAATCCATCAATAAGCACATTAAATTTGGAATTGGTACATGTCAGATTATACGTATCTCTCCAGTCAAGTTCCTCTAGGGCTGCCTCGAAACTTTCTGTCGTTTCTTCATTCCCATGATACCATTTCATAGAAATCATTCAAGTTATTTAGAATGGTTAATTGTGTATCATGGTCAGAGAGGCCGTTCACTGCCGGACAGACATTTATATCATTGATTAATTATTGTTCACCTACTTATACATTATCTATTATCTGATTAATTTCCTGTGTAATTCTGATGGGAAAATTAACAAGGGAACTCGTAAGTGTTGAGCATCATTTACTAAACTTTTTTTTAATTTGTTTCCTTCACAAAATTGATATTAAATCTTCTACATAGTCTCACCCTCTTCTATTTTGTCACCTCGTTGTCATAATAGAGACTCGACTGTTTCTAAGAGTATTTGAAATTTTCGCAGTAGAAAATTATGTACTGTAACACTTATAAATGAATTTTACAACAGCAGAAATTTACAAGAAGAGGCTTTCATTTGTTGATCTAAGTGGAAACTACTGGTTTCAGTACATTTCAACTAGATGTTATTTATGACATTTATGGAAAATCTTGTTTACTCCATCTTCCCCTACAGAAAAACGTAGCCAATTTACAGTACTCTATGTTTTATACATAGATCTAATATTGATATGGTGCTCAGACAAATACGATACATGAACTTCCTGCTCCCCTAACTACGCTCATTAATCAACACTCTGCCTCAATATCCTCTAATATCTGACCGAGACCTTCACTAGGTTTTTCAGTGCCTGTGGCCTGATACACTGGTCCTCGTTTCCGCTGTATATGTTGCCCTGCAGTCCTCCCATAACTGCTATGAGTGCTACCTAGCTGCAAGTTCTTTATTTTTCTTCTCAAGGCAGTTTCCAACCTATCCATTGTTGTTAATGTTCTGCTGCGCACTACTTCCCTCTAAGATGTTCTTTAGCTCAACGATAACGGAACTGTGAAAACCACTCCCTTTTCGTCTGTTTCCAGGTACCTTTTCTAACATCTATCCTTTGACTCTCAATTGCTTTAATTCAGTTTTTGTGTCCTCATTACATGCCTGCAGAGCACAATCTTTGTCTCTTGTTCTTCGATCTTCCTTTATTTCAAGCAAAACCTACGTACCCAGGAATTCCGATGGTGATCTCTTTATATCGGTCACCGGAGTCACCACAAATGAAACTCAATCAAAAATCGCTCAAACCAGTCGAAAACCATTCATCAGTGTGCAGCAGCACGCTCATTTGTCACTCATAGTCATACTACTCCAAATAACTACGCAGATATGTGTGTCTACGTATTTGTGCCCTGACACGATTTTATTTGTACCCGTGAGTACACGTAAAAAACGTTAAGCCTAGCGATCGTAGCTTCTACGCATAATGACGTCATTTTAACTTAACCAAAATCATACCTGCATTAACTGCTGCAGATAAAGGGTAATTGTTTCGATACTCAGCCTCTTCTAGGTAACAGCAACGCGCACGGATGAATCCACATGAAATTTATCCCAGTTTTTTTCGTAAACAAATTCGCTGCTTACGAACGTTTCACGTAAAATGAATAACAAGACTGAAAAAGTGAAACTTCGTTATATGAAGTGGAACAAACGCTATTACTACCAACTACTACGTGATATAGATGAAATTAATTGCTAAAACCAGATTAATAACTTCACACCAAAAGGATGTAGGCAATAGCATTTTCAGATTGACGATGTGTTCAGTGTTGTTTAAAAACGTTCTCTAGCACATGTGAGAAACTGGTATGCAAACGTTACTTGTAAGTCCGTCAGAACCAGATCCATGTAGTAACATTGGCATAGTTTTGGATGCAACGGATGAGCAGTTTATAAGCAAAGGTGATGGCAGAAATGCGTGGACCCATGTGAGTCATATTGTTAGTTTCATTCGCTTTTGTCCTTTTCCGACTTTCTCTGAATTCTAGTTTATTTTGCAAGTGGTTTTCTGCTTTACTGTGTTAAGGAATGAGTTGGTCGTAGGGGGATGGATCAGAAAAAGGACATGAGGGCGTGGAGATCATCAGTATAGGAAATCTCTCATGTAGATGTCAGAGGAGAGGCTTGTACAGCTAATAACAACGCATGTTTTGAATCAGCCGACCCCCCTATTTTGAAGGACGATGCGTTGCTGTTGGCCTTGACAGATGGTGCAGCCTAACCTCGGGTCGGGCGATGATGGATCGCACTTGCGTCCCAAGGGTCCGGTGGCAGTCCGCAAGTTGCCGACAAAGTTTGTAAGCAACGCTGGCTACTTCCTGGAAATCAACGACCGCGGAAATTTGACGGTACTGGTCGACAATGTGAAGTCACATACGAGAGTAGTAAAAAACGATAGTAATTCCAGAGACGACATTATTTCAATATTCGTTTCAGCGGTAAGACATGTTTAACTGGTGTGGGTAGAATCTCTACGGCGATCTGTTACAAGAGCAATTAGAAGCATTGTGGCCTCTGTCAAATAATACTGATCAAATTCTTAATTAATTGCTACGTGGACAGGGAATTAATTTGTAATGCAGCTGTCAGCAATTGTTCTCCGTTGCTGGATACTTCCCTATGCTGCCGTCTTAATGGAACGAGCCGACTGTGACGCAAAAATCAGACGGATGTTGGAGGAAGACTCATACCAAACATTACCTCGGGACCCAACGTCCATAATAGTGAGGAAGACTTCAGAGCTTCTCAAACCGTCAGGGCTGCAAGAGAAGAACCTCCTCCCCAAGACACCAAGACCGCCCACGTTCTATGGTCTACCGAAGGTCCATAAGAAGGACACACCGTTGAGGCCGATAGTGAGTACCATAGGACCGCCGACCTATAAACTTGCTAATCATCTGTCCAGCCGCGTCTCTACGCACGTTGGACACTGTTGACACCATATAAGGAATACGGAGGACCTTATCAATCGGATTAAAGGTCTGCGACTTGCTGAAGGGGATATTATGGTTAGCTTCGATGTTGTTTCTTTATTCACGTATGTCCCCATCACAGACTCAATTGATTTGCTGTCCCAGCTCTTTGACGACACCATCGTGGATTTATTTGAGAACACTCTGACGTCATCTTATTTCTTACATGATGGAGAATATTTTAACCAAACTGACGGCGTGGCGATGGGAAGTCCAGTAGTAGCCAACCTCTTTATGGAGCGTTTCGAAGACATCGCCTTGGGCACGGCTCCTGCATAGCTGAGCTGTTTTTATCACTACGTTGACGATACCTTCGTCATTTGGCCACATGGACAAGAAAAGTTAGAAGAGTTCCTGGAGCACCTCAACAGCATCCACGACAACATCAACTTCACAATGGAAGTAGAGAAGGAGGGTTCCCTGCCGTTCTTGGACGTGCTTGTCCACCGTAAATCCAATGGGTCTTTAGGTCATAGCGTATACCGCAAGCCAACCCACACGGATCGGTATCTGGACGCCACCAGCTTCCATCACCCAGCACAGAAACAGTCAGTTCTGAGGACCTTAGTACATCGAGCTGAAACCGTCTCAGACGCTGAAAACTTGCCGACAGAATTGAGCCACTTACGCAAAGTTTTTAAGGAAAACGGTTACAACAACAAACAGATCTCACAAGCAGTGTCATCCAAACCTCAAAGGAAGAAGACCTCTGAAGAAGACACGAAGCAGGTTGCATTATTACCGTTTTGTGGTTAGACAACAGGTAAGATTAGTTGGTTCCTGAAGAGGCATAAAATAGACACAATCTTCAGGCCTCCAGCAAAGATCCGGCAGCTAATGAACTCTGTGAAAGACGATGTAGGCCTCAGAACGCCAGGAATTTACAAGATAACGTGTGGATGTGGGCAGTTCTATGTCGGCCAGACTGTTCGAACAACAGTACAGCGCCGCATAGGACATGAAAGGTGTTACCGTCTGCGCTGTCCCGAAAAGCCAGCTGTAGCAGTACATGCCTTGCAAAACGGACACCGAATTGCATTCGATGAGACGTCTATTATTAGACGCACTAATGGCTTCTGGGATAGCGTGATAAACGAGGCCATAGACATTAGAATTTCTCACAACACCTTCAGTAGAGACAGTGGACTGCAGCTGAGTACAGCGTGGGATCCGGTGTCGAGGGAGTTGAAGCGGACCAGGCGGTCGCGCGACCAAAACATTACCATATATGGTGCGGGACCGAGCACCGGTGACGTCACGAGCGACGTCACGAGCGACGGCGCGGCTATATAAGCACGGCAATGACAACCGCACGACAGTCATCCACTTGACACTGGCAGAGGAGCTCTCTATCGGAAGCTCGTGGGCAGAAAACCACTTGGCGCGGCTTGAAACCCGAGAATGTTTCATCAAAATATTATTCCGGCTTTGGATACAATGAAAAAAAAGGAAGTCTTTATCGGCTACAACCAGCGGTATTACTGTCAAGAACAGATAACAAACGAACTCCACACGACAACAACTGCAGAGTTTAAATAAATAATAATCGGAGATGTACCGTTACAAGAACTAAACGATATATGGAGACAGCTTGCCTCAGGAGATGTTACAACGGCTGTGTGACATCCTCTCCATCAGAATCAGTGCATCTGTACTAGTCATATGGGATGCCATGTCGTACTGATAAGTGGAGTCATAGAGCAAATCACATTGTGCAATCGACTCAGTTCCGTAGCTACTGAAGTAACGCCACCCACTATCTGAGCCCTTGAGGTTTCACTTCGTTTCCTATTCTCCTTCGGAGCGTCTCACTTCTTTTATTATGCAGTGTATACACCAGTCGGAAACACTAGCCACTGTATGGTGCTTCCAGAAAGTTTGACTGGTGACCTGGTTTGAATCGAATCAGTAAAATTCATGTCACATAAACTAAAATAAATTGCAATTTAGGCCACACTTTTCTATTTTTATGTATACAGATAAACTGCTGAAGTTACATGTTATCAAAATTTCTTAAATGTCTACTAGGTTTTGAGCGAAGAGATTCAGTGTAGAACCATCACACTAATCAGAATATTTTGCCGCTGCATAAGTATACTTTTTTGTGAAGAGTTGTGTAAAGAGCAAATTTGTATCTCGTAATATATATTAATGAGGAATGTAATGTTACACACGTATTACTCCGCTTGAGGGAGATAGGGAGAAAGCATGGCCATATATTGGCGAGAACACAGACAGATGCTGTCGGATATCAATGCCGAGATGGCCGCTGTATTTGATGGCTGTTATTATTATCATTATTATTATTAAAGCTAATGTAAAGAATACGAGAACTCATCATCCTTCTGATTCTGCCAACAAAAATTCATTGCCGGTTCTGAAATGACAAATTTTGAAAATACTTATTTTAATTGAACTTGATATAGCTGTTGAAATCAGCTTGATATAACTGAGATGCTATTCCTGTACCAGTGAGTTCTGCCTGAAATACTTAGCATCCAAGGATACAGTTTATAAGAGATGACTTGTTATTGCAAAATATGCTAATCTTCGCCTTCCTCCATAGTTCCTGAACAACATCTGTAAGTAGGCTGTTTAGGTTCTTATATTGGTAACGCCGCCGCCACGTAGCGCTCTGTATGAAAACCACTGGCTGTGCTGTGTGCAGTCTGAGGCTGGTTGGCATTGTTGTAATACTCGCCATTGTAGCGTTGGGCAGTTGGCTGTTAAGAGCGCGTAGCATTGTGCAGTTGGAGGTGAGCCGCCAGCAGTGGTGGATGTGGGGAGTGAGATGGCGGAGTTTTGAGAGCGGATGATCTGGACAGAGACAGTAAATTTGTAATATTGGATATCATGGACTGATATAGATATTATAACTTTTGAACACTATTAAGGTAAATAAATTATTTGTTCTCTATAAAAAATTTTCATTTGCTAACTATGCCTATCAATAGTTAGTGCCTTCAGTAGTTTGAATCTTTTATTTAGCTGGCAGTAGTGGCGCTCGCTGTATTGCAGTAGTTTGAGTAAAGAAGATTTTTGTGATTTGTGAAAGGTATAGGTTATTGTTAGTCAGGGCCATTCTTTTGTAGGGATTATTAAAAGTCAGATTGTGTTGCGCTAAAATTATTGTGTGTCAGTTTAGTGTTGATCAGAATAGGGAAAGAGCGAAATGTCTGAGTACGTTCGGTTCTGCTCAGCTGTTTGAAAATCAAATAATGTAAGAGGTTTATCAGCACAGTAATTCATTAATTTTTCTAAGGGGACGTTTCATATGGCGACCCTTAGCCGAGGATACCTCACTGGAGTCTTCAGATTTTTTCCTTGTAGTTTGTGTAATTAGTGTAGCTATTGTTTATTGCTAGTGCGTAATTATAGAGAGAATTTCCTTAGTAGTGTAGTTTTTCATTGTTGTACAGTAAAACAGTTGTGGCATCATGTAGATTTGCACCAAGTATTTCGCAGCTGCGCTTTCAATTAACTAGATATTATTTTCAGTTCTATGTTAATGTGTTTTCTTATTTTTGCTCTTCAAATTGTGCTTTTCTGTGTTATCGTGTGAAATATTGTGACAATAATGGCGTGTGAAAAACGTAACACTAGGCTCAAAAGTAAACTGAGAAATAATAGTGACGACGAACGTGGCTTATCAGCACCACTGTGTAATGAATTAACAGACATTCAAAGTAGTAATTTGGTAATTGTGCATAGGGAAATGGAGCGGGCGGCAAATAATGGTGTAGATAGTGAAACAAGTAGTGAACAGGGAAGCATTATCGATCGATCGGTCGGCAACAGCAAGCCTCAGAAATCCGAAATGACAGAACACAATATTGCAAATACTGTAGACTCAGGTTTTGGGTCCTCACCGTTTTCTCAAATGAGTCAAGACACATTTTCTGCTTGTCAAAATGTGAAAGTTGCTGGCGAAAATGCACTGCCAAAAAGCATAGCGAAACAGATTCCAGACACTAATACATTGTTATTGCAATTAAAGCAACAAATGGAACAAAATCAGAGACAAACAAAGCAAAAGCTTCAAAAGTTAGTCACAATGGAACAAAACCTTCGGAAGTTAGACACCACGTTTGAACAAACACGTGAAGATTTCGCTACTGAGTTACATAACATTGAATCGAAATGTCAGAAAGTTTGTAATGACGTAAAAATAAAAATTTGTGAGCATTTTCAACCTATTTTTTCGCGGCATGAAAATGCATTATAGAATAACAATGTAGCCATAAAAGTACTGCAAACTATTGTTTATGAAAATCACGACACCTTGCAAGCTAAAATTGACTCAGTTGCATCTACCGATTCGGTTACGAAACTTGCAAAAACTCAGGAAAACTGAAAGGACACAGTAGATACGATTTCAACGCAAATGGACACTCTGAAACTTGGATCAGAAAAACACACTGAGGAAATCAGTTCACTATCGGAGAAAGTAGCCGAACTTTCGGATCATTTCACTAACTTATCTAGAAAGGTAGGTGATGATCTGAATGACACAAGACCTGTAGCCTTCACTGACACAGAAGAGTATGAACAAATTAGAAAATTCAAACAAAATCAAGATCAAATCAATACGCAACACCAAAGAGAAATCCGGGAAGTACAAGACCAGTTGACACAGGTAATACAAGAATTACATATCTCAGAGGACACTTGTGCTCCAGTACGGGAAGAGGGACATAGAAATACGGAACAGCCACAAAATAATAACACAGTGTATTTCGGAAGTTATGAAAGAAATTGGCAAGGTACACCGAATTTTGAGATGGAACCGCCGAAAAGAAGGATCAATGACCGATGTGCGAATCGCCGATATGATAATTTTGACTATAAGCCGTTTACTACTACACATAAATTCAAAACATTCAAGAATTTCAGCAACGACATTCATCCACATGCGTGGCCTCATCACTTCTCTCATTGTTTTCCTCCCAACTGATCATTAGAGCATAGATTAGAATTTATGCATGGCTATTTAGAGAATGAACCAGCTGAAAGAATGCGATCTGTCATTCACGATTGTCACAGTGAAGCAGAATTTCATCATTCCTTCATCTCAGCATATTGGTCTCAAGCTACACAAGACCGAGTAAAACATAGCATCATAATGATGAAACATTTCGAACAATCTGAATTTTCCAGTCTTGTCAAATATTTCGAAGACATGTTACATAAGAGTCAGTATCTTTCAAACCCATACAGCCCCTCAGAACCCATCCGGATCTGCTAAATCAAATTGCCTGAACATTATTTTGGCAGGACGTTGCAAAGACGACATTGAAGCTTTTCAGGGACTGTTACAAGAATTGGAAATTGACACTGACAATCACGGAACGTGAAAACAGGAGCACAACAATTACAGGTCACATCCGTCACAATTCCGCGATGACAGAAATAATAACTGGACACAACAAGGCTATTATTACAACGTAAATCGTGACCAAAACAGACACCACCCGTATGACAACCGCTGGCACAGTAGTAAGAATTACAGGGAAAGATCACCTTTCTGCGGTAATGACCATCACAGAGACAATCAGAGAAACAGACAATAAGAAACCAAAATAACTAATATCAAGGGAGACAGAATAACATCAGACGCGCAGTTACGATTCCAGGAGAAATTCTCCACCACAGACCGACAAAAAAGGAACTATGTAAACTACTGACAAAACGACAGACCTGAATTTCATCAGAACTGGCGGGATTCAAACAGGGCAGGGCCCTCTCGACAAGGTGAATTTGTAGAAGTTAGATCTCCAAACCCCAATAACGATGCATACCAACAAATAGACAGACAATGACTCGCACCGCAGGCAACCACGTACGCCGGCTGGCTCAGCGAAAAATAACATAGACTGTAACCCTGAGAAAAATTTTAGCATTCCTTACCGAAGTATACAACATAACTGCTTTGAAGTTGAAACTCTGCACACTAGAAAGGGTCATAGATTGCACCACATTTCACGTGTAAAACCGTTTATTGAAAGATAATCTGCCTTTTGACTTAGTCTTTTCTATAAAATTTTTCACTTCACGTTACTAGTATGCTTTGTCAGAATTAGAATCTGTTAACATACAACAATGTTTGAAGTTAAATATCCAGTCAAGAACTAAGAGAACTTATTTAAACAGAAATTACGAATGCATTGTTATAGTGAACAGACGATACAGTGTTGTTATTTGTACATTCTTGCTTGTTAGTTTCACGATTACATAACGAATATGTGGCTTACATACTTAGAACATATACTGCTAATGAGATTTTAATGCAACATTTTGGTTTACTTGAAAAGATACTCTTTATTTGAAGTACATTTGGTGAGATTAAAGATGTCTTAGCATTTGGTTTCTTTGACAGCTACACGATTATACCACGACGCTACTAATACGTGACACAATTTACATTGTTGCTTTTGCGGTGTATCTGTTTTATATCTGCACAGTTTTTCTTTATTATTCTGGAAAATAAAACATATTTTAGTAGTAACTTTTGTGGTATAGCTACAATGAGACAGCCTTTTCTGTAGCACAACAATACGTTACAGAACAGTACTTTCTTCATCATGGCAATAAGCGTAATAACTAAGATACCTGTATGCAAAGCATTTCACTTTTGTTTATGATGAGGTGAGTACATTGACTTCAGCAGAACTTTGCTTACAGAGGACAATAACTACTACACTTCCACAGAATTATCTTACAGCAAGACGCAAATTTAGCGCTACAGGACACGCATTTGAGCGATTAATTTTGTACTTAAAACATTTATTTTTAAAGATTTTTGAATCACAAAGATGCAAAGAAAGTTTTCGGTGATACA
Source organism: Schistocerca americana (assembly GCF_021461395.2). Taxonomy (NCBI): domain Eukaryota; kingdom Metazoa; phylum Arthropoda; class Insecta; order Orthoptera; family Acrididae; genus Schistocerca; species Schistocerca americana. Next base: position 83,712,775 of record NC_060123.1, read on the forward strand.
TTTCATTCGATTTCTGTAATCTGTAAACCTGAGGGTATAATTACATTAATCCTCAGGGGGGTACACACCTACTTTATGTACCATGTGTCTGGCAAGCACAAGGAGCCCTAGCTAATATGGTATTTGCTTATACAACTTTACACATCGGTACCATATTTCTCTAACACATAAGTTACACAGCTATCTGATCATTTAACTGAGAGATAAATTTTTTTTTGCAACATCAGTGACACATGTTTACACAATTACACAGTTGGATAAGGTCACACTTATGAAACTGTATTTTGTCTGTACTTTGTGAACTGTTCATATATTTTCGGAACCATTGTGATTCTATGAGAGCTTTGAAAGTCTTATTTGGTATGGGATCATGATTTTTAAAGTACGTTTGAGGTAGATGACACTTTTGAAATGAGCAAAGAATTTTTTTTAGGTTTTAAAATATTCAGAAAGCTACGACGATTTTGAAATTTTATTGATCTGTTATGATGTTATTATTATGATGACGATGTGTATTATGCTGTTGAGGTATGTGTATGATCAATGAGATGATGCTATAATAGGAATCTGATTATGCTATGTATTTATTATGATGAAATATTGAAGACGTGCTGGTGAATATATATATGTGTAATAAGGTATGGAATAAGGAGTAGTGGTTAGGAACTCTGACTTGTGAAAAAGGATGATGGAAACCAAGAATCGTACATTAAAGAGTTATGAAATGTGTGTAAATGCTTGAATGTGTCACAATGCCGACGAAAATTTTTTGGACACTATTATATTTAAAGGATTTTGTTTCTACACATTCTCGACCTGTGAAATTTTTTATATGAGACTGTCACTGTAGTGCAAACTGGTGTCGTAAATATTTCGGTAAGAAAGTTAAGCGACCAGCTCCACATAATGCACACTGTGGAGCTCGTAATTTATGATATTTACTAAAATGCCTAATGAAATAATGAGAAACATTTTATATCTATTGTCTTTGTAGTTAAGAGATTGCTCATTTTGTTTAATATCTAGTATCTAGCTCCACTGCAGCATTGGTTAAAGTAAAATTTTATAGATGTACTCATATAAATATTTCATGCCTACAGATCCAGTAAATAGTAACTTTATGATCTACTTCAAAAAAACGAAGGAGCACAAAAAGACATTTCCCTTCACAGGAATTGCATACGGAATTTTCTTTTCAACTACTTGGTAATTTTTTTGGTAGAATAACTTCTTGTGGTGCACCACTTTAATGACATAGATATTAAGATGTGAATAGACATTTCCCTTATCTGCATTGTTGTCTTTAGTGTACTATTTTTTCTGCTTGAGCTTTGTCATGTTTAGTTATAAGTTATTGCATTTGTTGCTGCTGCTTGCCAGGCATAGTGCTGCTAAATTTCACTTTTTATTACTCTGTGAAGCCAGTTTTATTAATGATTTATTTTTCTTTCTGCTGCACATTGGCTCATGTTAGTGATAATGTTGCATTTGCTCTCCAAATTTAGATTTACTGCTGCTAGCTTTGCCAATTTGCATTTTTTGTCATTGCTGTTTGTGTTAATTGTTTTGTGCTGCTGCATTGCCTTGTCCCTTAGTATATATATCAGAGCTCAGTAGATTTAAGGTAGCTTAAGAGGGGGTAGACTATATAAGAACCTAACTATTGAGAATAGGGGAAGAATGCATTGAGAAGTTATATGAAAAAGATTTGGGCCAAAATGAGTATTGTACAATGAGCAATAATTATTTTGAAAGAAATATGGTTAGAATACAGAAAGGAGGTATAGATAGGACTTTTTGGGAATAATGATGAACGAAGGGAGATCTCCAAGAACAAAAAAGGTTTTGTTTGCAAAATACTGCAGTACCAAATATTACACTGAAAACGAACCCTGTCCTTTCCATTGTGTTATCCCCCTGTGTGTTTGTGTACCCTTGTTATTTGTGTTTTTCCTGTCTTTATGTGTTTAGCTAATAAGATTTATGTTGTAGAATTTTTCTAGTACTAAGCTACATTCACTATGATGAGGAGTACTGTTATCCTCAAATATAATTTGCATTTATAATATGTTATTTTCTTTGTAAAGATGTTTAGACATTATTTATTCTGTTCTGTTTCAATGCTCATGTGTGAAATTAATGTTTTGAAAACTATTCTCATTATTTTATATAGTTACTTATGTCGTAATTACTGTAACGCTGATGTATACGTATATATCTATTCTTTTGTAAAGCCTGTGTTACTACAAATGTTATCTATAATGTTATGTTCTTTAATGATTATGTTTTGTACCTTTCTTATTGTATTCTTATGTTGTAAAATTGTAATTGACATCAGTTCATCAAATTAAGTAACTTGTAAGTTACATTTCACTGCACACGTTTCTGTTGGTCATAGTACATGGACAATATGTGAGAAGTAGGGACTGTTAGTGCTTGCACGTGTGTTAATAATTCAGCAAGGGACTGGATAACAGCATTCCTGGTTCTAAGGACAATTCCAAAAACTTTGTGAGTGCACAAGTGGTGGTTATGGACTTGCTATATTATCCACAAGTCTCTTCAATGGTGATTGTGCACCCGCACAGTCACAACAGATGGCTGCTGGCCATCTCTACAAGGACTACAGTGGGTCTGCATCTTTGATGACCCACCAATACCATTATTTCTACAAGGACTACAGTGGGTCTATACCTTTGATGACTCACCTGTACCATTATTTCTACAAGGACTGCAGTGGATCTGCACCTCTGGTGTCCCACCAATAACATAATCTCTACCAGGACTACAGTGGGTCTACTCTCTGATGACCTACCTACCAATATTCTTCAAAACTTCGACTGACTCTTCTGTGGGTTTGCTCTGTTGTTGCCCATTACCTGTCTGCATGTCAAGAGTCAGCACTGACTTTCTGTTGGAAGGACAACACTACTTGAAGACCGCATGGAAATCCACTACTTCCGTGTGGATTCTCTTTTACTGGTCAGACTTTGAGAAAAAAAAAACACTGCAATTTTACTGTGATGAACGATCAGGACTTTCTTTATGGACTGTCAGAAAATTTTAGCTTTTGACCAACATTGTATCAATAAGTGTGTGCATTTGATATCTTTGTTATTGTAATTACGAAACATTTTTTCGAATCATTATTGGCCACTGCCCAAAACAATTTGTAAAATTTTTTGTGGGGATCATGGGGGCTATGTAAGTAGGCTGTTTAGGTTCTTATATTGGTAACGCCGCCGCCACATAGCGCTCTGTATGGAAATCACTGGCTCTGCTGTGTGCAGTCTGAGGCTGGTTGGCATTGTTGTAATACTCGCCATTCTAGCGTTGGGCAGTTGGCTGTTAAGAGCGCGTAGCGTTGTGCAGTTGGAGGTGAGCCGCCAGCAGTGGTGGATGTGGGGAGTGAGATGGCGGAGTTTTGAGAGCGGATGATCTGGGCAGAGACAGTAAATTTGTAATATTGGATATCATGGACTGATATAGATATTATGACTTTTGTTGAACACTATTAGGGTAAATACATTGTTTGTTCTCTATAAAAATCTTTCATTTGCTAACTATGTCTATCTGTAGTTAGTGCCTTCAGTAGTTTGAATCTTTTATTTAGCTGGCAGATGTGGCGCTCGCTGTATTGCAGTAGTTTGAGTAAAGAAGATTTTTGTGATTTGTGAAAGGTATAGGTTATTGTTAGTCAGGGCCATTCTTTTGTAGGGATTATTAAAAGTTAGATTGCGTTGCGCTAAAAATATTGTGTGTCAGTTTAGTGTTGAACAGAATAGGGAAAGAGCGAAATGTCTTAGTTCTGCTCAGCTGTTTGAAAATCAAATAATGTAAGAGGTTTATCAGCACAGTAATTCATTAATTTTTCACATCAACTTTGTGCAGAGTGCGCTACTTGTTGAAACACACTCACACACTGCCTGTTGACTGCTGGTGTCCACCCAAAAAGCAATAGATTGTACCCCATGTCAGCCTGAGGGTATAAATGTCTGTTTATATTATTAAGACTATATCTGTGTGTATATTTCTAGTCGTTTATCAACATGCTACTTCAATATTTACCTAGTTTTTAGAAAGCCAACAAACCCACAGCTTCAGCGTAACCGAAACATTGCTCTCCTTCTGTCACTCCTTTCATCATCCGTCTCTGAATCCCATCCTTCCCTCCCCGCCTCTTCCCAACCCCCGCCCACACACACAATATATATGTATACTAATGACAAGTAAACAAGCATTAAGTTAAAATTTCGACACTGTTGGAAACATAAGTATTATATTTCATGTTTTCCATATGTCACCTGGTTATACAAATGTGTAAAACGTGTCAGGTTTATAAGCTTCACAGAAAATTACTTGTGTGCAACTAGAGATATTAACTTACATGCCTGTTCATTTACACAAACGATGATCTCCACAATGCTTTACAACTTGCTCCGAAATAGTGTTTTTGTTTTGCTATGTGCTTTTTGCAGTTTTAAATAGTGTTTCTGTTTTTGCTGTTTTCTTTGCACTTGTTGGTTTCTAGACGCCATTTTCTTTACCAAGCGTGATGGTTTGTATGTGATGTATCACGACGGAGAAAGGAAGCTGTGACCACTGCAGGTATTCCCTTGCAGTTATTTTCCTTTGACATTTAAATTACTCTTAATCTTTAATGAAAGACTACTGCAGACCCATATTCTGAAATATTGTGCCGGCCGGACTGGCCGAGCGGTTCTAGGCGCTACAGTCTGGAACCGCGCGACCGCTCCGGTCGCAGGTTCGAATCCTGCCTCGGGCATGGATGTGTGTGATGTCCTTAGGTTAGTTAGGTTTAAGTAGTTCTAAGTTCTAGGGGACTGATGACCACAGCAGTTAAGTCCCATAGTGCTCAGAGCCATTTGAACCATTTTTTAAATATTGTTCTGCTTATCTCTACTGGGCAGTGTCACGAGTTACCCCAAAGTGGTAACACAGCATTCACATGCCATAGTAATATGCACAAATCCACGTGATGGACGTTTAAACATGCGAAACGCGTCGTGGAGATAAATAAACACCGACTGGGAACGGTAAAGTTGCGTCATTCATTCATTCGAGAATGGGCACTCAATTTCCATTGCTTGAAATAATTATACAGTGTAAACCAGAACCCACCAGCAAACTTTCAGGGGAGGTAGTATGGATTAAAACATGAAAAAAAGTCTAGCGAAGATGGGATGTAAAACGCATACCTTAAGAGCTGCTATGGGCTACATCTTTTTTACTGCGAGCTCTTTGCTTTAGATATTTTGGGAGGAGTTATTATGGACCAAAACATGAAAAAAAACTTTTGCAAACGTCGGCTCTAAAATGCATACCTTAAGAGCTATGAGCACTTGTTCAGTAGTAGAGATATGATGGACAATAATGGAGATAAACAAGTGCTTATAGATCTTACAGTATGCATTTTAGAACTGGTGTTTACTGGACATTTTTCTTGTTTTGGTCCATCATACGACTTCTCGAAATAGAGAAGGCAAAGACCTTTCAGTAGACAAGTTGTGTGACACAGCAGAAAGATGAACAAGTACTCGCAGCTCTTAAGGAATGCATTATAGAGTCAATGTTTAATACACATTTTCTTTTTGGTTCCACATCCACACCGTACGGTGCGTGGCGGAGGGTACCCTGTACCAGTAATTGTCCAGTTCTGATTCCTCCCATAAAGAAAGTTATTATGCAAACATTACAAACAGAAAAATATGTAGAATGATGTATTCACTCTACAATGGCGTCTGCGATGCTATGAACCTTCCTTGCAGATTAAAACCGTGTCCTGACCGGGAGTCGAACCCGGGACCTCAGCAAAGGCATCGGGTTCGACTCTTGGTCCAGCACTCAGTTTTAATCTACGAGGAATTTGTACAAAATACTGTACATAAACTTAATTCCATCGGTTTCACAAAACACATTTGCGATAAACTGAATGTAGCGCTGCTACACAGCAACCTGTCAAGCTGCACAGTATCAAAGCAAACAGCATGACGTAGGTCGGAGATCGGTCTCTGGGCGGACTTCTGAGTGCACTCAGTGACAATGTGGCCCGCGGCCTGGCGCCAGTCGCCGGGGCACTCTGGCCGTGTTACGCAGCAGTGCAGGCGGCAGCGGCCGCCGCTGCTCGCTCCTCGGCGGCGCCTGCGAGACGGCGACGGCTGCCCGTTTGCCCGGAGCACAACAAAGAGAATACGGGAGTGAGCGGCGTGGCGCGCCCGACCTGCCAAATGGGGGGGCATCGATCGGCCGGCGCCGGGTAAATCGTGTTGTCTGCGCCCCGCGCCGGCTGCGAGCCGGGGACGCCCGCCAGAGCGCCGATGCATATTTCACGTGCCGCCCGGCGGCGACCTGCCGCTCCTCGAGCGTCGAACTGCCGCTGAATCGCCAGCAGCTGCAGCGCCTCCCGTCTGCAAGGCGGCTCGCGTCACCTGTCTGAGGCTGCCCAGCCGCTCCACTGTCGGCCATTAAAACTGCATCACATGAAAGTGCATTCTTCTTTTTGTTTTTCACTAGCTGCTTTGGTAACGGCCTTGCCGCAGTGGTAACACGGGTTCCCGTCAAATCACCGAAGTTTAGAGTTTGTCGGGCTGCGCTAGCATTTGGATCGGTGACCATGCGGTCTGCCGAGCGCTGTTGGCATGCGGGGTGGACTGAGCCGTTGTGAGGCAAACTGAGGAGCTACTTGACTGAGAAGTAGCGGCTCCGGTCTCGGAAACTGACATACGGCCGGGAGAGCGGTGTGCTGACCACGTGCCCCTCCATATTTGCATCCAGTGACGCCTGTGGGCTGAGGGTGACACGGCTGCCGATCGAGGCCGTTGGGCTGTTCGGTCGGAGCTGCTTTATTTTTAGTGACCCACCAACTGATTAACTTACGTTTGGTAGTCAGTTGCCACTCAGCCGGTGTGACAAGCGTGTGCTGCTTGAGCGGAGAATGTATAGCACGCACCAGCCCCCTCATTCGATCACATCGGTTACCGTGTCCTGCTACGAGGAGGAAGGCATCTCTTCTTATTTTTGTCTTTTATTTTATTTTGTTTGTTTACAATTCATGCAAATCTACAGTTTCATTTCGATCTTGATGAAATGTTGCATAACTTACCTTCAGGGCAAGAGAAAGGTCACTGTCTACATAAGATTTCTTAATCTGGTATGAGACATATATGTTTGTAATCAAGTAGATTACTTAACAAATGAGGAGATACTGAATGGAATTGGGGGAAGAGGAGTTTGTGGTACACGTTCGGAGGCATCAACGGATCACTAATTTAATGTTGGAGAGACGCGTGGATGGTAAAAATCGTAGAGGGAGACCAAGAGATGTATACACTAAGCAGATTCAGAAGGATACAGGTTGCAGTAGGTACTGAGAGATGAAGAAGCTTGCACAGGATAGAGTAGCATGGAGAGTTGCATCAAACCAGTCTCTGGACTGAAGACCACACAACAGCAATGTGCGTAATATATAAAAGGAGAAAGATCTTTACCAAACATCCCTAAAAGGTCTTGCATGATATACCTAAAATTTCTGTACGATCCTCTAATGACCGTGGGGGCTGACATAGACTATAATTTTTTTAAATACATACAATATATAAAAATATACATAAAATATACAGTGTGATATTTTCCACCTTGTACAAATTCTAGGAATTGATCGATGAGAGGTCTAATGAACTTACGTCCGGAAATACATGGTCTCCATGCTAAAGACCATTTATTCAATCATACATTGTTGCAGAGGCTGCGGTCTAATACGCGCTGTACCATGCAGCTACAGTTTCAGTATGTGTTGAAAACCATCAGTACTACTGTGTAAAATAGTGTGGCGAGGTCTGATTTGATGTGTTATACGATGCGATCGACTAACTGTGAATACAGGAAATGGTTATCCATTAGGAATTGCAACGAGTGTAATTCGATGTGTTTGTAATAAGTTTAAACTAGATTTGTTTCATGTGTCAACTGCTAAAGCAAATGAAACAGGCAGACTCAGAGTCTGAGAAGTATAGAATAATATCTAGTGTAACTAAATAGGGAGTAAAACGAAATTTATCTGCGTAATGGAATAATCACAATAATGGTGTACAGGCTGAAGCATATTCTGTCTCACACATTCACGTTGGCGAGGGTGCATCCACCCACATCTGGATTGGGCTCTGCATACACGATACTTTTGACGTGGCCGCATAACCAGAAATCGCACAGGTTGAGATCCGGTGAACGAGCAGAACATGCAGCTGAACCCCCTCGTCCGATCCATCGACCAGGGAAGACACGATTGAGAACCATCCGGACGTTAAAAGCGAAGTCATCCCGAGCACCATCAAGTAGCAACTACATAAATCTTCGAATGATCAATGGTACTTCTTCCAGCAGGGGAGCCGAAGTCACCCCCAAAAAATGCCGATAGTTCCGGCCTGTTAGGCGACGTGGAAGAAAGACTGGTCCGAAAATACAATCGCCAATTATTCTGGCCCACACATTCCGGCTGCGCCGTTGCCGATGATTCCCTGTCACATACCATGGGGTTTGTGCATACTATCCCACAGATGACAGTTATGAAAGTTGGAGGAATCACCCCGTGTAAAGCTGGCCTCATCAGTGAGTAGGATGGATGACACAAATCCAGAAATCAATGTTGCCTGGTGAAGGAACCAGTGAAAAAACTGCTCCCGATGTGGAAACTCTGTCGCTAGTAAGCCAAGCATACGCTGTATGTAGTAAGGGTAGTAACATTTGTCATGGAGAGTGTTGCACACAGTCGTCTAGCTTGCACTGTACTGGCGGGCCAACTGCGGGGTACTGACACGGCGGTCGCCTTCCACAGGGTTAATCACATTTTCCTCCAAGTCTTGTGACCGAAGATTTTGGGTATGTCCTTCGTGATTTCCTGCTTCCTGAAACGACCCTGTCTCAGGCAAACGGCGAAACACTGTTGCAAACATTGAATGCTGTGGTTGTTGTCGATGGGGATAGGTCTGCTGGTACAATCTTGCTGCTCGCCGTCCGTTGCAATTTGCTTTTCCGTAAGTAAACACCATGTCGGCAAGGTCTTGTTTCGAATGCGGAACCACTGTGTACAACGCTGTGTCACATCCACTACAGCGTGAGTCGGCAAGAGAAGTAAATCGGATGCAACGTTACCAATGACTATGGCTTCAGAGGGTGCTAGGGCATGACGTATGAGGAACAGTACCATCCTCTAGGAGGAAACCACGCATACTGCAACTCTGTCTGATTGGTACAGCGCGTATTAAAGCACAGTCTCTGTAACAAAGTATGACAGAATAAACGATCACTAGCATGGAAACCATGCATTTCTGTACATAGGTTCATTAGACCTTTATTGTTCTGTTTCCTCTCATCGATCAATCTCTAGAGTTCGTACAGGGTGGAAAAAATCACCCTGTATACAAGAGAAAGGTTGTCAACAAACATCTCGAGAAGTATTTGTCTGATTTACTGCAAAGTTCTTGGCCGATTTGCTTCAAATTTGTACACAGATGAAACAACGAAGAAAATTAATGAAAATTAAATGCCTAACAAACGTAATATATCGTGGTAGACTGACTGTAATTGCTATCGCGAGACTAAATTACGGCGGCGATGTCTGCCTTGGTGACAGTATCATCAGACGTCACTGGATAGAGAGACGAGCGACAGCTCGAAAATTTGACAGAAACGTGATTGTAAAAAAATATTTATTGATTGGTTGCTGTTGTTACAAATTTCATAAACCCTAGAAGATATTTTAGTCGGTGTTTCACAGTTGTTTTTATTATTAAAATCCACAGTGCCATAGAAACCTTAAAGTAGGTCGTGGGTATAGGACCAATAAAAGTCAGTGGATAGCAGGCCGATCCAGATATCGAACAGAACCGAACTTTCCCGAACTGTGACCGAAACTGTTCGAACAGTTCAGTCATTTTCGGACATAGCTCTAGTTTAAACAGTGAAAACTGGGCTGAAATAATAGAAAACGAATACCCCAAAAACATAATGAGATATTTTTCGCAAAATGTAACAATAGATGGCGTAGGTAATCATTTTACCGTGCAGGGAAAATATAAAGTTTGGGAAAATTTGGCTCTTTGTTTCAGGTGGCAAAAAGTAGAGGATAGGAAACAAGAGTGTGAGATGGTCCCTTCACAGATTGTGGTTTGCCGTGAGTATCTCGCAATCTTTTCGTCGAGCCACAGACCACCAATCACAAATCTTACATGTTTTGGTAATTCAGATACTAACAATCTAAGATTTATTCACTGATACCTAACACAACATACTATGCATTTTCATTCATTCGGTTATACGTGATAGATTCGCATCTCCATTTAATCATCCACGTAACATTTACATTCTATGTTGTTTGTTTTACATATTTGCAATTTTCAGTGTATATTACATAGCTATGACACTCTAATGAAGTTGCCGTCTGCCCTTTGGACTCTATCGGCTTGCTGCCTATAGGCCTATAGGCTGCCTTTGGTGTTGCTCGTATGAATTCTTCACCTGTGACTTTAAATACCTTGTCTGCCAGAATGTTTAGCTGAATTAACTGGTCTTCGTTTTTGGTTACAGTGTAAATATCCGATTCCGTGTAGCTGTTATCTAAGCCTATTGTGTATCTAATGTTCGTGTATTGCCCGCAGGAAAGTACTATGAGTTCTGGGGAACCTTCTTTCCCACATGCGCATGTTAGTGTCTGCCTCAGACTCACGCAGTCTGTCAGCGTGGAATAACGTCTGTCTCCAGTTAACAAATGTATCATGCCGCGGATGGACTCGATGTGAATTGCAGAGTAATCATGTAGATGTAGATGTAGATTCCCAACCGCTCCCGTATGTCGGGGAGAATGTTGTACAGTCTAAGTTCCCTGCCACTTGCGTCGCACTCCCCTTGCCGTGCATCCATGTGCCAGCTGTTCAGTTGGTGTTTAGTTTGTGGTTGTACACTGGTAACTGCATTTAGCTAGTCTAGTCTATCCATGTTTATCCAAGCTTTGCAGCTCTATATCTGATCGTGATGTCTAGCACCACGCACAGCAAACCCACTGAGGTGGTACTGAAAGCCCCCGACAGTCTGAGCAGGCCATCTCTTTGTCCACGTTGGAGTGACGCCTCGTTTATACGCAAGGTCGGTCCATGTGTCCAGGCGATGGCTGTGAAGCGTAGCACTGACTCGATGCGGACACAATGGTACGTTCGTTTCTTGGAAGAGGTAGTCTACCGTGTTCCAAATGAAGGCTCGCCAATTTATGTCGTATCTTTTGTACTTTTTCTGTTGCAAATTTCATGTGTTGATGGAAGTTCAAAATTCTCGTCTATGTGTACTCCAAGATAGTGTGTCACGATTGCTCTTTTGATATTTGTGTCCCCTATTTTAAGTGTTGGACCAGTTCTCAGAATCCTTTCAGTAGAGTATATGTGGTCTTAATTTCGGGTGTCTTCAGTTTGTTGTTGTGTATCATTGATCGTAGTGTACCATTGGCTCTCTCCGCTAGTTGAGCTCTGTTCTTTACAGAGGCTACTACATGTATGTCATCTGCATGCGCGACAACTTCATTTGTCATGCTACCCTCATCTGGCGACTGCACGAGGAGCTCAACAACTCTGTCCAGACAATAGAGTCACAGATAGAACCTTTTGGACATCATCTAGTAATTCCCTCGATTAATTTTCGATTCTCCATCTGTCATTCTACCGTTCTGTCTCTATAGTAGGCTAGGAGACTATGGTACAAAGATTTTGGTACCTCCAGATGTCATAACCTTTGAAACACTGCGGGTCATCAGAGGTTGTCTAATGCCCCAGCAGGTCGATCATGGTGGCTATACCATACGTGTTTCAGGAGTTTCTGACTCTTTCAGATGCCTGTTTGACGGCATGATCAATGGATTTACGTATTCTGAAATCGAATTGGTGGGGGCTCAGGCCTCAGAGAGCTCTGTGGGCATGTAGGCGCTTACCAGTACAATCTCTTGGACGTTTGATAGGGTGTTGATAAAACAGATTGGTTTGTATGACTTGAGGTCTGAAGGACACCGATATCTTGATTTCATAATTAAGACTGCCTTAGAGTTTTCCCTGCTGCAGGTACCCTGCCTAGCCGTAGGGTAACATTGAGTAATGTTGTTAGGATGGTTCAAAAAATGGTTCAAATGGCTCTGAGCACTATGGGACTCAACTGCTGAGGTCATTAGTCCCCTAGAACTGAGAACTAGTTAAACCTAACTAACCTAAGGACATCACAAACATCCATGCCCGAGGCAGGATTCGAACCTGCAACCGTAGCGGTCTTGCGGTTCCAGACTGCAGCGCCTTTAACCGCACGGCCACTCCGGCCGGCTGTTGTTAGGAACGGGATGATCTGTGCTGCTAGTATCTGAAGTACTTCAAAATCGATACCGTCTGGTATAGTTGCTTTCTTGTTCTTGAGTTCTGAGATTGCTAGCGAAACATCTACTTGCGCAAAAATAGTTGAGTGTGTAGCTCTTCTGTGAGTGTGGCTTGATGTTGTGTGTCTCTATCGATGATGACACTGGGGAGGACTCTATACAGCAGTCTTTGTGCTATGTATCTCCTTCATCTCGTCATAGTGCAGTAATCCTGCCTTAGCGTCCCCAGAACTAGAGGGGATTGTATCTCGTCTGTAAGCATTCTGTGTGCCTCCTCCTATTGTGACCAGATGAAACTACAATTATTCGGCCATAACTTTGGGTTCTTTGATTGCTCTGTCAAATGTTCCATTCGAACTACAACAGAAGAAATATTAGTTCATTTTTTTGGATGAATTACAAAAAGATTTACGTAGCTTGATACTGTCCTTTGCCATAGCAGTGATTGATAATTTACAACTATCACTGAGTATTAAGGCATCATGTGATGTAGTAATAAACACACTGTTCTCTTGAAGTATGTACAATGTTCAATAGTTACAAAAGTACATTTCCATCTATTTAGTTCCACTCGATGATGCTAACTGCATCAGTTGAGGTCACAAACGGGAGCAGAGCACTTCCATGCTCGTCTCTATATTGACCTCTGCGTCAGGGCGCTGCTACGCTGAGAGCCTCTCCCATTCGTCGCTGCAGATTGCAGTGAGACGTCGCTAATGTCTGCGGCATCGACATGCATTGTCGACTTTGATGTGGCACCACATTCTAGGGAAAGCGTGTGACTCAGTGCCCCACTGCAGACTCCTAACTACGGTACGACCATATGGGATTGGTTCCCAAATATGTGAGTAGCTCGAAGACTTCTTAAGTAATAGAACCCAGTACGTTGTCCTCGATGGTGAGTGTTCATCGGAGGTGAGGGTATCATCTGGAGTGCCCCAGGGAAGTGTGGTAGGTCCGCTGTTATTTCTATCTACATAAATGATCTTTTGGATAGGGTGAATAGCAATGTGCGGCTGTTTGCTGATGATGCTGTGGTGTACGGGAAGGTGTCGTCGTTGAGTGACTGTAGGAGGACACAAGATGACTTGGACAGGATTTGTCATTGGCGTAAAGAATGGCAGCTAACTCTAAATATAGATAAATGTAAATTAATACAGATGAATAGGCAAAAGAATCCCCTAATGTTTGAATACTCCATTAGTAGTGTAGCGCTTGACACAGTCACGTCGGTTAAATATTTGGGCGTAACATTGCAGAGCGATATGAAGTGGGACAAGCATGTAATGGTAGTTGTGGGGAAGGCAGATAGTCGTCTTCGGTTCATTGGTAGAATTTTGGGAAGATGTGGTTCATCTGTAAAGGAGACCGCGTATAAAACACTAATCCGACCCATTCTTGAGTATTGCTTGAGCGTTTGGGATCCCTATCAGGTCGGATTGAGGGAGGACATAGAAGCAATTCAGAGGCGGGCTGCTAGATTTGTTACTGGTAGGTTTGATCATCACGCAAGTGTTACGGAAATGCTTCAGGAACTCGGATGGGAGTCTGTAGAGGAAAGGAGGCGTTCTTTTCGTGAATCGCTACTGAGGAAATTTAGAGAACCAGCATTTGAGGCTGACTGCAGTAAAATTTTACTGCCGCCAACTTATATTGCGCGGAAAGACCACAAAGATAAGATAAGAGAGATTAGGGCTCGTACAAAGGCATATAGGCAGTCATTTTTTCCTCGTTCTGATTGGGTGTGGAACAGGGAGGGAAGATGCTAGTTGTGGTACGAGGTACCCTCCGCCACGCACCGTGTGGTGGATTGCAGAGTGTGTATGTAGATGTAGATGTTTGTGTGGCTATGGGTCTATCTCAGGTCTGTTTTCGTGTGTCTGAAGGTGTCTGGCTAAATAGGGTCTGTGCTTGTCAATACGGATGAAGCCAAATCCTTCGTCTCTTTCCGTTATCACTGTCTGGTATTGCTTCCTTTTCCATGTGGCTTCTTGGTTGAGTCACGCAAGTTCGTTTATCAATAGTAATGATCCTAGTTTTGTGTTGTGTGATCTTGTCATGAATTTGTTGTGTGCGTCCTTAATTATTTCTGTAATTAGATGTTCCCACCACTCCATTTGTATTCTCTAAGCTATGTACATGTGTTATGTGTTTGAGTTTCTCCCAGTCCGCTCTAAGCAATAGTAAGGGCGTTGTCTGAATTGTGTCCGTTCTGTTAAGGTTATATGTCAGTGTAAATGTTACTGCTTTGACATCACTACTGGTTACGTGATCATGTGCTTTCCAGTCTGCTACGTGTGATGGTTTTGTTATTAGCTATTGTAATAACAATGTTATTGCATGCACCATCATGTCCCGAATAAGCTGCAGTATGTCCCTCAACATTCATGACATAATCTTGCCTTTCCTGGATTGCGTCGTTTACAGTGAAGTGAAAAAGAGTCTTGGCATACCTCCTCACATCGTGTCGGACTTCCGTTTTCCCTGCGCAGTGCAGCATCTCGACGTGACGTGGACTCAACAAGTCTTAGGAAATCTCCTACAGAAATATTAAGCCATGCTGCCTCTATATCCGTCTATAACAGCGAAAGTGTTGCCAGGGCAGGATTTTGTGCACGAACTGACCTCACGATTATGTCCCATGGTGTTCATGTCGGCCGACCTGGGTGACCAAATCCTTTGCTCAAACTGTCCGGAATGTTCTTCAAACAAATGTGGCCAGGTGGCATGTCGCATTGTCATCCATAAAAGTGCCATTGTTGTTTGTGAACATGAAGTCCATGAATGACTGCATATGGTCTCCAAGTAGCTGAACATAACCATTTTCCGCCAATGATCGGTTCAGTTGGAACATAGGAGCCAGTCCATTGCATGTAAAGACAGCCCACTCCATTATGGAGCCACCACCATCTTACACAGTGCCGTGTTGTCAGCTTGGGTCCATAGCTTCGTGGGATCTGCGTTGTACTTGGACCCTGCCACCAGCTCTTACCGACTGAGGTCAGGACTCATCTGACAAGGGTATGGTTTTCCAGTCGGCTGTGGTCCAACAGATATGGTCGCGAGCCCAGGAGAGGCGCTGCAGGCGATGTCGTGCTGGTAGCAAAGGGACTCGCCTCGGCCTTCTGCTGCCGGAGCCCAGTAACAACAAATTTCGCCACATTGTCATAACAGATACGCTCGTCGTACGTCTCACATTGATTTCTGCGGTTATTTCACGCAGTGTTGCTTGTCTGCTAGCACTGGCAGCTCTACGCAAACGTCTCTGCTCTCAGAGGTTAAGAGAAGGCTGTCGGCCGCTGCGTTTTCTGTGGTGAGACGTAAGGCCTGAAATTTGGTATTGTCGGCATACTCTTGGCACTGTAGGTTTCGATGTATTGAATTCCCTAACGATTTCCGAAACGTAATGTACTGTGCGTATATCTCCAACAACGGTTCTGCGTTCAAAGTCTGTTATTTCTCATAGTGCAGCCGTAAGCACGTTGGAAACCTTATCACATGAATCAGATGAGTACAGATGACAGCTTCGCCAATGCATTACGCGATACTACCGCCATCCTTATACCAAGGTTGGAACTTTAATAGTGGCAACTATTTATTTACAGCTCGTACAAAATAGATACGTGTTTCACAGTTTTACTGACCTTCAAAGTAGTCACCAGCATTGTGTATAACCCACTGCCAGCGATGTGGAAGTCGTATAATACTCTTAGCAGTGCCAGTTGTGATGACAGTTTGAGCAGCGAGGTCTAGTGCCCAACGAATTTGTACTATTTCTGAAGCGACTGCTGTGAAGTGTTTCCTTCAGTTTAGAAATCGAGTTGAACTCATGAGGGGTTAAGTCAGGGGAGTGCAGCAGTTGGTATAGCACTTAGCAGCCCCATCAGTCAAACAAATCAGGAACAGTTCGCACTGTACGTCCTTGAGCATTGTCCTGCAAAATGGTGGTCAGGTTCTGCAGAAAGTGTGATCAGTTGTGTCTCTAAGCTGGTCGTAGGATGTGTTACAAAAATGAACAGCACTGAGACAGAAGTGATGACACTTTCTACAGGACATGACCACCATTTTGCAGGACAATGCTCAAGCACGTACAGTGCAAGCTGTTCCTGATTTGTTTGACTGATGGGGCTGCTAAGCGCTACACCACCTACTGCACTCCGCTGTTTGAAGCCCTCGTGAGTTCAACTCGATTTATAAATTAAAGGAAACACTTCACGGCATTCGCTTCAGAACTGCTACAAATTCATCGGGCAATAGACCATGCCACTCCTGCAGTCAACACAACTGGCACTGCTAAGAGTATTCTACAACTTCCAAATCGCTGGCAGCGGGTTATACACAATGCTGGTAACTACTTTGAATATCAGTAAATCTTTGAAACAATTATCTGTTTTGTACAAGCCGTAAATAAACAATTGCCACTATTAAAGTTCCAACCCTCGTATGTGCACATCGCTGTCCCACGACTTTGTCATCTCAGTGTACACCATAATAGATTCAGGCTCCCCGTATGTTAAAAACTCTGCTAGTTATTGCTTAAGCGATAGTTATTAAAGAAGATAAAGGTTATCTAATTTGTCACATAGTAGACATTAGTGTGAGAACGTTTATTGGTTTATTCATGCTAAACAATAAACGAATGCAGGATGATAGTATATGACTGATGTACCAAGTATGTTCTCGTCTGATTTAATTTCTATTTTGCATCCTGCAAAATAGAGGGAATTAAGAATATTTTTCTATTCTGGTTGTAATGCTATTGTAAACATAATACTGCCATTAATCTGTGTATTTTAAAATCTTTTTTGTTCCATAATAATTTTGAAAAATTAAGAAAATACCATAACGAGAGTAAGCTTTTGTTAAGTGTAGTTTGTCTATTTAAAATAACCTCTTTGACGAAGGTGGAATAAATGTATCAAAACATATTTTGTAAATAATTATGTAATATTGCAAGTACAACTGTAATTAATTATGTCAATTTTGTATGTATATGCTGTCATGCAATTGTAGATGGTTCATACTTAGGGTTTTTGTAAGCAGAAGTAAGTTGAAAAGGTGTAGGGGTCATAGGTAGAACGGAGCTCCGTTCTGTGGTGGAATGGAAAAGGTGGTGGGGCGCACGAGTGAGAATTGAACGGCGCGAGTGGCTCATACAGTCGGTAGCTGCCCTGCAAGTGGTGAACACGCATTGCGTTGGTCAAGCACTAGAGGCCCCGAATTTACCTGCAAGACTGGGTTTTTGACCTCGGACGTGTACTACATGATTGGCGCAGTACGGCAATAAATGAATAGCTCAGAAATTTGCAATTTTATCGTCGCCACCAAGAGGAAGACAGAGCTATGTACACCAAGAGCCGTACCTACGCGATGTTACTACCCAGCACCGCCTCACGCCACCTTCGACATCAGTAACAGGCAAAGTACTTTATTTAGAAGTGTATCACAGTATGAACCATCCATCTTCAATCAGTGGAATATAATGTTAAATGTACCTTTGTGTTTAACCGTGATTTTCCTATGTCATTTACCTCAGTACGGTCCTTACCTAAACGAATTTATTCCGAGTATCCTGATGTTTATTGAAGCTTGAATAATAGTAATTTACTGGCAATAATACTGTTTTGGTAGTAAATTCGGAAAATCATTATTACATACTAAAGTTTGCACGTACCAGTTTAAGGGCCACCGCTTTGTGTGACCATGAGGATAAGTTTTTAATAGTATTTCTGAAAGTAAAGTAACATAATTGTTTAACTGCAACAATCTTAACAGTAATTGATCGTGTTGCTTCTCCATGTCAAAGAAAGCCAGACAAATATTGGTGTTAGTAAAACGTTAACAAATAACAGTCCTAAAGAAATGAAATTTAGTCGTGTTAAATAATAGTTTTGGTCATTTGAATGATAGCTGTAAGCTTAACATTTTTTTTGTATCCTTGTTGAAACATATGTGTGTCTTCTTTAAATAATTACTGAAGTATAGCTATAAATTCCATAAGTAACAGAAAGTGGGATAAATAATATTTATTGCCAAGTGACCGTAGTAAATGGAAATAGTTATTTATTCAGTGTCGAAAACTGACTCCATCTTTTTGTGTAGATACAGTGCCCGATTTGGGCTGGCGGACGTTTTATTAACCGAAACAGTTTATTGTTATAACAGGCTTTGTCTTATAAAAGGTTTCCAAAAGTTATTATTCTCACTGCATTTCCCACAAACTGTATGATTCGGAGAAAAATAGTTCGATACTTTACCATCAGGTTGAACACGGTAAAAATCTCTCTCTGAGAGTCGATGGTTTTGAGTGTTAGTGCTGCGTGATTTTGTGGTGGTGCTCCTGCCGCTACTTACTGCACAGTTCTGACATTCCGAGTCGCGGGTCTTCCGTCTTTACGGTGGTAGAACATAAACGTTCTGGTACCGTACTGACGAGAACGCGAAAGTACCCACAAACTGTATGATTCGGAGAAAAATAGTTCGATACTTTACCATCAGGTTGAACACGGTAAAAATCTCTCTCTGAGAGTCGATGGTTTTGAGTGTTAGTGCTGCGTGATTTTGTGGTGGTGCTCCTGCCGCTACTTACTGCACAGTTCTGACATTCCGAGTCGCGGGTCTTCCGTCTTCACGGTGGTAGAACATAAACGTTCTGGTACCGTACTGACGAGAACGCGAAAGTACCGTTGCATTGTGTTTGAAATTAATTAAGATTTACACTGAAATAATTTGCCCTATTGCGGCTGGCGACCGTTTGAGTTCATCTTGTCAGATAAAGTTGCTGTTGTCTGAGGAACATTGGTTCGTATCCCGTCAGTGCTTCAGTTCAGACTACGATAGGGAAAGGGATTCATAGTCCGGTTGCCCTGTCTATTCAACGCGCGTTTACGGTCATTTGAAACCTTTTAAAACTGGTAACTTTAACTGAATTTGCGGAAGCCTGTTATAATTGTGTTCAGCGAATTTTACATTTGCCGTTAACCTGATGGGTCTACGATATACGTTGCGCTGTGATGGGCGAAGGGGTGGGGGGGGGGGGGGGTTAGAAGATGACCATCAACTTAAATAAATGCGACATATTGCGCGAAAGTAAACGAAAACGTCAAGTAATTTTCGATTAATGAATTGCCCATAAAGCGCTGGAAAATGTAAGAGCCGTAAAATTTCAGGTAGTAATCGTCCTGAGCTTCGTCAATTGGAAATGCTACATACAAATATCTGCAAGAAATGCAAATGAGAGTCTAAGATTCGTTGGAAGAAAACTCTTAACTGCAATTCATTTACAAAAGAAATGTCTTTACAAAATACTTTTTCGACCATTTGTTAAGTGTTGTTCAACAACCTGGTTGGTTGGTTGGGTAAAGATTAAAGGGACCAAACTACAAAGGTCATCGGTCCTCAACAACCTGGAATCCTTATCAGGTAGACGAGGTAGAAAATATTCAAAGAAGGGCTTGTTTTATAAACGGGAGATTGTTACAGATCTCCTCACTAAACTACAATGGCAAACACTGCTATAGTTGGGACGTTCGTTACTCCTCCAAAATAATTAAACGTTAACGGATTATTTCGCCCATTTATGTGCATTACGTCACTTCGGTTCTTTACTGTAAGTACAGCTCATTTTAAGGTATTATTGCGCTTTGATTTCATTCTGCGTGGCTCCCTTTTATAAAACCACTTCACTCCAAACAGCCATATACGAGTAAATAGACTTTGTTCAACAATGGTTTTAATGGCTCTGAGCACTATGGAACTTAACATCTGTGGTCATCAGTCCCCTAGAAGTTAGAACTACTTAAACCTAACTAACCTAAGGACATCACACACATCCATGCCCGAGGCAGGATTCGAACCTGCGACCGTAGCAGTCGCGCGGTTCCGGACTGAGCGCCTAGAACCGCTAGACCACCGCGGCCGGCCAAATAGACTTTGTCTTCTGAGTCGTTTATATACATCGCTAGTAGTAAAGGTGCTATTATAGATTTCTAAAACAGAGCTGGGTCTGATTTCGATTCACATGATACTTCAGCGTTGAGAGCGACGACCTGAGTTTTGTTTAAAATCAAGTTTTCAGTCTATTCACTTAGCTGGCATCTGTCAAAGCTAATGAGTTTCTTTTACTGCAATACGTAGCTAGTGCTTCATTACACAGTTCAACCACTCTGCTATTAACTCCATGTACATATCCGGGGAAGTGACCGCCCACAAAGATGGGACACAGCATACTTCGACATGCTTTTAACTCTTCGACTGTACATTTAATAACTATTAATCATTGTCTCGACGTGGCATGCAAGGAGTGTACTTCCTGTCACTCCCAGGTGCACCGTTCAGTCCTACTCGAATTGTGTTGGGAACACGACCCACAATGTTCCACGAACATGAGTATACCTGTCTGGCTTCCATCCTGTTTGGCACATATGGGATATTGCTGAGAGGGATGTGCTGGCTTCGGAGCCCGCACTGATCGATCTCTATGGGTGTAGTGTAGTCGGATGATGAACGGTCGTTGGTCAAAGTAGTTATCTATGACTGCAGAGCATTGTGGCAACTACACGACGTATATGTGTCAATCTGCCATCTGCAGACAATAAACTGAAGTTTCCTCAAGGGGGGGGGGGGGTCTACCGTAGTAAACACGTTCAGCGTACTGTGGTATGTTCACCGACGCATTGTGATGAAGAATAATGTGACCAAATAGCACACTGAAGTAACTGGGACAGTAACGTAGAGTGTAGCTAAAACTGAAAATAACAGCCTCCTTTCCCTAAAGCTTCGACTGAAGACAGTTTAGCTTCCACATGTTGAACTTTTTTAGGAATCTTTAACTATGAATGAGCTTAGCTGAGCGTGAGACATGTACCAAGAGCCTCTAAAATACACTAATGTTCGTATCGACCTCTGTCACATTCCTAGAGGTGCTAGCGCAGCTACATTTGAAAATCTAGTACCTCTGGTGTGTACATAGTGAATACGTTATGGGTAAGGTGAGCCATATAGCACTCCTGAGCAGTTGAACAAAAGCCAGTCTGGCCATAGGACGACGTGCTGAACATTACTAGTTGGGGTCAGCCTAGAATGTGCCATCCACTTTATAGTTCCTGATCAAATGGCAAATGGACGATGCATATGAATCTATCGGCAATAAGAATTCCCTGCATTGCAGTCTTCGACGTGTTTCATGGGCAAGTTCAAGGGTGCTTAATGATGAAACTTGTCTCACATGAGCCAACAATATCTCCCCAAATTTTACAGTATGAACAATTCTCGGCCAGTTCTCTGGACCTAAACTACCCAGTTTCTCAAAATTTTCAGTCCACATGACAAATTTCTTCTATTTAGAAATTTAGAATGACACCCGTTGCTTATCTTCGTACAAGGGGTGCACAAAAACATGGAAACACCAAATACACGTTACCGTGTCTGATGCAGTATAAGGAATCCGTTGTCATGCAAAACAGCTTCCTGTCGTGTCGAAATGGATAAATACATGTCCTGTATAGTTTTTGAAGGGATTGTTATACCATTAGCCTTTCAAAGTAGCGGAAAGTTTAGGTAGCGATTATGAAAGTGGATATCCATTACTCACCCTTCCGCCAAAGTAGAACATAAACACTGAATAGTATTGAGACTTGGTTACTGGTGGGTTGGAGACATGCGACAGTTCATCGTTGTGCTCACAAAACCAGCCCTCGACGACGCGAGCTGCTTGAAAAGGGACCCTCTCTTCTTGGAACACATGATAACCATTGGGGAACAGACATTGTACCACGGGGTGGACCGTATCAGCAAAGAGGGCCACATAATCCTTGGCAGTTATGTGTCTTTACAGAGAAGCCACGAGTTCCGTGAACTATCACGCTATGTCCGGCCTCATCATCAGCGAACACCCGCCGTGTTTCATTCCTCGGCAAACAGTGTGACACAAGACTTATACGACCAGATAATTTTCTTCCAACGCTCCATAATACAGGGTTTGTGCCCTCAGTGCCACTGTTTCCTGTCACGGGCATTCGTGTCACTGGTGGGTGGTACTGGAGTTCCAGATATTCCTAGCTTTCGAAGTTCCCTTCGTGTTGTTTTGGTACTACAGGCTTCGTGAGTATGAAACCCAGTTCTAAAGTGACATTTGCAGCTGTCGTCTCCTTATTTTTCGTCGTAAACCTCTTCAATGACCGTCTGTCACGGTGACTCAACACACACTTTCGTTCGCGTTGTGACTTAGTGGCTGACGTTTTTCTGCTTTCCCTGTAAGTAGTATAAGTCTTCGATACGGTGCCTTTTGGAACACCAAACACTTTGGTTCACTTTAATTACGCAACCACCCACCATAAGAGCACCAACAATTTGCCTACGTTCCAGTTTACCGAAGTACATCCCGCTTTACCATTTGTACAGCTCATGACTGCAAGTTCCTACGGTGAATAGTGTTTCATCGTCAAAAACCAGTGATGAACTGTAACCCTTCCGTGAACCCATCAAAGGCGCTTTTATATTGCTCTCGAGACAGTACCACAAGCATCAGTGCGGTAGACTGTTGCTTATTGTGAAGCAGAGGCATTTCTTAAGTATCTTCTTCATACGCTCCCCTCATTCCAAACCACATACTTTCAGACTTTTTCATTACTGATCTCCGGTTCTTTACCCCAAAATACTGACAAGGGATATTCCCCAGTGTCAGTAAACTATGTTGAGCAAAGTTGGCGGATGTGTAGAAGGGTCAAAATAGTGCCATTGTTATTATTTTTGTTTATGTCTCGTTTCACTTTTAAAGCGTAAAACGTAACCCGAAATGTAATTTGCCGTTTTGGGTATAGAGAGAATATCTTCGAAACGATGACAGATAAAAAATATTTTTCACATAAAAGTTGCTTTTTAAGTAACGTTCTTGAAAACTGTATAATCAACTTTTGTAATAATTTGAAAGTTTGCAAAATACATCATCATCATTAATTAATTTTTAAAAATGAAAGTAATTGTTATAACATAAATTGAAGAAGCTTTTAAGCCACATACATCTGTGTGTATGAAAGCTGGCCACTGAAACACCATTTTTGGAAATCATCCGTACACATGTGCTGTCGGAATATTTTCAGTATATCTAATTAAAATATCTAACCATTAATCGCTATTGTAATTATTTACTTTAGTTACATGTGATTTATATTTTAAATTGTTAATTTAGGTTTCACATTTGTCTTTTTTAGTTTACTATTTTACACATGTGTATTTTGTTAACTAAAAATAATAAGTAACTCATTATTGTGATAGGAAATAAATACAATAATGGTAAACTGTAACGGAATGCTTAAAACATTACGCTTTGCACACCACGCACATAAAATAAAAGAAATTTCTTCACGTAATATACACAACGAGAAGACAATATAAAACTAACTTTAGCGTAATTTGAGATTGTCACGGACGATCCTCTAAATTTCCTGACTTGTATAAGGCATATTTCACTATTCGTAATTCTCGATGAAGAGAACTGATTATGTACTGATGAGTGCAGTTTGATTATATTGTTTCAAATCGAGATTGACATCATAATCATTCAACAGAACTGGATCTCAAAGTCACCTCACAAAGTAAAATAAATAAGTAGAATAGTAATGAATGTTTAGATATTTCAAATCAGTAAGTTGAGAACATTCTGACAGCACACTGCGTATGGCATATTTCCCAAAACTGGTGATTAGGGAACCGCTTAATTACACAGGAATATTTGTGGCTTGAAAGCTTCTTTAATTTATGTTGTAAGAAAAGTTTTCATTTCTCAGAATTACTTAATGGTGGTAGGGTTTTGCAAAATTTCAAATTATTGCAAAAGTTGATTATACAGTCTTCAAGAACATTAACTAAATGTCACTTTTTATATCAAAACTATTTTTTGTATGACGTTGTTTCGAAGATGTTCCCTCTAAACCTAAACTTACGAATCATTTTTGGGGTATGTTTTACGCCTTAGAAGCAAAATTCGACACAAATAAAAGAAGTACGCATTGCACTCTTTTTCCCCCTCTACACACCCGCCCAGTTTCATCAAGTTAGTTTATTACGACTGGGAACCGCTCCCTTGTCAGTACAGTACATGGGGTTCGACTAACTATCCAAAAACTAAAACCACGAAATAGCATCGTCATTGCAACAGGGCACTGTGAACACCAGACTCGTCCCACAGTTGATACGTGGTCAAATTCAGAGGACCATTACTGGATGGAACCAACAGGAAACCCTGGACATCTCGCGAACTGGGATATGTGGAAATCCTGTAACAGACGGGAGACCAGAACAGCACGTTCCAAGTAAAATCTCCAAAGAATTTGATACGCAATGCCCCCTGATCTGTGCAGTTGTGATGAGTTCAGTCAGATGAACACTAGTGTTCCTTCCCAGACTGCAGCCACCCACTGCAGCCTACCGACCTCTTGTTGGTAACTCCCAGCGCAACTGAAATCGCACCGTTTTGGACTCAACTAGTCTAATCTCTTTTGTTTTTAATACATTTTGTTAAAGAAAATAAGTCCAGCGTAAGTGGGCTCTAAAATTCACACCTTATAAGCTATTAGCACTTGTTCAGTAGCGAGATGTGCTTCACATAGAGAAGTTAAACAACTGCTCATAGCTCTTGAGGTATGCATTTTAGAGTCTATGTAACTGGACACTTTTTCCTTGTTTTGGCCCATTCTTCCATTTATGGTATACATTTTAGAGCCCATATTTACTAGACTTTTTTTCCTTCCTGTTATATGAGGAATCGATTCCTGAAGTTCTACGGTAGAATTTTGAGGCACTCAGTATTTTAACATTTTCTCCTGCTTGGTTTAAGTTTTATAATCGTTATAAGTGTACTTGTCTGATATATTAGAATAATTTGTGCTGCGTTTTCTGACGTTTTGCAATCGGATACTGTTGGCAAGAATGAAAGAACTGTACTTTCTAAATATGTGGCATAAACGCTAATAATCTTCGAAGAGGAAGTAGTTACGAAAGCAGAGAGTGAAAGGTTGAGAGAAGTGAGCGAAACTGAAAAATAATGTTGGACAGCTAGGGTTTAAGAAGAAGAAGGTTAGCAGCAACAGGAGGAAAATAAAAGAAAAGGCAGGAGGAGGAAGGGGAGACAGTGAGGGCCCGGCGCAGGTTGTGACGTATAAAAGCGAATTTCATTTGTGCGCGGCGGTAGAGTGCCGGTTTTAGTGGTACAGATTTCCCCGAGATTGCGGCCCCTAAACTGCTGGCTGCCACATTAATTATTTCTGCGTCTCTGTGCCTGCAGATTACGACACCGTTTAACTGCCGTGTGTCGGTGTCGTCCGGAGCGCCGGATACGTTAATATCCGTGCGGGGGGAGAGGGGGAGGGAGCAGGTCGGCCGCAACGTCTGCCCCCCAGCCCGGTCCTGCTCCTCCCTTCCGCCCCGCCCCCCCTCGCCCCGCCACCACCCACTACCCGTCTACACCGCAGACCTAAAGGCGCAGCGACCTCGCACCGCCGGCGTCCCTCGGGCTGTAATTGAGGGCCGCATTACGCGATGAAATTTCACGAAGTCCACCTTGCGCTGCTGACGACACTTGCTCAAGCTGATGTCTGGTATTACAGGTGTCACTGCGGACACGGTCTGCATTACCAAATTCTCGCAGCAGGTTGTTCTCTAGTTTACTTTTAACGATCGTATGTGTACTCTCGCGGTTCTTGTATGTACCGCTTTGTGTAGGCAGCCTTTAATCGTGTGAAGCCAGTGGTGACGGATGCAGGTATGTGCTTCGCACTTTCGTGGAAGACGGTATGACGCATTTCCGCGCTTGCAGTTAGCTGGTAAGCCTCGGGGGCTCCGAAGCAGATGTTGCGTTACTGAGAAGCTGAAACAGATGGAAGTCGCGCTCAGCTTGAAAGCTATTTTTAAACAGGGGCTACAAGCACTTGTCACTGTAAACCTATTCTACGCAACAAAAGGACGTATACCCAAGATATTATCTTGCTCTTATTTACTCCTTAGATGTCCGCAGCGACGCTTCTATGATGCGGAATATGCTGGGCTGCTATCATGTGAAACATAATAATGTTCGAAATCAAACGGTTTGTCCTAAGGAGAGGCAAATGGAGTTCATAACCCAGCTTCTGAATCAGAATATGTATGGTACAACTGGATATTATTAACCACGCCTGGAAGAAAACTAGCCTTCCAGCCGGTCCCAAGCCCGGGTAAAGTGGGAGGGTTAATCGTTGGGCTAACCATCGAACATTGTAATAAACTGACAGGTTCCTATACACTCACAGCCTCGGATTGGAATGACTCACCGGCCGGAGTGGCCGAGCAGCTCTAGGCGCTACAGCCTGGAACCGCGCGACCGCTGCGGTCGCAGGTTCGAATCCTGCCTCGGGCATGGGTGTGCGTGATGTCCTTAGGTTAGTTAGGTTTAAGTAGTTCTAAGTTCTAGGGGACTGATGACCTCAGAAGTTAAGTCCCATAGTGCTCAGAGCCCTTTTTTTGGAATGACTCCTACGGAAAACGTCCGATGCTTATGAATAAAGGACTACTAATAGGTACATGGAACGTAAAAACACTGTACGCAGCAAGACAGACAAAGATACTTGATGAAGAAATAACAGAGTATAAGATGGATATTACAGCCCAGCAGGAGATAAGATGGCTTGGCATGCACAGAGAGGAAGACTATACGATCACATACAGCGGAAACAAGCATGGTCACCATATATTTGGGACAGGATTTGCGGTTCATAATAAAATAATGGCCAGTGCGATGACACTTGAAAATGTCAATGAAAAAATATGCTACATCAGAATCAAAGGCAAGTATAGAAGTATCTCATTAATAGGTGTCCATGCCCCAACTGAGGACAAGAAGGAAGACATAAAAGACGAATTCTATGACACCTTAGACCAGATGTACTCATATTACCACAGTATGACATCAAAACTGTGCTGGGAGACTAAATGCCAAAATAGGACAAGAACAGCAATGGCAACCATATATAAGCATGTTCAGACTTCACACTCAATCAAATGATAGTGGTATAAGGCTTATCAACTTCGCCACAACTGGAAACATGAAAGCAGCAAGTATATCATTCCCCCATAAAGACGTGCATAAAGCAACATGGACATCACCGGATGGATTGACTAGGAACCAAATAGACCGCGTTTCGATAGAGAAAAAACATAAAAAGGCAATAACAGATGTTAGAACAAAGGGGGGGGGGGGGGCTGAGATAGGATGTGCTATGAAGATGAAACAATCATTACCAAAACCACCAAGTAAGAACAACAGTGGTAAAGGCACCCAAGGAGTAGATATGAGTAGGCTAAAAGAGGAGGAGGTGAATAAACAGTTTAAGATTAAGTTTAAAAATATATTCGCTGAATTAGAGAATGACAACATTAGAAAATAAGATGAAGATATCAACACAAAATGGAAGAAGATGACAACAGTTATGAGGGAGACAGCGCAGGAAATACTAGGAGATAATAATAATAGCAGTATAAAGCGCACATCATGGTTCAATGAAACATGTAGCAAAGCAGTACAGGACAGGAAGACAGCTAGACAGGCAATGATGAACAAGAACAACCATGAAAACCAAACAGCATACAGGAAAGCCATGAGGGAAATGAAGAGTTTAATAAGGCGAAAGAAAGGAGCATTCATATACAAACAGATAGAGAAGGCTGAGGAGGACTATAACCAGGACAAAAGTAAACAGTTTTACAGCACGATGAATAGCTGTAGAAAAGAGTACAGAGCTAAGTCTGTGATAATGAAGGACGAGAATGGGAAACTGATCACTTCGAATGAAGAAAATTTAGAGAACTGGAGGATGTACTTCAAAGAACTGCTGAACAATCTAGTAGATACCTACAACAATGAAAACAAGACAGAAAACAATCATAACGTACCATCAAAGAAGGGGGAGAGAAGTTACATGAATGGTTAGCCGAATTGATAAAGGAAGTTTGGAGAAAATAAGTAACACGGGAGGAATGGAAAACTGCTCCTGTGTGGCCCATATACAAGAAAAGAGACAAAATGCCACAACCCAGGTTTCGGCCTTTTAAGGCATTTTCAGATATTTCGTTTTATGTCTTTAATATATATTGCGGGACACTTAACATGTCGTCGAGCTCAGAGTTGGTCATAATTTTTTTTAATTTATTGCCGACTTTGAGCCATACAAGATGTTAAGTGTCCTGCAACGTATGTTATAGACATAAAATGAAATACTTGAAAATAGAGTAAAAGGCCGAATACCTAGGTTGTACTTAAATAAACAATAAAACAGTCGAATGATCGTGTGTTCCTTTAAAACATATTGTATGACAGTTGCTCAGCAACATCAAAAACAGTGTACACTTATTCCCGTCGCCACAACCATGTCATAATGCAATTAGGATGCAAAAAAGGTATGAAGGGAGCAGGTGCGGCAATTCTACCAAACTGAATGGCACACCTGTTCAAAGTTCAGCTCCAGATAAACAGGGAAAATAGCGTAACCTTCAAAAACTACGAATACTTTTTCTATTTCTTGTGCCCTTCTTCCATGTTAGCGCAGGGCTGATACGGTTATTTTACGGATTTGGCGTGGTTACTTTAAGGGATGACTGGATGTCTTTCCTATCGCCACCACGTTAACCCCTGGGACAGAATTTGCGCACTCAAACAGTCTGCAGATAGTATTACACATGTGGAAGTGGGTGACAGTTTCCTAGACTTCTTCGAATCGCTTAAGTGAGGTGGGACCGGTATTCGCTTAGTTGGGTGTAAGAAACCCCATATAAATCACATCCATGCTGTCCGGACTCACCCACCGTAGCCAGTAATACTCCGGACGGACTCCATCCGGCGCCGACGCACTTTTCCATTTCGGAGATGGTGGTTTAACACGTACGGCTACCCCGGCGGGTCTGTGGGGAATACAGATCGTCACTAATATAGCTCAAGAAAACATTTTCAAAATAGACATTGGAAATAAAAACGGACATGTTCATATTACCCAACTACTGAGCGACTGGGTAGCAATACGCCGCGGATGTAGACCAGGGGCGTCCATCTGGACCACATTATTAACTTTTGTCACAAAAAAAGATTTTGTCAAGGAACACAATCGATGGAAATGAGACACATTTTTTCTAGGTAGGCTGGCAATATGTATTTTTATTAGAGTATTACAAACTTAAAATGAAACTAGAAATTACTGAAAAAACGTAAACAGAAAAATAACTTTTTCTTCTTTTTTTGCTTGCACAGTTCTTCGATAGTTGTAGGTGTATACAATGTCAAAATTTTGAGAATTCCTCTCAGATATCCGTCTGTTAGAGAAGATCTCGTTTTAGATTTTACATTTCTTATTCGTGAAAAAAAGGAAGAAAAAACCGCCCGCAGATATATGTCCTTCCGAATAGGGACACCTGCTGGACGGCTAACTTGTGTAAGTTGGAGTACTGACAGGGTTTCATCCACTCTTTATAAAATTCATTACATCCAATCTGTTGGCAACTTTTAAAGTTGAATCAACTCTATCTGTAGGTGTAACACGGGGTCTTCAATCTTAATCTGAAAATGAGCACTTTCACATAGGCCTCATGATTTTTTAAATACGAGAATTTTTCGGCAAACTCATTCTTTATTTTCTGCAGCAAAGATACGCACTTGTAAAAATCCACACCATCTTGATTTCACGTAGACTTGGTCTCCCAATATCTTTCACCGATATCTTTCTCGAACAAGATAAGCTTCTTAATGAATGCTTCAATATATCCACATACTTCTACACACAATTTACTTTTATCTTGGATTGTTAAATTTAGGTCGGTGAGATAGTTAGTTGTTGTTGTTGTGGTCTTCGGTCCTGAGACTGGTTTGATGCAGCTCTCCATGCTACTCTATCCTGTGCAAGCTTCTTCATCTCCCAGTACTTACTACAACCTACATCCTTCTGAATCTGCTTAATGTATTCATCTCTTGGTCTCCCTATACGATTTTTACCCTCCACGCTGCCCTCCAATGATAAATTTGTGATCCCTTGATGCCACAGAAAATGCCCTACCAACCGGTCCCTTCTTCTTGTCAAGTTGTGCCACAAACTCCTCTCCTCCCCTATTCTATTCAATACGACATTTCGAAAGCTTCTATTCCGTTCCTGTCCAAACTATTTATCGTCCATGTTTCACTTCCATACATGGCTACACTCCATACAAATACTTTCAGAAACGACTTCCTTACACTTAAATCTATACTCGATGTTAACAAATTTCTCTTCTTCAGAAATGCTTTCCTTGAGATTGCCAGTCTACATTTTATATCCTCTCTACTTCGACCTTCATCAGTTATTTTGCTCCCCAAATAGCAAAACTCCTTTACTACTTTAAGCGTCTCATTTCCTAATCTAATTCCCTCAGTATCACCGGACTTAATTAGATTACATTCCATGATCCTCGTTTTGCTTTTGTTGATGTTCATCTTATACCCTCCTTTCAAGACACTGTCCATTCCGTTCAACTGCTCTTCCAAGTCCTTTGCTGTCTCTGACAGAATTACAATGTCATCGGTGAACCTCAAAGTTTTTACTTCTTCTCCATGGATTTTAATACCTACTCCGAATTTTTATTTTGTTTCCTTTATTGCTTGCTCAATATACAGATTGAATAACATCGGGGAGAGGCTACAACCCTGTCTCACTCCCTTCCCAACCACTGCTTCCCTTTCATGTCCCTCAACTCTCATAACTGCCATCTGGTTTCTGTATAAATTGTAAATAGCCTTTCGCTCCCTGTATTTTACCTCTGTCACCTTCAGAATTTGAAAGAGAGTATTCCAGTGAACATTGTCAAAAGCATTCTCAAAGTCTACAAATGCTAGAAACGTTGGTTTGCCTTTCCTTAATCTTTCTTCTAAGATAAGTCGTAGGGTCAGTATTGCCTCACGTGTTCCAATATTTCTACCGAATCCAAACTGATCTTCCCCGAGGTCGACTTCTACCAGTTTTTCCATTCGTCTATAAAGAATTCGCGTTAGTGTTTTGCAGTTGTGACTTATTAAACTGATAGTTCGGTAATTTTCACATCTGTCAACACCTGCTTTCTTTGGGATTGGAATTATTATATTCTTCTTGAAGTCTGAGGGTATTTCGCCTGTCTCATACATCTTGCTCACCAGATGGTAGAGTTGTGTCATGACTGGCAGTCCCAAGGCCGTCAGTAGTTCTAATGGAATGTTGTCTAATCCCGGGGCCTTGTTTCGACTCAGGTCTTTCAGCGCTCTGTCAAACTCTTCACGCAGTATCGTATCTCCCATTTCATCTTCATCTGCATCCTCTTCCATTTCCATAATATTGTCCTCAAGTACGTTGCCCTTGTATAGACCCTCTATATACTACTTCCACCTTTCTGCTTTTCCTTCTTTGCTTAGAACTGGGTTTCCATCTGAGCTCTTGATATTCATACAAGTGTTTCTCTTTTCTCCAAAGGTCTCTTTAATTTTCCTGTAGGCAGTATCTATCTTTCCCCCTAGTGAGATAAACCTCTACATCCTTACATTTGTCCTCTAGCCATCCCTGCTTAGCCATTTTGCACTTCCTGTCGATCTCATTTTTGAGACGTTTGTATTCCTTTTGCCTGCTTCATTTACTGCATTTTTATATTTTCTCCTTTCATCAATTAAATTCAATATTGCTTCTGTTACCCAAGGATTTCTACCAGCTCTCGTCTTTTTACCTACTTGATCCTCTGCTGCCTTCACTACTTCATCCCTCAGCGCTACCCATTCTTCTTCTACTGTATTTCTTTCCCCCATTCCTGTCAATTGTTCCCTTATGCTCTCCCTGAAACTCTCTACAACTTCCGGTTTAGTCAGTTTATCAAGGTCCCATCTCCTTAAATTCCCGCCTTTTTGCAGTTTCTTCAGTTTTAAGCTACAGTTCATAACCAATAGATTGTGGTCAGAGTCCACATCTGCCCCTGGAAATGTCTTACAATTTAAAACCTGGTTCCTAAATCTCTGTCTTACCATTATATAATCTATCTGATACCTTTTAGTATCTCCAGGGTTCTTCCATGTATACAACCTTCTTTCATGATTCTTGAACCAAGTGTTTGCTATGATTAAGTTATGCTCTGCGCAAAATTCTACCAGGCGGCTTCTTCTTTCATTTCTCAGCCACAATCCATATTCACCCACTATATTTCCTTCTCTCCCTTTTCCTACTCTCGAATTACAGTCTCCCATGACTATTAAATTTTCGTCTCCCTTCACCATCTGAATAAATTCTTTTATCTCATCATACATTTCATCAATCTCTTCGTCATCTGCGGAGCTAGTTGGGATGGAAACTTATACTACTGTAGTAGGCATGGGCTTTGTGTCTATCTTGGCCACAATAATGCGTTCACTATGCTGTTTTTAGTAGCTTACCCGCATTCCTATTTTCCTATTCATTATTAAACCTACTCCTGCGTTACCCCTATTTGATTTTGTGTTTATAACCCTGTAGTCACCTGACCAGAAGTCTTGTTCCTCCTGCCACCGAACTTCGCTAATTCCCACTATATCCAGCTTTAACCTATCCATTCCCCTTTTTAAATATTCTAATCTACCAGCCCGATTAAGGGATTTAACATTCCACGCTCCGATCCGTAGAACGCCAGTTTTCTTTCTCCTGATAACGACATCCTCTTGAGTAGTCCCCGCCCGGAGATCCGAATGGGGAACTATTTTACCTCCGGAATATTTTACCCAAGAGGACGCCATCATCATTTAATCATACAGTAAAGCTGCATGCCCTCGGGAAAAATTACGGCCGTAGTTTCCCCTTGCTTTCAGCCGTTCGCAGTACCAGCACAGCAAGGCCGTTTTGGTTATTGTTACAAGGCCAGATCAGTCAGTCATCCAGACTGTTGCCCCTGCAACTACTGAAAAGGCTGCTGCCCCTCTTCAGGAACCACACGTTTGTCTGGCCTCTCAATATCTACCCCTGCGTTGTGGTTGCACCTACGGTACGGCTATCTGTATCGCTGAGGCACGCAAGCCTCCCCACCAGTGGCAAGGTCCGTGGTTCATTGGGGCGGGGGGGATGGTTAGTTACATTTTATTCTCTTTTGGGGAAAAAAATAAAGATCATTATTGCCAGCAAAGGACGAAAGTCAGTTTTTTTGGAGAATGAGCAATGATTTTAACAATATGTAGCTTTTTTTAGTTGATAGTTAGTTACGTCAACTAAAAAAAACATATTGTTAAAAGCATTGCTCGTTCTCGAAAAAACTGACTTTTGTGCTCTGCTGCCCATAAAGATCTTTATTTTTCCCAAAAGAGAATAAAATCGTGTGAGCGTAGCTGATGTGGTAAGCCAACCAACTCGGCTATAGTATATGATATTATCGTGCCTCAGGCCCACTTCATACAGGAAGTTCTGAAACTGTCTATGATTAACTCCTCTTGCGGGTATGAAATTGACAGTCCATATTACCTCTTCGGTCACTTTTTTGAAACTGAGAACTTTGGCACACGGCTGTTCTTATTAAATAATGCACTGGTATTTTACAATGCTGTATGCCATACTATAACAAAGTCAAAAATCAGTTTGTTCTCCTGATCGTCGCAGGCGCATTATCTGTTGTTAAGCTGAAAGCTTCTTCGCCTTGAACATTAAACTTTTCCAAACCACTTTTTACTTCTTCGTGTATTTTTTGCCCTGTTGTTGTACCTTTCATCGAACACAAGTCAAGTAATTCCTCGAATAAAATGTTGTTGTCTGTGACTCCTCTTACAAAGACTGAAACTGAGCTGTAGCTGAAACATGAACATTTTCATCAAGCGCTAAACTATAAAATACACATTCGTTTGAGTCAGATTTCAGTATCTTTTTCCACCTCGTCAACTCGTCGTTTTACGATTTGCGGCACTCAGGTAACAAAAGTCATTGGATCCTCCTAATATCTTGTTGGACCTCCTTTTTCCCGGCGTAGTGCAGCGATTCGACACGGCATGGACTCAAAATATCGTTGGAAGTTCCCTGCACAAATGATGAACCATGCTGCCTCTACAGCCGTCCATAACTGCGAAAGTGTTGGCTCTGCAGGCTTTTGTGCACAGAGTGACCTTCCGATTACATCCGATAAATGTTCGATGGGATTCATGTCGGGCGGTCTGGGTGGCCAAATAATTCACTCGAACTGTCTAGAATGTTCTTCAAACCAATGGCGATAACTGTGGTCCAGTGACATGCCCAGTTGTCAGCCGTAAAAATTCCATCGTTATTTGGCAATACGAAGTCAATGAATGGCTGTACATGGTATCCAAGTACCCGAACATAACCGTTTCCAGTCAATGATCGGTTCAGTGGGACAGAGGACCCAGCCCATTTCATCTAAACGCAGCCCACACCACTACAGAGCCACTACCAGCTTGCGTAGTGCCTTGTTAACAACCTGGATCCATGGCTTCGTGGCGTCTGCGCTACACTAACTCTATCTTCAGCTCTTACACACTGAAATCACACCAACAGTAACTTTCAGCAAAATATTCACTTGCCAGAATTCAAACTTACACAATCATTTTTTTTTCCTTTTAAAGCGTTGGCTATAATAGATTACCAACAGAACATTAAACACCCATGAAAAAGACAGTATAGAGAACGGCACTCCGACACCTTCCGGGCGGGAGGGAGGGAGGGGGGGTGAGGGTTGGGTCTGCCCCCTAAACATTAACGTTCACTTAGATTTAGATGAGACAGGTGGTGGGTCCAACTACACTTGATCTGTCGGTAACCCAACAAAGGAACAGTCACTGACTGACCGACCAAACAACTTGCTGGCCACCAATCGGTACATGAACTCAAGGACCAAACTGTTACGGACGTTGTGGTGTCACCGCGAGACACCACACTTGCTAGGTGGTAGCTTTTAAATCGGCCGCGGTCCGCTAGTATGCGACGGACCCGCGTGTCGCCACTGTCAGTAATTGCAGACCGAGCGCCACCA
This sequence comes from Schistocerca americana, assembly GCF_021461395.2. Lineage (NCBI taxonomy): Eukaryota > Metazoa > Arthropoda > Insecta > Orthoptera > Acrididae > Schistocerca > Schistocerca americana. The sequence continues at coordinate 83,748,188 of NC_060123.1, forward strand.
CACGGCAGGTCTAGAGAGACTTACTAGCACTCGCCCCAGTTGTACGGACGACTTTGCTAGCGATGCAACACTGACGAAGCCTCGTTTATTTGCAGAGAAGATAGTTAGAATAGCCTTCAGCTAAGTCAATGGCTACGACCTAGCAAGGCGCCATAGCAATTGATAGTTATCGTATGAAGCATGTCTCATCAAGAACGATGTATACAAATGATGGATTACAGTTAAGTATTCCAGCAGCTACGTACTTTTCTTTATAGCATTCATTCCGTATCCTGTTTCAGACCTCACGTCAGCCTGCGTGAGTTTAAGCGCGTGCCTTTCGGTTACCCGTCACTGTGGACTGGCTGTCTTGTCAGTCCACAACGGACGTGACTATCGACAATGAAATATGTGTTAATCCGTCAAAACTACACACCGTGTTGGACATCGATAACAGGTGAGGACTACCTGAAATTACGTAAGTGGCCAGGGCAGATAACCTGAAGGCTAACGGCCACAAGGCAGAAAATTCCGCTGGTGCACTTGAATTGTAGTGAACCAATATCGTTAATTCCACCGCATGGTGGCTCGATTTCACCACTACAAACACTCGGTGTTGCTCACAGGAAAAGCTCCACAACAGCGCACCGAGACGAACGACTCAACATGAACGACGTGACTTGGGTACCTAAGATACCAATCAACTTTGACGTCCTGGATCGGTGAGCTACGAAGTTCGTAGCGATCGGACAGCTCCACACACGCTCCGACACTGCGCAGGGACCGGCAACGGTTTCGCAATCGCCTGGGCCCAACCGACACGCTCACGGGCCCAGGAGAGTCGCTGCGGGCTATGTCGTGCTGTTACCAAAGGCACTCGCGTCGGTCGCCTGATGCCAGAGCCCATTAACGCCAAATTTCGCCCCATTGTCCTGAGAGTTACGTTCGTCCTACGTCCCACATTGAGTTCTGCAGTTATTTCACGCAGTGCGGTTTGTCTGTTAGCACTGGCAACTCTACGAAAACGCCGCTGCTCTCGGTCGTTAAGTGAAGTCTGTCGGTCACTGCGTTGTCCGTGGTGGGAGATAATGCCTGAAATTTGGTATTCCCGGCACACTCTTGACACTGTGGCTCGCAGAATACTGAATACCCCAACGATTTCGTAGATGGAAACTACTTTTCCACGTCCCAAGTCTCTTAATTCCCATCGTACGGCCATAGTCACGTCTGAAACCATTTCACACGAGCCAACTGAGTACAAATAACAGCTTTACCAATGCACTGCCCTTTTGTACATCGGGTACGCGATATTCCCGCCATTTGTACATGTGCATAGCGATATCCCATGACTTTTGTCACCTCAGTGTGAGCCGTGCTCACTCCGAACTATGTCTTCCCTTGAACTTGGCTGTCTATCTGCGTTTGGTTTCCCGCCATTGTTGCGGTTATGCCGTGGTTCTTCCTCCTTCTACGTGTAGCAGCAGCGATGTGTGTCGATATTTGCACCGTGTTCCGTCTTTGGTCTTGTGTATACAGTTTCCGGCTAGGGTGTGTGCGGGTAGTCGGTCAGTTGGTGCGGACGAGGGAGGATATCTCCGTGCGGCGCGGTCGGCTGGGTCAGTTGCCGGTCCCTGCGCAGTGTCGGAGCGTGTGTGGAGCTGTCCGATCGCTACGAGCTTCGTGGCTCCCCGACCCAGGACGGCAAAGTTGATCGGTATCTTAAGTGTCCAAGCCACGTCCGTTCATGTTGTGTCGTTCGTTTCGTGGTTCGCTGTTGGGGAGCTTTTCCTGTGAGCAACACAGAGTGTTTCTAGTGGTGAAATCGAGCTGCCATGCGGTGGAATTAACGATATTGGTTCACTACAATTCAAGGGCACCAGCGGAATTTTCTGCCTTGTGGCCGTTAGTGTTCAGGTTATCTGCCCTGGCCACTTACGTAATTTCAGGCAGTGTCCTTTCCTCACCTGTTATCGCTGTCCAACACGGTCTGTAGTTTTGACAGCTTAATACATATTTCATTGTGGATAATCACGTCCGTAACAGTTTGGTCCTAGAGTTCATGTACCGATTGGTGACTAGCAAGTTGTTTGGTCGGTCGGTCAGTGACTGTCCCTTTGTTGGGTTACCGACAGATCAAGTGTGGTTGGGCCCACCACCTGTCTCACCTAAGTGACCCTCCCTCCCCCTCCCTCCCTCCCGGAAGGTGTCGGAGTGCCGTTCTCTATACTGTCTCTTTTATGGGTGTTTGATGTTCTGTTGGTAATCTATTATAGCCAATGCCTTAAAACAAAAAAAAAATTATTGTGTTTTATGTAAATCAAGGGCCTTCATCCTGTATAAGTAAGTTTGAATTCTGGCAAGTGGATATTTTGCTGAAAGTTACTGTTGTTGTGCTATCTTTTCATTTAATGCGCTGTCAGCCCGTTAAAACTTAAAGGTTTAAGGTATTTTGAATTTTTGAAAAATCATTTGTGGGCCTTCAGCAGCTTAAAACCTTATTCTTAAATTTAATTATTGTCGTTGCGTTTCATTTAGCGTGCTTTGGCCCGTTTAAAACTTAAAGGTTAAGGTATTTTTGAAATTTTGGAAAATCAGCTGTAGGCTTTCAGCCACATAAGGCCTTATTCTCAAAATTCACTCTTAAGCGAAAACATTTCGGCCTTCTACCTTAAAAGACTATGGTAATATATTTTAAAATTTCGAAATTTAATTGTGGCCTTCAACCGTTTGTATTGCACCTTGTATGTGTTTGTTCTGTCTCCTTTGCCTGTGATATATATATATATATATATATATATATATATATATATATATATATATATATATATATATATATATATTTGCAATTTTAACTGCGTCTCTTCAGTCACCTGAAATTTATCTTGTTGGTTTTCAAGATTTCTTGTTTGGAGGCCTTCAGCTGTGAAAGAATTGGATTTTGAAGCTCGTAGTTGTAAAGGTTCGGCTATGTGCCGTTTTGGTTTAAACGTGTTATAAAATTACAATAAATTACAATTTTGAAGTGAAACTGACAGCCACCTTATTTGACCCTTTCCACAATCCTAATCACCTGTTCTGCCCAGCGGGTTTAGCGGGCGTTTCACAGTGTATGCCAAGCTTGTGTGTTTCACCGATATCCGTTCTGGACACGCTGTTGATGCAAAAATTTCCAAACATTCGCCAATGAAATCTCCACGCTCGAGCCATCGACAAAGCAGTAAGATTTTAAAACATCGTCCTTATTTATTATTGTGTCTAAAAAGAACAATTTCGTCGGCCAGATTTCTCGTGGCTATCGGCCCTGATGTAGACGGATGCTGTGCTAATACAGCTCGGTACTGGCACATATTATCTGCTCATCGCAGCCTCCAACGAACGTCTTTGACTTGTGAGAATGCAAGCACTCTGTGTTTGTTGGAATGGTACCGTCACATGACGTAACCCAGACTTAGAGAATCGTGGTCTAAAACACAAGCCAGAAATGTGGGGACATCGGTATCGACACTGCCTCACGTGACTGTTACAAACATTATCGTACACATTGACGTCTGTTGAAACACCAACATGAAACAGCAAACTGATCTGAAGGAAAAATATTTACTATTTAGAAGAATTGTTAGTGTCCCGTATTTATATGCCCCAAACTTACAAGGTTATCGCAGAAGGGGAAGAAGTGATACTGCCAAGGGGTGCGTCACAGGTGGGGGATAGGTGCGGTGGGGTCTACGGATTTTAGCGAAACAGAATAGCTCTCGGGGGGCAAACACTATGAAACTCTCGAACTTACACTTGCAGTTTTGAAAATGAAATGAAGAAATTAATTTCCCCATTTTCAAGTTCAAATAACTTCTGAAAGCTTGATGAAAACGTCTCAGGAAAGAACTTCTCCAGGACATGTCATGAAAAGGCAATTCTCCATTGCTTTAGGCTATGCATTTGGCCTTCGGATTCTGAGTCCAAATCAGCGTGCAAGAATGAGTCGGAGCATTCTGAAAATCCCATGTCAAGCATTACACCTAATAGGAAATACTTTCTTGGAGCATTGAACATGTATTCTCTTTTAAAAATAGGAAAACTAAAATAACCACTAAAATCCTTCGATGAACAAAAACGTTGTATTTTGGAGCTACAGGAAACACGCTTCGCAGATGGCAATGCTATGGAATGGATTTTTTTGTTTTGGAGTTACAGGGAACACGGTTCGCAGATGGCAGTGCTATGCAATGTGAGAACTGTCTCATCATCAAAGGAAAAGAATGAAATAGTTAAAAATTTGATATTTCACATCTAGAAACGACATTTGCGCTCCACTTGAAAAGTAATAGTCAGTGTCAATTTTTATTCTGCAGCAGAAAAACTGTCCCCTCTAACACTGCAGCGTGAAAACAAAAATTGTACGCTGATTAACTACCATGCCCGTACAGATGAATACAGTAAGAAGAACTCAGATAATGTGGAATATTTTTGTGAAGCCTTAGAAAATGTAGTATTCAATATCCCGTATGAAAATGTAAGAATATTGAAGGAGGTTTTAACGCTCAAGTTGGTAAAGTGAAAGCCTTTCGCGTTACCCATCACACAAAAGAACCAACAAAAATGGTGAAAAATTGATCAGTCTGTGCAAATGTTTCAACTTAAAACTAATGTCCACTTATTTCAGAAAAAAACTTTCCAGAAACAAAAAGCTTGGAGATCACCAGATCCAAATTTATGAGAGATCATGATTGATCATGTTGCGATGTCAAGCAGAAATATTAAAGAAATAATGAACATCAAGGTGAACAAAGGAGCAGATATCGAAGCAGCCCTTTACTTGAAGATAATTAAGGTAAAGTGTATTCCCCAACACAATATCAGGGGCCCAAGGAATAAAATACTTAAGACTGACGTAGGAAAATTACGGAACAACAAAGAAATCTACCAGAACAGAGAAAACAACTTACGAAATAGTGACTGGACAACTAATCACCTTGAAAATAATAGTTGCTCCCAATGAAATAGCTACATTGCGAAAGGACAAGAAGCATGGTGGAATCAAGAGTACGAAGATCCTTTAGAGAAAAGACAGAGAGCGTGGGAAAGATGATATTCTACGAAGAAAGAATCTGATTATTCGGAATTCATAAACCAAAGAAAGCGAATGGAAATAAATTTGAGATCAAATAAGAGAAATTCTGAAAGGTATTCCCCTGATACTGAAGAAGACGTCTAGAGGAACGAAACCAGGCGTTTTTATACAACTTTCAAACAAAAATTTACTTAGTATCAACCGCCAGGTATCAGTTTTAAGGGAGAAAACGGCGACCTAGCCATTATTGATAAAGGAAACTGTGAGTACTTCAGGAAGCTCCTCAGTTGCGAGCAACCAGTAGCATCTTTTGACAAAACAGAGGTTGAAAATGTTTTCCAAATCCAAAATCACCATATGAAACTGAAATGCGGAATATAATAAAGAACTAACAAAGACAAGGCTTCTAGATAGGACTCGACTGTCAGAAAAATGTGGAAAAATTCCAGCGATTACCTGATGGAAAAATTCCAGACAGCTCTATAGGAAATTTGGGAAACTGAAAAAATTCCAGGACACTGGAAATGCCCTCTTGTTCGCCGTTTACACACAAAAAGAAGTAAGGGAGATGTCAGCAACTAGAGAGGAATCTCTTTAGTGACTGTTACGAATAAAATCCTGTCCAAGGCTCTTCATAGTCGCCTGGAAGATTAATTAGACCCTCAGTTTGATGAATACCAAAAGGAATTTAGAAAAGATCGTTCTTGCTTATAACAGGTTATGAGTATGAAATTAATCATAAGGAACTACTGTCTAAGAAGCAGAAGTTTTGTCCCAGTCTTTGTGAATTGCAAGAAAGCCTGCAGCTCCGTACACAGAGAAACACTCTTTAGTACACTAGAAGTATTCAGCAGAGGCAGGAATATATAGCCAAATATTAAAGAAACACTGACAGAATCGAAGTACAAAATAAAACTCCATAGCGAAATCTGAGAACCATTTTAAATAAATACGATGAATTCCAAGGTGATAGACTCTAGCCATTGCTTTTCAGATGCGTTTTGGAAAAGATAAAAAGAAATGGAATCGTAGACTTCAAGAAAACGAATCCAAGAAATCACATTGTGGCAGAAAACTCGAACGTCAAATTCAGATCTCTGGCCTTTGCAGATGATTTAACAAAGTTTTCCGAAAGCATCGATACAACAACTGAGAAAATCAACTTGTTGAAAGAGCTGGGGGAAAAGGTAGGATTACAAAAGTCTTCTGGCAAGACATAATTCGTAACGAACATTAACAATGCTCGAATACTCCTAAGCACCATATAAAGTAGTATCAAAAGAGCGAATAAATTTAAGTATTTACAGGAAATAATACAGCTGAGAAAATGGAAATGGCTCGTCAATTAACGAAGCACATTTCCAATAAAACATCACTCCCAGTAGAAACAAAAATCTAACACTACTAAATTGTCATAAAACCGCAGTTCCTTTATGCAGGTAACTGTATAGTCATCAGCGAGAAGCGATATAGTGAAGTGTTAGTGAAGTAGGGAAGGAAGGTTCTGTGGAAAATACTTAGTCCAGGGAGAGTTGGGAGTATGTAGATGAGAAGTAGTAATGAAGAAATCTACACCAAGTCTGGAAAACTATCTGATGCTCTCATGGAAAGGGGAATTTCATTTTATGGTCCCTTGTTTCGAATGAACGTTGAAAGACTGACTAAAAATATATATGACCATTTAGACAAAAATCTCAAAACGTAAATCAGTTGGTTCAGGGAAGTGAAAAAGGACTTCACAGAAATTAGCCACGCAAAAGTAGAAATTCTTGACAGGCCATCTTCTCGACGTAGAATTAGAAAGCCGGAGGTTTTCAGGAAAAGTTTACAATTCGTACCACAGCATGGACAGGTGAAAGAAGACAAAATGCAGTAGAAGACTAAGGAGTTATTGGAAAGACTGACAATCAGACAAGAAGACAGTCATGAGACAGTTACTACATGTGGTCCATAGTAGTGTATGTCTGTGTTTGTGTGTGTGTGTATGTGTTTGTGTGTGTGTGTGTGTGTGTGTGTGTGTGTGTGTGTGTTCACTGTAGCAGTAATGGTTATAGTACTACAATTATTAAATAACAACTTAGTAGTGAGGAGGGTTTCTTCACTAACAGTAGCTTCAATGCGAACGTTTCAGGTTAAGTTTTACCGTGATTGTTACTGATATCGAATGAAATAACAAGTTTACTGTTACCAGTCACGCATTTCAGAGCTCTAACCCACCGTAATGAAGAGGATTTATATTTGTTAATATGACATGTGCTTGTTGTTTTATGGCTTTGTGGTAATCTGTGGCACCGTCTAACGGGGAAACAAAACTATTTAAAAACATGGTTTTGGGGAGATTTGTGCTTAAAATTAAACGTAAATATAAATGACAAAGCAAAACAACCAAAACAAAATACTTCCAGTTGTCAATGGCTCCTTCCAGTGTCGTAATACACCGCATATGAACTGTTACGTTTGGTAAACAAAGATGGTATCTCGAAATTATTCGTCGCAGAAAACATGTAGGAAAAACAGAAACATTATTTCTAAGAACAAACTCAATAGTTCAAATGGTTCAAATGGATCTGAGCACGATGCGACTTAACTTCTGAGGTCATCAGTCGCCTAGAACTTAGAACTAATTAAACCTAACTAACCTAAGGACATCACAAACATCCATGCCCCAGGCAGGATTCGAACCTGCGACCGTAGCGGTCGCTCGGTTCCAGACTGTAGCGCCTAGAACCGCACGGCCACTCCGGCCGGCTCTCAATAGTTCAACCCAGTAAAACTGACAGTTTTTACCCCATGTCATCTTGATATTACGTAGCCTATATCTATTTATATTAGTGAGAGTATATTTTTCCACATATCAGCGTCGACGTATTACTTCATCATTTACTTACGTACAACTCGTAACAGGTGTAAGTTCAACAGAATCACAGCTCTAGCATATCCAAACTTTAGCTCTCTGTCTAGCAGTCCTTCCATGCAAGATCTCTGAATCCCACCAAAAGTCTTATTTATGTATAATTTTACCACTGTTAGCAACATGGTTATTTCACTTAAATTTTTAACACGTCACCTGATTACATAAACGAGTACGAAAATTAAGCGAAATAAACTTGACGCAATAGGACTTGTATACTATTTGAAGTATTTACTGTAACGTATGTTCTCATCAGCTCAAACAAAGATCTCAAAACTTACGCTGATATAATAGTGTTGTTTCATGTCTGTCGTACTTTGAAATCATGTTTCTATTTCTGCTAAATGTTCTGTGCACTTAGTAGTTCCCAGACATCATATTTGTTTACAAAATATAAAAGTTTAGCCGGCCGGAGTGACCGAGCGGTTCTAGGCACTACAGTCTGGAATCGCGCGACCGCTACGGTCATAGGTTCGAATCCTGCCTCGGCATGGATGTGTGTGATGTCCTTAGGTTAGTTAGATTTAAGTAATTCTAAGTTCTAGGGGACTGATGACCTCAGAAGTTAAGTCCCATAGTGCTCAGAGCCATTTGAGCCATAAGAGTTTATATGTGATTTATTACGACAGATAAAGGAGCCTTTGACCATTAGAGGTACTCTGTTCTAGTTTTTTTATTTTCACATTTACGTTACGTTTAACTTTTTCTCAAAAACCTTCTTTAAACAATGTTCTGTAACAGTTTTCGTTTCTCCACTAGTCAGTGCCACAGCATACCCCTAAATCGTAACAGAGCACACGTATATCGTGTTAACACGTATAAATCCACCTTATGATGGATGTTTAAAACTTTGTGGATACAAATAAACAGTGGGAGGTAACAATGAACTTGTTGTTTCATTCCATAAGATGGTTGTTACATGTCCCAAACACTCAATTGTGTCCCAGCAACGACAAAATCACACAATTTCGTCATATTTGCTACTTATTGGCAGGGAGCATCAGTAAACAAATTGGTTTTAACAAGAAAGTTAATTTCAGTCAATGCTCACAAAAAATTACACTACTGGAGATTAAAATTGCTACTCCACGAAGATGACGTGCCACAGACGCGAAATTTAACTAAGGAAGAAGCTGCTGTGATATGCAAATGATTAGCTTTTCAGAGCATTCAGACAAGGTTGGAGCCGGTGGCGACACCTACAACCTGCTGACATGAGGAGAGTTTCCAACCGATTTCTCATACATAAACAGCAGTTGACCGGCGTTGCCTGGTCAAACGTTGTTGTGATGCTTCGTGAAAGGAGGAGAAATGCGTACCATCCCGTTTCCGAACCTGATAATGGTCGTATTGTAGCCAATTGCGATTGCGGTTTATGGCATCGCGACATTGCTGCTCGTGTTGGTCGAGATTCAATGTCTGTTAGCAGAATATGGAATCAGTGGGTTCAGGAGGGTAATACGGAACCCCGTACTGGATCCCAACGGCCTCGTATCACTAGCAGTCGAGATGACAGGCACTTATCTGTGGTGTCACCGCCATACACCACACTTGCTAGGTGGTAGCCTTTAAATCGGCCGCGGTCCAATAGTATACGCCGGACCCGCGTGTCGCCACTGTCAGTAATTGCAGACCGAGCGTCACCACACGGCAGGTCTAGAGAGACTTACTAGCACTCGCCCCAGTTGTACAGCCGACTTAGCTAGCGACGCTACACTGACCAATACGCTCTCATTTGCCGAGACGATAGTTAGCATAGCCTTCAGCTACGTCATTTGCTACGACCTAGCAAGGCGCCATTACCAATTGATATTTATTATGTGAAGCATGTATCACCAAGAGAGATGTTCTACAATTGTGGATTAAAGTTAAGTATTACATCATCTACGTACTTTATTTGAAATTCTCAAGATATTGTCCTGTTCCAGACCTCACGCCAGTCAGCGTGTAATTAAACGCGTGCATTTCGGCCTCTTCTAGAAACACAGTGTTGGCTCTTCTGCCAACACTACAAATTGGCGACGAAGATTTAACGGTCATATTGCTCTAATTTACTTGTGTCATGGCTTCGCCACAATCTCCAGATGTACTGTCCGAATTTTATCGCTTGCAGAATCAGCAGACGCAGGCCTTATTGGATGCCCTTGGACAGCTCGTCCAGGGTCAACGTGCAATGCAAACCGATGCGGTGGCCACCGCTCCACCGCTACCGCAGCCACAACATGTAGTTGCACCACCTTTTCGTCCGTTTGATGCGGCACTGGAAAGCTGGACGGAGTGGTCACGCCAATTTGGATTCCATCTCGCCGCCTACAGAATTCAAGGTAACGAGCGGCAGCCTCACTTATTGGCGTGTGTAGGGGTGCAGACGTACCATGTGATAGTGAAATTATTTCCCCGCCGCGACGTAGCAACTCTGTCCTACGACGAAATTTTGTCTGCATTAGATGCATATTTCAAGGAATCAGTCAATGTAGTTGCAAAAAGGTATACGTTCTTTCGTACAAAACGTACGGCCGGTCAAACTAATAGGGAGTGGGCTGCAACTTTGCAAGGCCTTACAAGGGATTGTGCTTTTGAGTGTGAATGTGGACTCCCTTATTCAGATACTATGGTGCGTGATGCAATTGCACAGAACGTTTCTGATGTTCGTATAAGGGAACAGATTTTGAAACTAGTCAATCCCTCCCTTCAACAAGTGATGGACATATTGGATAGGCAAGACACACTTGACTTTGCTCAGGAATCATTTGAAACTTCGCCAGCTGTGTGTCACGTTAACCGGCCCGCCGGGCGAGCTGCACGGATCAGTAAACAGCCCTCGCCCTCGTCCGCACAGCTGCCGCCAAGCTCTCAACCACGTGTCCCGCGGCAGCAAGCAAATGCAGTGCTAAAATCATGCCCACGGTGTGCAACCAGACATTCGCGTGAGAATTGCCCGTCACGCCAAGCTATTTGCTTCTTCTGTAATAAAAAAGGACATGTTCATAGTGTTTGCCAGAAAAAGCTCAGATCGGACATTCACAACCATTCCAGGCCCTTTGCTTCGCGCCGGAATCGAACCAAGAATACTCAGGCTCGTGAACCTTCGCCCATGGACATTCATGTAGTTAATTCCACTCCGCCCAGTGCCACTCTCTCTAAAAGTGACTGTGTGCGTCCCACAAAAAGTGTGCGTCGACGTCGCCGGAAATCACGTCAATTAGCAAGTTATTCTGTACCAGTGTCTGTTCAAATTGCACGAGACAGTCGCTCTTGTCGTCAGCAGGACAATAAACTTTTTGTAGACTTGGACATTTCATGGCAACGTGATCCCATTCCAGATTGATACCGGAGCTGCAGTTTCACTAATAAATCACGACACGTACAAACAACTGGGCACACCTCCGTTGCGTGCCGCAAATGTTAAGTTAAATAGTTATTCCGGTCAGAGTATCCCTGAGTTAGGACAGTGCAGCCTCCTTGCAACATACAAGGGACAAACAAAACTTGTGTCATTTTACGTACTTCGTTCTTCTTCTGCAGTGAACTTGTTTGGTTTAGATTTATTTCAGTTGTTTAACTTGTCTATAGTCAATCAGGTCCTATCAGTGAACCAGACTGTGCCTTCAGCCAGTGTTTCTCGTCTATGTGAAGAATTTGCAGACATTTTTGCACCGGGCCTCGGTTGCGCTAAGAACTATAAAGCACATTTGGAACTGAAAGTAAACGTGCAACCGAAATTTTTCAGGGCGCGCAATGTTCCCCACGCATTGCGTGATGAGGTCGCAAGAATGTTACACGATTTGGAATCACAAGGTGTGATTGAACGTGTGCAGGCTTCTCTCTGGGCCTCACCCTTAGTAATTTTGACAAAACCTTCCGGAAAATTGAGACTTTGTGTGGACTTCAAAGCTACAGTGAATCCACAATTAGTGATTGCAACTTATCCTTTACCCCGCCCGGAAGATCTTTTTGACAAACTGTGCCCGGGTAAATATTTTTCGACGTTGCACCTGGCAGATGTGTACTTGCAAATACCAGTGGACGACGAATCCCAGCGCGTTTTGGTGGTTAACACGCCTCTTGGTTTGTATAGATTCAAAAGACTGCCATTCGGGTGAGCATCCGCCCCAGCATTGTTTCAGCAATATCTGCAAACTGTTTGTGCGTCAGTCCCTACTGCAGCAAACTATCTGGACGATATTGTGATCTCTGGAAAGAGGGAAGAAGAACATTTAGCACATCTCAGGACATTATTTCAGGTCTTGCGCCAAAATGGTCTTCGCTTGCGGAAGGACAAATGTGTGTTTTTTGCTCGTGATTTACCATGTCTGGGACATGTAATCAATGACCAAGGCATACATCCTAGTCCAGACCACCTCCGTGCCATACAAGACTTGCTTCGCCGCAGAATTTGAAGCAGCTACAGAGTGTGCTGGGAAAGATAAATTATTATCATCGCTATGTGCGCCACGTCTCTTCCATTTCAGCTCCGCTTCATCGCTTACACCGTAAAGGTGTTCCGTTCGTCTGGACGACGGAATGCGAACGCGCCTTTCGCCAGTTGAAATCGGCGTTACTTTCAAATACTTGCCTTACGCCATTCGATCCCCGGAAGCCCCTTTTGTTGATGGTGGATGCATCGGATTTCGGGATCGGTGCTGTGCTTGCGCACAAAGATGGCTCGCATGAACGCCCTATTGCCTTTGCGTCCAAATTGCTCTCGTCTGCGCAAAGAAATTATTCACAGATAGAGAAAGAAGCCTTGGCTCTCGTATTTGGTGTTACTAAGTTTCACGATTTCTTGTATGGTCGTCACTTTACCATCATCACAGACCACAAACCCTTGACGTCGCTTTTTCATCCAAACAAGCCTGTACCTCCACGTACAGCGCAGAAATTCATTCGCTGGTCTATTTTCCTCTCGCAGTACCACTACGATATCTTGTATCGGTCCACTGCTAAGCACGGAAACGCCGATGCGTTGTCCCGTTTGCCTGTTGCTGAGGATAGAGCATTCGATTCCTCCGAACATGCTTGCCTGTTCATTGATTCGGAAACCGATGATGTGGTCGAATCGTTTCCGATTGATTTTCGTCGTGTAGCTACAGCCACAGCTGTTGACCCTGTCCTTGCTACCGTTTTGCGTTTTCTTGCTACGCAATGACCCTGTACCTCCACGTACAGCGCAGAAATTCATTCGCTGGTCTATTTTCCCCTCGCAGTACCACTACGATATCTTGTATCGGTCCACTGCTAAGCACGGAAACGCCGATGCGTTGTCCCGTTTGCCTGTTGCTGAGGATAGAGCATTCGATTCCTCCGAACATGCTTGCCTGTTCATTGATTCGGAAACCGATGATGTGGTCGAATCGTTTCCGATTGATTTTCGTCGTGTAGCTACAGCCACAGCTGTTGACCCTGTCCTTGCTACCGTTTTGCGTTTTCTTGCTACGCAATGACCCTTGTCAAAATCACGGATCGAGGATCCGTTGGTTCGCCGAATTTTTGCTCACAAGGAGAGACTTTTTGTTCGACGTGGTGTTTTGCTGTTGCGTTCTGATAATGATCAGTCTAGGATCGTGGTCCCATGTTCGTTACAGTCCTCTGTCTTACGGCTTCTCCACCAAGGTCATCGGGGTATAGTGTGAACGAAACAACTTGCTCGTCAGCACTGTACTTGGTTCGGAATCGATGCTGCGATTACGAATCTATGCTCTTCTTGCATAGCGTGTGCCGAACAACAATCCGCACCACCACAGAAATTCTTTACATGGCCGAAAGCCACTTCCCCTTGGCAACGCTTGCACATAGATTTTGCTGGCCCATTCTGGAATGCTCGATGGTTGGTTGTTGTCGATTCCTTCAGTAATTTTCCTTTTGTTGTCACGATGTCTTCCACGACGTCTTCAGCCACCATGCAAGCGTTATCCGCTATCTTTTGCATTGAAGGTCTTCCACAGACTATGGTTTCCGACAATGGCCCACAATTCATATCCGCAGAATTTAAGTCATTCTGCAAGGCCAATGGTATTCACCATCTGACATCCGCGCCGTTTTCACCTTAGTCAAACGGTGCTGCTGAACTATTGGTCCGGACTTTCAAGTCACAGAAGTTGAAAGAGTCGCATTCTCGGGAGGACGCGTTGTTGCTCTTTTTGTCTTCGTATCGCTCTCAGCCCCGAGATGGTCGCTCGCCGGCTGAGTTGCTCCACGGTCGTCCTCATCGAACCTTGATGTCTTTGCTGCATCCGCCACATCAGGTTCTTGTGCAGCAGCCGCCACCTGTTTTTGCTCCTGGCGACGTTGTATATTATCGCAACTATCGAGGTTCACGGCGTTGGCTCGCAGGGCGCATTCTTCGCTGCCTCGGCCGCGCTATGTATCTGGTTTTGGGGGCCTCTGGTGAGGCATCTCAATCAGCTGCGCCTCTGTCGTCACTCGGGTTCTGCCGCTCCCCGTCTGCTTTCAGCGACGATGCCGTCCGGTCAGCGCCCTGGGGACCCATCTACTGGCTCGCCTCAGCCCCAGGTGTTACCGACGCTGCCTTCCATTTTGCCCCATGGCGACGCGCCGCCGCCGCCGCCTCCGCCGCCTGTTCTCCCGCCGGCGCCGCCCGCAGTGGACGCTTCGCTGCAGCCGCAGGGCGCCTTCCTGGGTCACGCGCCGCCGATCGCTTCCTGTGACCAGCTGTCCTCCGACATGGAACTCTTGCCCGCTCCGGACCAGATGTCGTCTTCGCCCGTCGGGTGCCCCGTTCTGATGGAGGTCGACCCTTCGGCCCCTCCTGTCTCTTTACGGGCGCATACATCGCATGTTGGCGTGCACCCTGGACTAGGTTTTCAGGCGTTTCCTAGCTCCCCTCGGACCGAATGGCCGGGTGCGGGTGGCACGGCCTCGCCTGTTGTTAGGCTCCCCACCTCGTCGCATACGTCAACATGGGGTCCTCCCCACGGCGGGCGGAAGCCTTATAACACAACCGTACGCCGATTTGCGGGGGAGGAATGTGGTGTCACCGCCAGACACCACACTTGCTAGGTGGTAGCCTTTAAATCGGCCGCGGTCCATTTGTATACGCCGGACCCGCGTGTCGCCACTGTCAGTAATTGCAGACCGAGCGCCACCACACGGCAGGTCTAGAGAGACTTACTAGCACTCGTCCCAGTTGTACAGCCGACTTTGCTAGCGACGCTACACTGACCAATACGCTCTCATTTGCCGAGACTATAGTTAGCATAGCCTTCAGCTACGTCATTTGCTACGACCGAGCAAGGCGCCATTACAAATTGATATTTATTATGTGAAGCATGTATCATCAAGAGAGATGTTCTACAATTGTGGATTAAAGTTAAGTATTACATCATCTACGTACTTTATTTGAAATTCTCAAGATATTGTCCTGTTCCAGACCTCACGCCAGTCAGCGTGTAATTAAACGCGTGCATTTCGGCCTCCTCTAGAAACACAGTGTTGGCTCTTCTGCCAACACTACATTATTCGCATGGCTGTAACGGATCGTGCAGCCACGTCTCGAGCTCTGAGTCAACAGATGCGGACATTTTCAAGACAAAAACCATCTGCACGAACAGTTCGACGACGTTTGCAGCATCACGGACTATCGGCTCGGAGACCATGGCTGCGGTTACCCTTGACGCTGCATCACACACAGGAGCACCTGCGATGGTGTACTCAACGACGAACCTGGGTGCACGAAAGGCAAAACGTCAATTTTTTTCGGATAAATCTAAGTTCTGTTTACAGCATCATGATGGTCGCATCCGTGTTTGGCAACATCACGGTGAACGCACATTGGAAGCATGTATTCGTCATCGCTATACTGGCGTATCACCCGGCGTGATGGTATGGGGTGCCATTGGTTACACGCTACATTTCAGCAGGATAATGCACGACCGCATGTTGCAGGTACTGTACGGGCCTTCCTGGATACAGAAAATCTTCTACTGCTTCCCTGGCCAGCACATTCTCCAGATCTCTCACCAATTGAGAACGTCTGGTCAAAGGTGGCCGAGCAACTGGCTCGTCGTAATATGCCAGTCACTACTTTTGATGAACTGTGGTATCGTGTTGAAGCTGCATGGGCAGCTGTACCTGTACACGCCATCCAAGCTCTGTTTGACTCAATGCCCAGGCTATCAAGGCCGTTATTACGGTCAAAGGTGGTTATTCTGGGTACTGATTTCTCAGGAGCTATGCACCCAATTTCCATGAAAATGCAATCACGTGTCAGTTCTAGTATAATATATTTGTCCAATGAATACCCGTTCATCATCTGCATTTATTCTTACAAGGGGAGGCCCCCAATTGTGAAATTCAGATTCGATTCATACTGCGCATAATAAAAGCTCATGGCCAGACGTGTAATGTGGCAAAGCACCAAGATGCAGTTCTCAGCCATTGTCGAGAAAATCGAGTTAATAGAAACCGTTGCGGTGAAATACTCTCTACGATTTAAAATTTCCTACAGCGTCGTGGTGCAGCGGAAGCGATCAGGTTCATAATCCGAAGGGCACCGGATCAGAATCTCTTCTGAAATTCATATATATATATATATATATATATATATATATATATCGTGGGGTCTCTACTCTAATTCGAACGTTTGACTTACACTATACGTATTCGTTTCGGAATATGGTTTCTACGTCTTCCGTTAACTACACGTGTAAACATTATGAAGACAATTAATAACATTTGTGAAATACAACTTTGTTTGCGGAAAACATAATCATGTTCGAAGTCGCCAGTTTTTCCACGACAAACGACTTTCAACAACTTATTATATGCATAATTGTTGCAACTGATTGCCGGGAATATATATATATATATATATATATATATATATATATATATATGAATTACAAAAAACAAATACTAAAAAAAAGTTGCATGGCGCGAGATTCGATCCAGCGACCTTCGGATTACGAACCCGAGCGCTTACTCTGCGCCACGACGCTGTAGGAAATTATAAATCGCAGAGAGAATTTCACCGCAACGGTTTCTTTTAACTGTCGATTTTCTCGACAACGGCTGAGAAGTGCATCTTGGTGCTTTGCCACATTACACCTCTGGCCATGAGCTTTTATTACGCGCAGTATGAACCGAATCTGAATTTCACAATTGGCGGCCTCCCCTTGTTAGTGTAGCAATTTTAATGGCGAGTAGTGTATTTAATGGCCATCCATTTTTCGAGTCATTATTCATTACGAACAGCCCATAAGTAGTTGAAGCCCGATGACCTGTTTCCATGTGACTCCTGAAAGCGTCCATTTGTACATGTTTCTATGATGATTTTAGAAAAATAAAAAAAAAACAAATTTGGTCGTCTTGGTTAAGATGTTATGTGGACGAAAGTATCCAGCAGTGTTTTCTGAAACTGTAAGTTCCCTGAACACAGATACCTGGGGGGGCCTCTCAATTATTTTAATTTCGGTGTCAGCTGAGGTACAAGATGACAATACGAGCTGCCGTGCGGCGGCGACGGAGCGGAGAGAGAATGAAAACAAGACGTGGGAACGTGGCCGTGTATCGCAGGCGACCGCCGTGGGGCAAGCACGACGGCGGTCGACGCTAATCCGACGCGGCGCCCGAACACGGGACTCGCATTAAACGGCGGCGGCCGTGACGCCGGGCCCCGTCCGGCCCCCACCCGAGGCAGTTTGCGCCCACCCTCGGCAAGCCGCCACGTATCCACTGCTCGAGCGAGAGGACGCTGCGCGCCAGCGTAGCAACACAATGCGCGCTGCTTTCTGCAAATTAAGGCGGAATACTGGGAAGAGATTAAGCATCTGACGCAGACGTTATACTGCTACACAACTGACAGAAATGGGAAACGTTGCATCACAAACACCTTGATCGAATGGTCAACACCTGACACTCCTGTGTATGATCATACGAAACTATAATCATCCGGCCTAACTGTGGGTTCTTTGACGGAGCTGGAAGATGGCTCATTGGAACTATAATATATGAAGTTCTAACATTCTGCGTGGTGGCTGTTTGTTCTAAGTCGTGTCTCCCTACCACTTTCGCGCAACGACGCTCTGAGCGTGTTTTTTAGGGAATTGACTAGTTTGAACCTGGGACCTGTTGCTGGTAAGGAGATGCCAGACCACACATGACATGTAGAGTTCAGAAGGGTTCAGTGAGACTAGTGATGATATAATCAAATAATTAATGGTTTCAGCGTCAGCTACACTGCACTCCCTGTAAAAGAATCTTAATACTAACTAAATTTAGTGGAAGGGGTTCAAGGCTTTCCTATTTTTAGTTAGATGGTAAAATAACGTCGAAAAAGCACTTAAGTTTACCATTGTAAATTTTATTCCACTCACAAAACATTGTTTATAAATTGCACTATTGATAAAAGGAAATATTTTAATACAGTATGATAAAAACCAGCTGCGTTCAACAAAAATGTGAACGAATATGCCCAGAATGGGCTTCCAAGTTCTACAATGGATCGAAGGATGACCTGTGCCATATCACATCTATAATCTAAGTTTAAGTTAAGTTTCATAAAAGAGAAAACTATCCAAATGATCTACAGTGACCCTCAATTATCATTAATTACTTATGTAACTTGTCGTAAGTTACAGTGGCTGATGTGGCTTCTCAATAATTACATAACAGAAAAATCATCGCGTT
Source organism: Schistocerca americana (assembly GCF_021461395.2). Lineage (NCBI taxonomy): Eukaryota > Metazoa > Arthropoda > Insecta > Orthoptera > Acrididae > Schistocerca > Schistocerca americana. The sequence goes on from NC_060123.1 coordinate 83,766,793, forward strand.
TCAGATTTTAACTTCAAGTAGCAAATGTGAATACCATGAGCTTTAATTGACGATCAACACTAGTATTACGTAAAAAGGGGATGTAACAGATGAGACTTCTGCAGTTCTGAATGAAGCCTTATGCGCTCAAAAATGTGGCATCGCGTGCGTTCATTACCTTGTCGGTGTTTAGGCAGCCTCAGGGGGCGGCGGGCGGCACAGCTGCATGCACCTCACCGTCTCGGAAGCAACTCCCTCCTAACTTCTCCTTACTACAATTTACCGAAGTTGGTTCTAAAAAAAGGTATCGGGCTGTGTTTCCAACTGACCAATCAGGGTCTCAATGTTAACTTTAAGCTCCACCTACAAAAATTCTGTCTATCCAATGCGAAACGTTATACTTTTCGTGGTGGGGCAATGTTTTTCGTGTTTGCCACGTCACAGAGACGTGAAAAAATCTCACGCTAAAACTTGCAGCTGGTGTGGCCCTTTTAGAGTTATCGTAAGATCTATACTGTTCTTCTGGAGGGTTCTATCTTTAAACATGGGCTGGGGGTGGTTCTGGCGGTTAGCTGGCGACGTGGGTGTCCGTCCCTTATCGCAGGGCCTTCTAGCTTAACACGGTTGTGCTCTCGGCTTCTGTTCTCGTTTCTCCCCTCGAAACTGCGTCTGTTTCACGATGGGGAAGGTATGACATGCATTTAGGCGTTCTTGTGTTAGTCTGTGGTATTCCATTTGCTCACTCGTTGATCATATTACTTTGTTTAATTTAATGTCAGGATTTATTCAGAACTATGTGACATACTGTCGGATTTGCTATCATGTCAGGGTTTTCATGGAAGGTGTTGGACATGCCTGACACCTTACAAAGTATTAGTTCACTTTATTACATGAATGAATAAATACATTTAATACGAGGGTCACTCCAAAAGAAATGCACACTATTTTAGTAAAAATACATTTTTCATTCAGCATGTGTGAAAGTTTTACAGTGTGTGGATACATCCTTTCTGCTTGTTTTCAAACACAGTTGATCCTGTTCTCGTGAGTGGCGCCGTCACAGCATGTCTTCAAGATGGCTGCTACGCTTGACGTTCGTTAGAAGCAACGTGCTGTCATAGAATTCCTCTGCTGTGAAAACGAGACGGTGGGAATCATCCACAAGAGGTTGAAAAAGATGCATAGGGGATGCAGCTGTCGATCGCAGTACAGTTAGTCGGTGAGCAAGCAGGTTACGTAATGAAAGCGGGCACGGCAATATTGACGATTGTCCTCGCAGCGGCAGGCCTCGTACTACACACACTCCAGACAATGTGCAGAGAGTGAACGAATTGGTGACTGCTGACAGACGCATCGCAGTGAACGAATTGTCACGCTACGTTGTGATAGGGGAAGGAAGTGTTTGCAGAATACTGAAAGAGTTGGCGTTAGGAAAGGTTTGTGCCAGGTGGGTTCCCAGGATGTTGACAGTGGCTCACAAAGAAACAAGAAAAACGGTATGCAGCGAACGTTTGGAACAGTACGAGAATGGTGGAGATGAATTTCTTGGAAGAATTGTGACAGGTGATGAAACATGGCTTCATCATTTTTCACCAGAGACATAGAGGCAATCAATGGAGTGTCATCATACAAATTCAACCAAGAAAAAAAATTCAAAACCACACATTTTGCTGGAAAAGTTATGGCTACGGCGTTTTGCGATTCCGAAGGACTCTGGCTCCATGTGACTATCATCTCTTTAGGTAACTAAAAGATTCTCTTCGTGGAACAAGATTTGAATATGATGACTTCCTTGTGCACGCTGCCAAACAATGGCTCTAACAGGTTGGTCCAGAATTTTACTGTGAGGGTATACACGCGCTGGTTCCAAGATGGCGTAAGGCACTTGAGAGGGATGGAAATTATGTGGAGAAATGAAAATATTGTTCCTAAAGGGTGTATCTACACACTGTAAAACTTTCAAACATGTTGAATAAAAGATGGATTTAAAAAAAAAAAGTAATGTGCATTTCTTTTGGAGTGACCCTCGTACCATCACAAACTGTTCTCTTGAAGTACAGTGTTCAACATTTATAAAAATACATTTCCATCTCAGACCGGAATAACTCTTTACGTCCTACTTGCTCGTGTAGACTGGTTCAACTGAGGTCTCAAACTGAGGCTGAACACTTCCATTCTAGGCTCTGTATTGATCTCCATGTGAGGGCACTGAGGCACGGGTTGTGTCTCCTTTAGACTTTCCCATTCTTCATTGCGGACTACAGCGAGACATCGCTAATGTCTGTGGTATCGATGCGCGTTGCTTACTGTGGTGTGGTTCTGCGATCTTTGGAAGATACCCCATCCAGTATTTTCATTATTGTTAGAAATTATATCCTTTTGGGGCGTGGCAGTGGCAGGTACAACTACTGACCTCGCTAACTGCTGACGCAATTGTTTCTCAATCGTGATAATTGAGCAACGGGGGACACAGATTGGGACCAAAGTTGTCTGGGTGTGGCCTTTTATTTAAGAGCCTTGAAGGCAATTTCACAATGATTATAGTTGTGAATCACAAGATATTTCACTTTTAATTCACTACTAAAATACGGTTTCGTAGAGGTTACTGAGATGACAGAGTGACCGAAGGCGTGTTGACGGAGTTTAGAGCACAACATTAAAGAGTATTTGGGAAGCTGTCTTAGTAATATGATGAGTGAAAACCAAACATTTGACGCAATTTTTAGGGGCAGACACCACTTGGCAACAAGTAGATGGACGAGTCTAAGTCATGGACGACTGAGGAAAGAAAAATAGTGCACCCTAAAAACACATTTATAAGATAAGTAATTAAGGAAAAATTATGGCAGTTAGTGTTCTAGAAGAACGTTGGGTGGTGAAACTGATGTTGGATATTAATATTTCAGTAGAAAAATTAATAGGAAAATGTCTTTTTGTGACATCACAGAAGTTGAAAAAAGTAATAAGTAGGGGTGACAGACCACCGTGTAGACGGGGGTGTACGTCGGGTCTTGTCAGAGGTTAGACCTATGTCAGACGGCAGTCCATCTTTGTTACCTCCTAAGATTTGTATTTGCTCATTAGATGTTGATCAAGTCTGAATACGTTCAGTCTAGCATGCAGTGTTTTTAAATGCTTAAAAGTATATTCTGTTGGTGACAGGAGATGCAGACATAGATTCAGATAAGTTAATAGAAAAAAGCATACGGCATATGAAACGTCATACTCAACCATATATCCGTAAGTTGGACACTGCTGATTGTTTAGTTGTGTACCGTCTCAGTGTTGCAGTAGATTGTCGCCGATGGCTGTCTGGTAGCGACTGCAGGGTTAACGTTGTTTTTATCTTGGAGAAATTATTACCTTATTGCCGCCTGATCGCGGACCTATGGTGGGCCGGCCGGTGTGGCCGTGCGGTTCTAGGCGCTTCAGTTTGGAACCGCGAGACCGCTACGGTCGCAGGTTCTAATCCTGCCTCGGGCATGGGTGTGTGTGATGTCCTTAGGTTAGTTAGGTTTAAGTAGTTCTGAGTTCTAGGGGACTGATGACCTCAGATGTTGAGTCCCATAGTGCTCAGAGCGATTTGAACCATTTGTACCTATGGTGACGGTTCGTGTCTAAGTCCCGGGTGGCAGATCAGCAATGCTATTGTCCTGTTGTATGCGAGTGGCTAATTCGTTAGTGCGGTATTGTCTTTTCAGTTAGAATTAGTTTCAGTCGTGCAAGCTCCTTGAATTCAGATGAATACTGTGGACAGCTTTGCACAACTGTTGGAACGTGTGTACACCAACTTAATTAGGTGTGGAGAGAGTTCTTTCTTTAATGCACCATTCTGGAGTTTGTTATGACTGAACGCAAGAACAATCAGGTTTCACGTATACGAGCGCAGTGTAAAAGCAAGAGCATGACAGGTAAGGGCAGGTATTTTAAGTGATCGAGATTGTGTGGCTGGACTTCAAGTATACAGCACACAGCACTGTTATTCCTCTGCTTACCGTGCTATGTAGTTTCTCCTGCATAACCTAATGAAATTGATTTTGGCTAGTTCTTTCTCTCCGTGATGTATGCACAGCTCTGGAATAATTTAATTGTGCAGCTTTGCATGTGGCACGTCTTATTCGTATTAACCTAAAACTTTTGAACCATATTAAATTTTTAACCAAGGGGAAGATAACCACGTTTCAACCATCTGAACTTCTTTTCGGGACGAAAAAGGTCATTCCTATAGACAAAGAATAGAGTGAGTACACTACAGCTATTGGCTATGACTAAGGTTAATGGAACTTTACAAGTTGAGATCACGACACACCACGCCCAGAGGATGAGTGCGTACAGCCTATCGCCATCTTTCTGATTCCACAGCATCGTATCAACAAATTGCAATGACTGCAGACTGAGTAGTGATGACGTGGACTCAGGACAACAGTGTGACATAATTCGTTCAGAAGGACTGCGCTGTAGAAATCATATTGTACTTTGCCTGATTCTCAAGACTTGACGTATGTCAATAGCTGAAATCCAGACGGAGGTTATCGGAAGAGTGTCGTAACGAGCCTTTGGGAACAGATTACTGGAAGCTGATTTGAGATTTCGAGCTGTCATGTTCTTTACAGCTGATACATGCTGCGGGCGACATGACAGATGTTTGTGTGGTGCAGGGGCAAAGTCAAGTGTGATACTGAGTGCCATTCTGTGATTCCCAGGCGGCCGGGGCGACCGAGCGGTTCGAGGTGCTACAGTCTGGAACCGTGCGACCGCTACGTTCGCAGGTTCGAATCCTGCCTCGGGCATGGATGTGTGTGATGTACTTAGGTTAGTTAGGTTAAAGTAGTTCTAAGTTTTAGGGGACTGATGACCTCAGAAATTAAGTCCCATAGTGCTGAGAGCCATTTTCTGTGGTGCCCAGCCATGCGTTCTTTTTTGTTTATGGTGGTGAGATCGAACCCAGTGTGTCCGTAGACATAGCAAAATGGATGAAAAGATGCGATATTCGAGACCCATAACCGTCCCAACTCCTGGAATCTTGATGTGGTAAGCTGCTGGTTCTGACAACTGGATTCATTTGGCAAATGCTGAAGGGAGGTTGAATGCTCGCCAATATGCAGGAAGAATGGCAAATCTGGTTGACATTTCCTTCATGATCAATTTATCAAGTGGAATGTTGCAGAAGGATAATGCCTGACCCCTCGATGTAGTTCACACCACAGACACCTTGAGGAATGTGCAGATCGTTAACTGTCCTGCTCTGTGCTATGATAAGTCACTCACAGAGCATGTTTGGGATGCGATGAACAGACGTGTACTTTCATACCAGCCTTCTGTCAGCAGTTTGCATGCTCCGAGACAGCATGGGTTACACAGACGGCAAAAAACTCATCAACATGACGCCCTATGATTACAACACTGTGTTCGTGACTACGATGGTCCCATCTCATATTGATACTAATCGTGAGTATCTGTTCTGAATGAAATGAAAGTATTATTTTGATAGCTATTATGTGACGAACGTCTCCATGAAGTTTGGTAAATAGTGATCTCATGCTTCGTATTGAAATATTTTCTGTCTCTGTCAGTATATAAGCATCACTGAAATCAACTCATTTCATATGTGTACGTTGTGATGCCTGGCTTCCATAAGGCTACCACAATTCATTTCACAGATAAACCACCACTAGGATCAATATCCTGTCTCTTGATACCTGCTGAATCCCATGACTTCATATATCCAAAGACACAGTAGGTGCTGAATTCCTGGTCATCTTACAACTGATTTTTTGGTGCGTAAATATAAAGACACCAGACTCTGTGGCATAAAATTAAATCCATGGGCAGTGCTTCGTCTTTCATATTCATTGTATACTGTTATGTAGCCAAGGATGACACTGAACATATCTCTTGAAGAAGAAGATGTAGTAGGGTTCAAACGAACATGCTCTAGTGAAATGGGAAAAAAGCTGTGTACGCAGAAAAGTATCTCCACTAAACTGGTGGAAGGCGGTGGGGTGAAAAGTAAAACGTTAGAACAGCATTTAAACACCATCACCATTGGTTATAAAAGATAATTCTTCTGAGTAATGGCACATAACAGAACTAGAATTTACAGATGAGGGGAGACTGAATAACTGAAAACTGCCTGTACACACACACAGGAAGCGATGTTGTCACTTGGCTAGTGTTACTCATCGCTGACCTGCGTACTTTTCTGCCGTACTGTCGTCACAAATGTAGGCTTACGTTTTTGTTCAATGATAATCATTCACCGACAAACGAGCACCACATCAAGATGCCACAGAGCTTTCAGACCACTGCTTGACATGTGTATAGCTTACTGATCGTAAGCAGGACATACACTGCGCCAAGTGGATGGAGCTTTCACCTTTCACAAGAGGCAGTACAGCTCTTCACTCAGCTGCTTGTAGTACATATGTTAAGAGTACACATAGTTGTGTGTAGAGACTCACACTAAATAACTAATGTAAATTGATATTCCAACCAGTCCCAGCTCTCTGAGATTACTAATAAATAAGTTTTCTTTGTTTCATTGAAAATTCAAATTTATGATGTATCTCCTTGTTTTAATGTATGTTGTTCCGTATCAGCAACATTTATTTCAAGTAATATGTTTTCAATTCTATAAGTTCTGTCGTCTTTGATTCACCTCAAGTGCTGTGGCACCCAGAAACCAGTAAAAAGGTTGATAAGAGAGAATGACCTTACGTAATTGTCTTACTCAGAGCTGGCCGCGGTGGCCGTGCGGTTCTGGCGCTGCAGTCCGGAACCGCGGGACTGCTACGGTCGCAGGTTCGAATCCTGCCTCGGGCATGGGTGTGTGTGATGTCCTTAGGTTAGTTAGGTTTAAGTAGTTCTAAGTTCTAGGGGACTTATGACCTAAGATGTTGAGTCCCATAGTGCTCAGAGCCATTTGAACCATTTTCTTACTCATAAGTGGAGAGTCACTTACCACTGAGTTTTTGTGTTGCAGCAGCAAGTTAAAACCGATGATGACCCAAGTCCTACAGAGAGCACAGATGACTGGCCTGGTTCTTCTATGGATAGAAAGAGGATGTAACACCAAAGGGAACGATAGTAAACCACTACTGGAGAACCTAGATATTGATTACATGAGTAGTGGATTAAAGCTAGGTCTAGCACAATCAATACGATCTAAGGTCTAGGTCACCACCTTATCTCCAAGGCGAGGGGTTAATGTTCTAGCATTCGTGGTAGTTACCTTAAACATCAGGGGTCAATGTGCACCTTGGTCAACCAACTCCAACCTCCACCCCCCTCCCCTCCATCCTCCCCTGTCCCCCACTACCCACTGTCTCCACTTTCCCTCCCTCATACCTTTTCCCTTTCCTCCCCTCTCTAGGTCAATTGTGCCTCATCATTTGTGTTCTGTACACTGCAGTGAGAGCATCATGAAGTGTCAGCACCAGAGATTAGCCAACAACCAGAATAAGAGAAAAAAACTGACATGTAAGCATTAACGTATTCCTCTCTCATTATTCATGTATGTAATTTCTCAAATAATTAAGACTTTTTCTTTTTTTCAGCAGTGCAGCAGCTGCCTGGTGTGCCAGTAGCTGACATGTTGCAGAGGACACATACCTGTTCAATGCACCATTGTTCATCAAGGTGAAACATAATGCAGATGGGTTACCTAATATTTCAGAGAAGGACACACAACCACATGCTACACCACCATTTGTCAAGCTGCAACTGAGTCCCTGTATACTACTGTTCATTAGTACATATAATCTGACTTTCACAGGTCCAAATGCGTTAATAACGATGTAGAAGCAGAGTTGCTGTGATGTAGTAATTAAGAATATTGAAGGAGGTGTTAAAGTGCATTTAACAGACATGAAGTGGTATGAGCTATGAGATGGAGTATATTGATGTCCAGATAATGACTGAGTTTGACCGTCTCATTTCCCATCAGTAACCATCTCTATGGTATTAAAGCACCCTTCATAGAAAAGTACAAAGACACAACACTCAACATGTGCAGATTCCTTCACTTACGTAATTCAAACAGTATGAAATTCCATGAGCTGCTGGGATCATCACTGGAAATTCATAGTTTTCGAAAAATATATACGTAGTCAGTTTTCCTTGAAAAATATTTCTTGTAACAATTCGGAGTTTATATTGGATATTTCATCGTTTCATTTAACTTTTCAAGATAACGTTGCTCATACGTCGGATATTGACGGCTATGTATGATTCTAGCCGTTCCTGTAAACTCGGACTAAGATCAAACACATCTGGTGTGGAATACGAACGTTTTCCTCCTCAATAGTCTTCAATGTAGTGTGGCCAGTTAACGTATACTGTACATGAGATATTCACACAGAAACGTCAACGAAGCTTGGCTCAGGTAAGTGAGTAAGCCATTGGAAATTGCCACATCTGGAGATAATGTGGCCTGCAAACTCACTTTTTAAGGCAGCCTTTGAATTACAGTCACTGTATGTAGCTACACCATGTGCTAGAAAGCATAGTCTCCTCATTGCCCAACTGCAGCGTTGAAGCATCATAATGTTGCGCTCACAGCATGGAGCGAATATACCATTTATGGTTCTGTATTGGCAGCACATATAGCTTGCTTCCTGTATTAGGACGTATGTGGTGTGTTGACAAGCCAGGTGGTTTCTTCTTCTTTACGGAGCCAGTTATGTTGAAGTTTTCAACCCATCTCAAAATGGTGTTACAGTCTGGAACAGGTTGGCAGGTTGGAATATTAAAATGGGTGCAAAGTGACATTGTGCCTGCATAACAGACTCATTGTCTGTAGACAAATCGCCAGAGAGTGAATATAGTACGCTCAATGTTCGAGGACATAATGACAAACAAATCTCCAACTGTAACAGAAAGCGAGACCAACTTCAACTCTAAGCGGCCAGATGCTTGGCTGCATGCGATTTTCTTGACGGACCATGTACATTAGAGACTACGACAGGCAGACTAAGTCATTGTAACTGCGTGTGAAAGCTGTATTCAACGAAATTATAAACTATCTGTTGAAGCATAGTGTGCATGTGAATGACGCACAACATGATAAAAATTCATGCGCCTGTGCAGTGCCAAATTTACCTACTGTAAGTATTAAATCCATACAATCGCTATTAATGTATAGAATACCTCGTTTTGCTGTTCCCAGTTGTCTGATTGCGATAAGTGTTAATTTAAAACGTATAAGAATCAATTATTTGGAGGATTTTGCTGTGCGAATGCTGTCAAGAGAGAAAAGGGGAAATAACATTTCTTGGCGTTTGTGGATAATTTTGAATGAAAAAATGTAGTAAAGTGATACTTCCTTACAAAACTGATTTTATTTTTTCCCTATCCCATCTTGTCGTTTAATGTAATTTAAGAAATTAAAAAGGTGTGCAGTCACTATAGCTCAGTAAGGTGTTTGTTTCTTGAACAGAAATAGAGCCTTACTATACTACCACAAATTTGGTAAAATGCAGAGGCAGCAATTTTCTTAAAGCGAGACCATGTATATAAAAAATTATTTTATTTCATCCCATACCAGTGGTGGGAATCTGGCAGCAGTCAGACTATTGGAATTAGTGTCCTATGCATATGGCGCCATTAACACCACAACACACATGGCTGCATATGGAATGGTGCTGTGACTGGGTAGAATGAGCTGCTGGTGAATGGCATCACATTGTGTCCAGCAACAACCTTTGTTCTGCAGTACCCTGGACAACCATTGTCAATGAGTGTGGTGCTACCTGGGGAGAGGTCACACGTTTTGCAGAATCACAGGTCTGTTAGACCTGGTGGTGTTGTGTGGGGAACCATAGGGTATAACATCAGACCTCGGCTGTTACTAACTGGAGAAACTTTGATGGCATAACGTTACATCACAAATATTCTGCGCTCTCATGAGTTACCTCTCATATGACAGTGTCATAGTGCAAATTTTGAGCAGGACAATCCTCGATGTACGTGGCATGTGTTGCAACGAAGTGTCTGCTGCAAGATCCCTACATTTGTCCATGATAGAACATGTGCGGAACCAGCTCAGAAGTCAGCTCCATCCCAGCCACTATCCTGGATGTCAAGAAACTGTTACAACAGTTGTGGGCCAGTTTGCCCCACGACAGGATATAACGTCTTTATTGCTCCTTTCTTAAGCGAATTAGTGCATTCATTCAGACCTGAGCGACTCCAACTTCTTAATGATAAGTATGCTGAAACTGCAAGTTTTAGTAATAAATGTTGCCTTGGTACTAATACTGAAACAGCGTCGTGTACCATGAAGTTTCATGTGATTTCCCTAAATCGTTTCAGGCAAATGCCGGGATGGTTCCTTTGAAAGGGCACGGCCGATTTCCTTCCCCATCCTTCCCTAACCCGAGCTAGCGCTCCGTCTCTAATGACCTCGTTGTCGGCGGGACGTTAAACAGTAACATCCTCCTCCTCCTCCATGAAGTTTCCTATCGTTTCGTCCTCCCCTTCTGGGTGTGTCAACTTCTTTTTTCAGTCAGTGTGTTTTCGTCCAGTGTATGATGTAAGTACGTGAAACAGTTCAGTAATTTGAAATCGTCCTGTATTTTAACAACTGAATAAGCCATTAGCGCAGCAGATATGTAAGTGGATGTGTATGACGTCCGTTACACAAATGTTGAATGCTTCCAGCGCTACCTTATTTAGCTTGAATTAAAAAAAAAAAATCTAGATCGCTGTTTCTTTTATTAATGATCTTTGGTTTCGATCTGACTAGGAGATTTTCTTGAAAAATTTGTGGAACATTGTTCCAGGAAAAACAGCGATCTATAGTATTATAACTTTTTTCAATACACACAGTCATGATCGCGTTTAGGTTGTTTGCCTTTTTTTTTAGATGAGTTCAGATCTTACATTCTTTGGTGACCATCAGAACCACTGACATGGAGCAGGTCCATCTGTACAGTCTTGGAGACCACTGCTAAGGGTAGTCTCTTTGAAGACCGAAACCAGTCATATAAAAATAAAAATGAACACCTTAACTGTGATCGCTACTATGTGTACTGAAACAAGATCTTCTTCAGATCTGGTGCTACAAGGTGCAGTTTGTCAGTAATGACAAGAGTGACATAAAACTGTGTTTATTTTTTTTTTTTTTTGTCTGTGATGAGGCGATACTTAACAGGAGGTATATCTGTGTGTACATGTGTGTGTGTTTGTGTATGTGTTTGTAGGTGGGAGAGTGGTGGTTTAGAGTCCGATCGGTGCCGGACAACAGGAAAACAGCGTTCGCGCCCAATAAAGAATCGCGACCATTAGCGAGCGGTACAAGTTGTTCGCAAATCGGCGGCGGCGGCGGCCGGCCCCGCGCTAATGGGAGCGCAGCGGGCCGCCACATCCGTCAGCTCGAGCGATGGCGCGTCGCCGCCAATTCGGCAGCGCGTCCGTCCCGCCGCGCCGCCCCGCCACAGCAGCAATCGCGTCGGACAGTCCAGCGTGCCGCGGCACTGTGCCGCGCCTGGCTGTGTAGGCCAACCCGCGCAACGCAGCGGCGCTGCGGTTCGTGGCTGGTTAGGCACGCACGCGCAGAGCCGCGCGAACAACACGTCTCACAACGGGAAAGCCAGCCGATCCCGCTCAAATTTCCCATGTCGATAGTTTAAAACCTACAAGAATGGACTCTAAGATATTTTTGCTCAAACCTTCTTTCCTTTGGCCCTTCCTCCCGTTTTTGAACAAACTACCCCTAAACTTCATGATGCGCATTAGAAGGAGTATTGCCGGGATCGATAGATAATTTAAAACTCACATTTTTCATCAACGTATATGGGATCCACAAACGCTAATTTTCCTACAAATTGAGTAAAGAAACTTTCTGAGTTCTGCTTATGTACCCATTTAGCGGGGAAGCCAAGAAGAGCACGTGTTCGATTCGCAGTGGCTATCTGCTTCTTTTTTTTCATTTACTTTTCTTCACGACGAATATTGTAAGAATAGGAGAGTTAATAAGGTAAGTAAATTAACAAGAAATAATAATAAAGATGGCAAATAAATTTCTCAAACTACTTTTATGAGAATGGCCGGCCGCGGTGGCCGTGCGGTTCTAGGCACTTCAGTCCGGAACCGCGTGACTGCTACGGTCGCAGGTTCGAATCCGGCCTCGGGCATGGATGTGTGTGATGTACTTAGGTTAGTTAGGTTTAAGTAGTTCTAAGTTCTAGGGGACTGATGACCTCAGATGTTGAGTCCCATAGTGCTCAAAGCCATTTGAGCCAGCCATTTTGAGTAAGGAATAAAAATTTTAACCCTCGATGTATGAAAATAATCCTGTGTAAAATTGCTGCGAATACCAGTATTAGATGCACATTATCGCATAAGGGGAAAAACTAACCTTTGTCGCAGTTGACAGTGTACATAAGCTATCGCATTCGTATACGGCGCAGTATTCCATCACAGCAAGTGGAAATTTTTGTCTGAAGTTTCTCGTGGTTATAATAAACTAATGATTAACCTGGTCCTCGGGATATAGAAAGGGTCAATCGTTTAACGAACTGTTTAAAAATGTTTACATCACTTACTCCAAATTCGCAAAACAGAAGATTTCAGTTGGCCCAACATATACCGAGCACATTTTAAAACCCTAATAAGTTCTGTCTAACATTGTTTTCATGAGGTGGACAAAGTAACACCGTCATGAATGACAGCATTTTTATAGATGACGAGAGTTAACCGTCTTGCACGTGGAAGTAATGTCACCAGTCTGCATACTTGTGTGTCAGCCAAGTGACGTATATTTTTATCACCATGTTACAGGCTTTATTTCGAGGCTTCTAAATTACAGTCTTCGTCTGCAAACCCAGCAGGAATACCACAACCGAGCAAATGCAATAGAGATTCATGCACAGCATATTTCGTGATCAACTTTCACCGTAGGTTTTCCAGTGTCATTGTATGCATGGTATGCACAAAAATTAATTTCCGAAAAAAAGATATTTTTAAAAGTAACCCAAGTTTGTTTTCTTCGGAATCTTCGGGAGAAACAATTCAGTTTATAATATATTAGAAATGGATATTAATGACTTTTCACATTACTACCGTAAAAATGGGCAACTTTGTGACTTAGGTGTTACTTTGTGACAATTGTGTGCGGTATCTTTTTATACTTAAAAACTATAGGTCGTCTCCACATTAAACATATAGTGCTGCTGCTATGTGTTCTTGCATAGTGCTGCCATTAGTGATGAATGCTACAAGTAAATGAGTTACACTTGTACTGGTCACAGAGCAATTTTGTTTGCAGGTGGAGAAACAGGTCTGCATATTTTTTGGAAACTTTCTACTATTGCCTCTAAATTTAGAGAGCTCATCGACTGGAGGTCAGTTCATTTAAATAAGTTAGATGTGTGGACCTTCCTGCAAAAGAGCAGAAACTTATAAAAAAGTTCTTCAGACATTTTAAAAAAGTTATTTCCGTTGATTATAGCGTCAAGAAACTTTCCGGCTGTTTAAAGCTTTCAATCTGTGTGCTGGACTTGGACTCGAGCATGGAAAAATTGTCTTTCTCAAGCAAGTGCTCTTCCAACTGAGCACTTCTATGAAGCGCAGAATGTTGGAGATGAAGTAGGGGCAGAAGTAAAGCTGTGAGGACGGGTCACGAGTCGTTCTCGGATAGTCCAGCATACCTGCGAAAGGCAAAGGTTCCAGGTTCGTATCTTAGTCTGACAAACGTTTTAATGTGACGGAAAATTTCATACCCGGCCACAGTCCTCTGCGAAGTTAGACTTCATTCTCGACTGCAAGGGTAAATCTGTTACAGCACATATACTAAGTGTGACAATTGAAACTGTAGAAAGCAAGTCCCATTAATGAAATTACGCACGTGTATGAATGATTTGCTAAAAAATGCAAAGCTTTTTTGGCACTATAACTTTATTTCTGTAAGGGGTGATAAGAAAGTTTCCGTTTGAAGGCGTTGCTGCACCGTATATGCAAATCAGAATCACCCCGATACGGATGTATAAGCACTGACTAGCTGGAAGGCAAGGAGTCAGTGTGCCATTCGAACGGAAACATCTCGATCGCCCCTTATACATGTAACATAAAGTTGCTCAGAATGGTATATTAAGTGCGTCGTGACATTGTTGTGTCTCATACCACTGAACCTGGAAGTAATATGATCTATCGGTTGAGCATTTGTCATCCTCGTGAGATGCTACAAGATCAGAACCTGATGGCGTATACAGCGAAATTATGGCTACCCACAAGATTTTCTGAAACGATAAGTTTATAACAATGACAACAGTTTATCTACTGCTAACGAAACTGTTGTAGCTAAACAACCCTACTCAGTACTCTCTAACAAAGGAGCAGGAGACAGAAATTCTCTCCTATTATACGTTTGTTTTCGTGTTTCTTCCAAGCAAAGAACTCCTGAGTTGTCATCCCAACTACCAGAAAAATTACTGTAAACCAATAGTGGCCTTCCCTACAAAATTAAAACATCTAAACCTGTGATTTCCTTCAGCCCACAACAGCTAACTCCCATACTGAGTACATCGTGTTTTTCTCCTGACTCTGCAGATTTTATCTATTCTCGCTTTCTGAAAGTTTAAAACAGCTTTTGGACTCTCTCTGAGCCAGCCACCCCTTAGGCAACTCGTTGGTGTTTTCGTGTTTGTCGAAATAAACAATGCTCAGTTCCTGGTCCATACCTGCCTGCCTCCCGGCTTTCAGGAGAACGATTTAATCTGTCTGTCATGCTCACTTCACCCCTCTGGTCCACTCTCGTATCCAGCTGGTCATCACTACTTGGAGAAAAAGGAAACAAGGAACGTCAGCATAAAAAATTAAAGAAATTATTACTGCTTATACCTGCAATCAGTGGTATTAGATCCAATTGCATGTATATTTTCATACTGTGTTAAAAATTTAAATAGACCGGCTAATCTCACCTAAAACATTGTTTACTGATGTGGATACTGACCAACTTCGGAAAAGCTATCTCATAACATTACCCTTCCCTGGTTTTGAAACTGATGCCGATGTCTTGGTTGGGTTTTGTATGTAGCACTATTACATCAAAGAAACTTTACTTTGGTTTTCGGCATTATTTTTCCGTTCTGTTCTTGTGGGAAATGGGTTATGGAGTTTCGCAATATGGATTAGGGTGCGGATTTGGAATATTGTTCCCAAGGTCACAACTTTAAGTTCACATTCACCCTCCAAGAAAATACTCATATTTGCTGCCCTGAGGGCAAACTTTTATTTGGATTACAAATAAATAAGGGAGCGACAGCTCACAAAATTCCGCTCATACTTATGATTTACTTTTACTGGAGTCCAGAGAACAGTCATTGCCTTAAGAACCTCATACACATATGGATGGCTTGTTGCTCATATCCAATGCAAAGTCAGTTGAACAGTTACTTATTAGCCATTCATACTTACTATATTACAATCACGTATCATTCCTAGTTGAAGATATTATGACTACCAATATGGTTCACAATTAAAGTACTGTATTTGAAACACATAAATACACAGACAGAGCATGTAAACCACACACGAATACAAGGTGTTTATACGCAACATTCCAGTTTCAAACACAGTAAAAAACGAACCGTTGCTCAGGATAAGTTCAAATTTGAAGGGATTTTTATAGAAGAAGGGAGAAACGTTATGGAAAAAATACTGAATATTTTACCGACAGGTGGCGCTCTAAGCGGCAGACTATGCAAAATTAAATACGCTAGGTTCACAGCTGCTCATTAGTTTGCAAAACATCAGGGCACTTGAGCGCGGTAAAAAAAGCCTTTGGTCTGATGTCTGCCAAGGGCCTGGAGGTAATGATTACGAAATTCGAAAAGACATGTTCTTTTGAAGTGCACTGTGGCAGAGGGAGGAAAACAATTGATCTGACGTCGGGAGTTGATGTGGCTACAGCGTTGCAGGAGGGGTCAAGCTGTGGAGTACAAACAAGCAGTGAATGGAGAATTAACCGAACACTGGACATGTTTGCGAGCATGGTACTTCAAATCCTACGAAACATACTGGATTTTTAACCACACAAAATGACCCTTTTTCAAGAGATGCTTCAAGCTGACCACCTAGAAAGATAAATATTTGCTCTAAAATTTCTTGCTCGCATGGAAGTGGACAGTGGGACAACGAATGGTCATGGAACATTCTGTTGCCAGGCGAAGCCCATTTCCATCCCAAAGGACATGTGAATAGGTTGAATCGTAGCATATGGGCAATAGAAAATCCGCACGCACATCATTCGGTACCACTTCATTCTATAAAGTTAATATGTGGTGCGGGTTGACGGCGCTCGAAAGGACATGTTCTTTTGAAGTGAATTGTGGCAGAGGGAGGAAAACAATTGATCGCTTTGTCGTATGAACGGGACCAGCGCTTCCTGTTACCTGTAAAATCGCTGGTAAACGCTATGAGAGTCTTTTGCGCACCAACGTCATTCCATCCCTTAAACAGTGTGGACTTTAATGTTACATTGCGCCCCTCTGCACTTTCCACAGCATCTGACTCAGCTGCTGTGTAGCAGTTTTTGGAAATGCTAAAATTATTAGCCTCAATTCCGGTATAGCCTTGTTGTACAGATCACCTGATCATAATCCGCGTGACTTCTGACTGTGGGGTTATCTCAAAGATGATATGCTAGTGATCCAATTACAAACGTATCTGAATAGAAGGCACGCATTACGTAACACATTCTGAACAGCCCCAAGGTACTCCAATCTGGATTGGATCATGCTGTTTCTCGATTTCAAAATGAGACAGGAATGGTAGACAGCACATTGAATATCTCTTGCGCCATTTTCAAGACAGTTAAAAATAGACTCATTGTTGCGTTTTATGCGGTTTTTGAACTCAGGACAGTTAAAAACCGATGTCAGTGTTGCTTCTTATGTGGTTTTTTTGCCTCCTGACAATTAAATACTGATTTTACTCATAGATGTGGTACGACCTTGCCGTAGTGGATGGGTTTACTAACTAACAGGGCTACAACTGTTGAAAGCCAAACTCACGCAGTATGCACAGTACCGTTGGTTTAAAGTGCCACTCACACCATAGCCGTTGTATTGCGATTCATCTGTCATTTGTAGCTGAACCCAATTGCGTTGTAACAGCGCCGTCTAGCGGTCAAATTTTCGTCAAGGTTTTTTCTTTCCATAACGTTTTCCATTTCTTCAATAATATTCACTTCGAATGTAACGTCCTTCTGAGCAGCAGTTTTTTTATTTTTCATTTTTTACAACTGGAACATTTATCATAATTACCTTGTGCATTGATATATCATAAGAAAACAATTAAGTACATTGATATAGTATCATTTGAAAATACATGCTCATAGAATGCAACAGTGATCTTCAAATCCTAAAAAGGTCGTCTATAATATAATTTGTTTCACTGTATGAGAAAATTCAAGCTCAAATTGGTAAAACATTGTAGTTGGTATGACATTTTAACGACACAAAACATATCACTGACATGTCCAACACGGCTTTCAATTATTTCCACACATAAAAACACACCATAATGGCCAAATCACCAAGGAATTGCCAACAAAAATGTAATCTCGTTAAGAATTTTAACAAGTGAAGCCTGAAAACCTAGATGGAGACGTGCAGTGATTAACGCATTCACCAGACCAATATGAGACCGCGAGCTTTAATAAACCGTTAATTTCAAGCTCGCTGATGGCTAATTGCGGGTAAAAATGCGACACAGTCACGTACCATCTACAGGGTGTTTCAAAAATGACTGGTATATTTGAAACGGCAATAAAAACTAAACGAGCAGCGATAGATATACACCGTTTGTTGCATTATACTTGGGACAACAGTACATTTTCAGGCACACAAACTTTCGAAATTACAGTAGTTACAATTTTCAACAACAGATGGCGCTGCGGTCTGGGAAACTCTATAGTACGATATTTTCCACATATCCACCATGCGTAGCAATAATATGGCGTAGTCTCTCAATGAAATTACCCGAAACCTTTGACAACGTGTCTGGCGGAATGGCTTCACATGCAGATGAGATGTACTGCTTCAGCTGTTCAATTGTTTCTGGATTCTGGCGGTACACCTGGTCTTTCAAGTGTCCCCACAGAAAGAAGTCACAGGGGTTCATGTCTGGTGAATAGGGAGGACAATCCACGCCGCCTCCTGTATGTTTCGGATAGCCCAAAGCAATCACACGATCATCGAAATATTCATTCAGGAAATTAAAGACGTCGGCCGTGCGATGTGGCCGGGCACCATCTTGCATAAACCACGAGGTGTTCGCAGTGTCCTCTAAGGCAGTTTGTACCGCCACAAATTCACGAAGAATGTCCAGATAGCGTGATGCAGTAATCGTTTCGGATCTGAAAAATGGGCCAATGATTCCTTTGGAAGAAATGGCGGCCCAGACCAGTACTTTTTTGAGGATGCAGGGACGATGGGACTGCAACATGGGGCTTTTCGGTTCCCCATATGCGCCAGTTATGTTTATTGACGAAGCCGTCCAGGTAAAAATAAGCTTTGTCAGTAAACCAAATGCTGCCCATATGCATATCGCCGTCATCAATCCTGTGCACTATATCGTTAGCGAATGTCTCTCGTGCAGCAATGGTAGCAGCGCTGAGGGGTTGCCTCGTTTGAACTTTATATGGATAGAGGTGTAAACTCTGGCACATGAGACGATACGTGGACGTTGGCGTCATTTGGACCGCAGCTGCAACACGGCGAACGGAAACCCGAGGCCGCTGTTGGATCACCTGCTGCACTAGCTGCGCGTTGCCCTCTGTGGTTGCCGTACGCGGTCGCCCTACCTTTCCAGCACGTTCATCCGTCACGTTCCCAGTCCGTTGAAATTTTTCAAACAGATCCTTTATTGTATCGCTTTTCGTTCCTTTGGTTACATTAAACCTCCGTTGAAAACTTTGTCTTGTTGCAACAACACTGTGTTCTAGGCGGTGGAATTCCAACACCAGAAAAATCCTCTGTTCTAAGGAATAAACCATGTTGTCTACAGCACACTTGCACGTTGTGAACAGCACACGCTTACAGCAGAAAGACGACGTACAGAATGGCGCACCCACAGACTGCGTTGTCTTCTATATCTTTCACATCACTTGCAGCGCCATCTGTTGTTGAAAATTGTAACTACCGTAATTTCGAAAGTTTGTCCGCCTGAAAATGTACTGTTGTCCCAAGCATATTGCAACAAACGGTGTATTTCTATCGCTGCTCGTTTAGTTTTTGTTGCCGTTTCAAATATACCGGTCATTTTTGAAACACCCTGTATAAACATACAACCCCAACACAGTGTAAAGGGGCCACCAGTTGACAAGCGACTGAGTTCAACAGCTGGAGAGTTCGTGCCAGCAGACAGGTGTGTCAGCCGAGAGCAGAAAATTATGTGAGTGAATGAATCTATTTAGTTAAGCTTTTACACTAAGGACTTGCATTATTGCCTGTACGTACCTCTGGACTGTGGGTTGTTAGTCTATCATGGCTTACTTGTACATATGACTGATTATCACTTACACAGTGTGACCTGTAACAGAACCTGAGGGTTTGATTTGAGCATTCGTGATTCTAATCAAAGTGACAGGCCAGTAGGCTACTTGTTCCCATAATTTAAGCATTTAGAAAGCTCGTCTATGTTCTACGCTCACTGAAATTATGACCAAATGTCTGTACTCCTCGCCATGTTCGTGTAAACTCGGGAAGAAGCAATAAAATCAGACCAAGGTACCAACTTAGAAACTTGTTCCTTCATTACTACCTCCCTAGCCTGTGACCAGAATCCTTCCGTATTGTCTCCAAACATAGAGATCTGATAAACCTCAGATAGACTCTTTTGCCGACTTGTTCCGTTTACTCGACTGCTAAAGACTCGACAGATCTGAAAATCCCACATCGCTTCCTATTCAACTGAGGGATTCACTTAAGCAAGTTGCAACCCCTGTCGGTTGCGACAGCAAAATAAAATGAAGTTACAGACTTTTACAACTTATAACACCGCTGAAGATCCACCTCAAAATTATTTCATTGAGTAGGCAGTTCACACGAACCTGTTTTTAAACGTCTCATAAGAAGTCTATAGGGCAGTAGCTGCGAATACACTTCTAGAGAGTCACATATACATTACCACAAGTAAATAAATGTCCCTGAAGAGAAAAACATCAGAGAAAACACAAAGCACACTGCACTGTTATAGAGTCAACGCACCATGTTCAACAAAGGTGTTGTCTTGACTGAAAATTCGGCTCGTTAAATGACACGATAATGGCATAGTTAATGTTTTCGTAATTTTCCATTTTCTTTTGCAGAAGCATGTCATGATTCCTACGCTCGTATTCGCAAATCTATATTTTAGCCAAAAGGCTAGGTAATATCATTGCTCACATCCATAGCCTGCTTGTACTAAACAACTGGATTAATATGATCGCCACTTCTTCCAATGTCTGTCATTGTATCGCTCATGACTACAGGATCTGATAGATAATCAGTGTCCAAATTGCAGTAGTGAGGCAACGTGGATAGCCTTTGTGATAGGTTCATAAGAACTGATGCCGTGATGGGGCGCCTAGCAATGTTCATACTCACACAGAACCAAATATAGTACACTGGTTAACGTCTAGTACAGGGATGCACTCACACACATGTCGCTTATAGCTCTTATTGCGTGTACACCAATGTTAATGTTCAAGTTTAGTGTTGTGCATGATATTTGTTGTTTATTAAAGTGGCGTCTTTTTGTGTGGGCAACAAAATAATGAATTCTATTATGGCTTGGTGCAGACCCTACGCCGGGTTGCTAGTGTCCCAGATTAACTCAAAGCCTGTCTGATGTTTACTGCTGTGGCATCAGGTAGTTTGACATCTCAAGCATTA
Organism: Schistocerca americana; assembly: GCF_021461395.2. Lineage (NCBI taxonomy): Eukaryota > Metazoa > Arthropoda > Insecta > Orthoptera > Acrididae > Schistocerca > Schistocerca americana. The sequence continues at coordinate 83,787,648 of NC_060123.1, forward strand.
TCTCTTGACCTTGTCATCAGCTGTTAGTGTGGATGCTGCAAGAAGGATCTGCTTTCATAGAGGTTTAGCAATCGACTGCTTGTCAGCATAGCAGGTCCCAGTCCGCATTGTGCAGTTGTGATCCCCAGAGCTGGTTCCGTGAATTCGACCAAAAACCAGGCCGCCTGTCAAGTGCTACCAAGGATGGATGTCATTGAGAAAAGTGCATCAGCTATTGGCTATTAGCAGCGCGCCCCTATTAAAGTTCAGCCGGACCCCTGCTTCACATGCTCACTGCTACAGTGGGCCGAGGAAGGCATCGTCCATCTTCTGGCTATGCGGTCAACTGTGCCGTCATCTTGTTCACGCTCCATTAGCTGTTTCATGCTTGTCCTCAAACAGTCTTACATGGTTGCACACTACAAACAGAAGTAATAAACTTTAGTTAATATCCATGACACTTAATATGATTCACCACTCAATGAAAATGTTGAACAAACCTGGATGATGATTTCGCCATTAAACTTACTATTTAAGATGTTGGTTCTTTGGCCAACTCAAAAAATTTACAATATCTATCTGACTGACACCTATAAGCAGAGTGGTGCATACTAATGAATACTGGAGGTCGGCGATGTGCCTGGTATACATAGGTGTAAAAGTCATGCAGTTAATATTTACTGCATGCAACATCTTTCACCAGTGAGGTTTTTCTACACAATAAGCTAAGTCCTCTCTATTGCCTTGTTCGTGCATAACTGCTTATTGACGCATTATTAGTCTAACTACTGTACTCACAGCGTTTGCATACTCCCTTCCTTAATGGTGACTCCTCATTTCTGTACCTACTTTCGTCTCTTATGTTCCTGGAGTTCAGAATCTCTGATGAATTCCATAGGTGATGGACAGTTACTCTCAAACATAAAACACAAACATACATAACTTGCACTGAGGTTTCTGCTATTTCTCTGAGAAATGTGTAAATAAAATCTACTTTAACTGGCCGACCATGACCTAAGTTTTCCAATTGCTAAATTCAAATCTTCGGATGAAGAATATTCGAATGACTGAGGAATAGTGAATGTTTTTATACCCAGACTAAGTGCTTCCTTATTTCATCTTTCTCGAATCATTGGTGCCCCACAACTGCTAATATGGCTGGCTTTAGGAGTACAGACGAGTGCTCCGTTTTGCCACGTATATAGTAGAGTCGTTCAGTCAGCTGATGCAATTCTTCTTCCTCCTTCCTCCTTTCCTCTTCACTCATGACTGTTTCGCTGTTTCTAATGCTACTTGCTAAGACACTGCTTCCTTCCTTTTCCTTAAACATTTCGACTAATTCTCCTGCAGTTAATGTCTGCATAATTTTTTTGAACTGAAATCATAGTTTGGTTTCTCCTTAATCTTTCAAGTTAACTGGCACGGTCTCATCCCATTTCATTTCAGTTTGTAATGGCTTATTCCTTAACATTCGTTACTCCGTCAGCGACTCCGCTTTCCCATTCTTTGAGCATCTCCACGTCATTACGCATTTCATGTGTTGTGCCTTTCGTTTTGACTCTGGAATATTTGATTTCCTCCTCGATTTTCTTATACACCTCGACGACAGTTTCGTTTCACTCATTCACATGATTCCCCAGCTTCTCTTCTAGCTTCGAAAAATTTTCCTTCTTTTCTTTTAAGTGTGCGTTTACTTCCTTCGCCTATTCGTCGCACTTATCGTTCAGTTTTGCGTAATTATCTTTTATCCTTCTGTGGCAATGGTCGTTTTCTTGTCTTGTTGCTTGTAACGTAAGTCGTTTTCCTCATCCTGTTATTTATTTATCAATGACAGGGCTGCGAAATTTTCTTTGATCTTTTCGTAACATTCGTCTTTTTTATTGTCTCTTTCGTTGTTTTCTTCCGTTATTGCTTATTATCCTTTCATACTGAAAGGACTGGAGATCGAACAGTGCCTGAACTGGAGGTGTTAGAGCTGTAGTGCTTTTATTCGAGCGTGATAGACTGGAATAAGGTAAGTTAAATTTTTGTTATCTTTTCCACATCCGAAGAGCACCACAGTTGACAGCTGTTGGGACGTTTCCTAGGTGTTTGCAACAGATATTGTATTTCCTTTTGTGAAAGATAAACGTACATTTCCAAGACGTAGCAGGTATGTGGACAATTTTCATTGTACTTTACCCCCAAAACTTCTTGTGAGCACCTACAGTCGTCGTTAAATAACGGTCTCCTTTTATTTACAGTTATTTTCTCCGTGACATCAAACTTCGTCTCCGAAAATTGTAATACGTCCATGCAGTGAAGCAAGTCAAAATAAGTATCTATCCATTCATTAAAACCATATTACTTCAACATTTTCTCCAGCTGCTTTAAACATGTCTTACTGCTGATACAGAAGAAAGAAAATATACTTCAGAAAAATAAACTCACAGTCTTAAACTGGTGTCTCGCGGAACACACCTCCTTTACATTCAGAATTGTACAATACATGTTGTCAATTAATCACGAAAATTACTCTGGTGAGCAACAAAAAAGACAAAAGTATTTCTTGGCAGTCAATATAAGAAAAATAAAAAATTTTGAGAATCACCACTCATCTGACGTATAGGATACAATACAGCGCACGATTTGTAGCAAACTTTCTTACTTCCCTGCGCCCAGCAGCTACAGAGTTTTCCATTGCCTGTGTCATTCTCACATGTTCCATGTTTCTCACACAAAGACTCAGCTGGACTCAGCTTTGCATTGGCCTTAACTATCCTGCATATTACTCTGTTCATTCCCTCTTACAACTAATCGATGCAAATTATAATTACGGGTTGCCTAGGTTCGATCTCTTGCAAATGGTCTTGCTGGACATATATTCAACTCACTATCTGTGTTGACTGATCTCGCCAAACTGCGTACACGAGCATGGGTTAAATTCGACATGTCCGGATTCTGAAACTAATAAAATACTTCTCGCCTACTACGAAATTTCTGCCGCAAGTACACAAGGAACTAAAGTAAAGACCTACTGCAAACACATACACAAATAAATCAATCATCCAAAAGTTCAACAGTTGGACTCAGGACAAAGACTGACCATACTTACCTTCCCCTTTTTGCTGTAAGAGAAATAGAGAATAGCACAAAGCTTCCAACTTCATAGTGCTTTAGTACTTGAAGTTGGTACCGATAAAGTGTCTGCACAAACTTTTCTGGCCTCAGTAAATAATTAATGGTTAAATTATTCAAACTATGGACGACTGTGCACCAGAGAATTGGCAGTATTCGCAATATCGAAGGCAAGTTTCTCCAAACTGCTATGTGAGGTATCAATTGAGCATTTCGCATACTTCTGAGATGCTAAGAGATCATAACACCGTGACCTATAGAGTGAACCGATCGCTCCTCACGAGATCACGTAAAATGAAGAAGAGGGGAAGTCGAGTAACCGATAACTGACTACTTCAATTATACAGAGGTGACCCAACTGGACATGAAATATGGGTCCCACACTCACATAGAAATAATAAGGGTTCCTATCTACTAAATGAAACTAAACATCCGTGTAACAGTCTGATTTAGTGATATGTGATTCATGTGTTCCTAGCCCTGAATAAACTATATGAATGACTACAAAAGAGCACAATAATGCAGAAACATGTACGAAAGATCTTCGCACAGCTGTGTGAGTATGATATTGCATCATAGGAAAACTGAGTCCACAAAAATCCCCAATGATTGCTGACTAAATTAACAGACTGAAGAACAGACTTAGAAAAGTACGAAAAAGAAGTAATTCTTTCGCCTAAGTGCATGATAAGTGCAGTTAGCTGGCAATGAATTAGATCAGAAAACTGAAACTTTGACAGGAAGCAAATAATTTTCAGTTCCCCCATCACGGCTCGTGCTTTTGACTCTGCTGGTACTAAGCTGTAGAGGATGACTGTAGTAGTGGCTCAGAATTCTGAGTTCAGTCCCTGTATCTGTGATCAGCCTCATGCATCTCACTGATGCGTAATGCGGGAACTCAGTTGCAGAGGATAGTAATGGCTGAGAATTCTAAGTTTAGTCCCGACATTTGTGATCATCTTTAAAGTAAATAAATCTATGGTCTCTCTCTAATGTGCTACCACGAAGAAGTAGACTGCTTTACGGTAGCCACTCAGCCTTTACGAGCTGTGATTCTGCACTGTAACTTGGCCACGCCATTTTGGCATATAGACTTCGAATAGTTCGTGCCTAATTAAACTTTCGCAAGATGAGGTCGCGAGATAATGAAGTTGCAATTCCTCCCCGTAAGGTACACTCTTTGACATAAAACTCGACCGGCGGCCGGCCGCTTCAGAGGCTAAGTCCGCGCCGATCGCGGCATGGGACAATAAACCTGGCCAGCTCGCAAATTCTCTAAGTCCGGTTATCTGCACAATCTGGCAACACTGTAGACTGCGGCACTTCCTGGAGGAAAACTTGTCCCATGATAGAGAAACACTAGGCTGATTACGCCTGTGGTCTAGCGGTAGCGTGCGTTGTTTCTGATCGTAATGTCAGTGGATCGAGAGCAGCCGGCATATAATATTTTTATAGCATCATCTGTCTGAATGCTGAAGACGTGAATGTAATGGTAGCGCAGATTCAATCTATTTCGCTTTCTGACACACCGATATCAAAATTTTATCCAGTAACGATTTTGCGGCAGATTTCCTGCAGACTGTCCTCCTCTGGACGCCGTATGCGGCAAAGCTCCGGGATCCATTTGCTGGCTACCGGCAGCGGCCGTGGCGACAGCAGCGGCGCTGCACTCCCCTGTTCTTTATCGAAAGCGCCTGCTCCCGCTCATCGCTTTTGATGATTTAAAACGCTTTATTATTAAATGTTGCTCCACAGAAAATTTCTACGATTTCCATTCACGCTCAAAAGCAACGGAGACAGACACCCTGATTAGTAGGCGGGTATTATATTACATTAATCGGCAAGAGCTGAGTATGGCCCGAAATTAATTTTATACACTGGGGCGAAATTAAACCACCTCGCTACATTCGATGAATTTATAAATGCTTCCTACCTCCTTTCTTTTCCTTTCAAACTCAATTATTTGTGCAACTTTTGGTCAATGTTCGGATGTTTTCGTCAAGCCGGAGTGAGCGTCTGTGGTGTAAAGTGTATTACAGTTCTTGTTTCATTCCTTATGGTAACTCTATGCGATAAACTGTGTGAATACCTTGCAATGCATGCTCTGTAGCAGTGCAGGAACACTGCACATTTGGAGTTCCATGTATGGGTTCATGAAGTATTTAATGTTGATCGGAAGTGATAGTTAAGGTCATCAGATTTAGACCAGAAAAATTTGTCGTTTTGGAGGTTTCAGAGACGGAAAGCAATTGCTAACGCCGGTGTCAGAAAACGTCTACAGTTAAATGCTATTGCAAAAATTTAGAAGAGGGGAACTATATCAACAAACATGTGCACTTAGTAAACAACCTTCTGACATGTTAGACCTATATGAAGAACAAAACTCAAATTTATATCGTTGACAGTCGCTTTGAATCTTTTCAGGATCTATTTTACAGTGAAGCACCTTGGCATTTGCAAAGCAGACATCCATGATATTAACTTAATTTACTAAGTCGAATCGGACGATGATTGATGTTTAAAGGCATTCTTCAGATTTCGTATAAAGAATTTTTACTAGCCGTTTGGCCGGCCGAAGTGGCCGTGCGGTTAAAGGCGCTGCAGTCTGGAACCGCAAGACCGCTACGGTCGCAGGTTCGAATCCTGCCTCGGGCATGGATGTTTGTGATGTCCTTAGGTTAGTTAGGTTTAACTAGTTCTAAGTTCTAGGGGACTAATGACCTCAGCAGTTGAGTCCCATAGTGCTCAGAGCCATTTGAACCATTTTTGAACTAGCCGTTTGCAACTCCATTAATTAAAATGGAAAATACAAGGTTGTAGTCAGCGGCTTCCACCGAGATTGGAACTGCTATGTCATACAGTACGACGACCGCAACGCACAAGGGAACCCCTTTTTTTTAAATTTTGCTTTTTTTCTTTTACTTTTTTTGACGATTTCCCCTTCTTTTCTCTCTTATTTTAAAGCTCCTTAGGAAAATGGCAATAAAAGAAGAAACTAAGTGCCACCGCCACTTTTCATCCTATAACAAAAAAAAAAAAAAAAAAATCTGGTCCACTTCAGGCGATGGCTTCTGACTAAACCTACCCCAAGAGCTGCCTGTATACCAGGGGAAATATGGGAGTTCAAGGTTAGAGCTATCATTACAAACAAAACAAAATCTTCCTTTTATGAATTTTATTTTTATTTTTATTGTTGTTTTGTTTATCTTTGTTGTGTAATTGAACAGACGCCTTCTGCGCCCCGCTGGTAATATGTTGAGTCACGTCTTCTAAAAATTGGTGTGTTCCGTGCAGTAGATCAGAAATGTTCATTGGTTCAGACTGGAAACCTTCTTCACTCTTGGCTTAACACATTCCAGCTGCGAGGCGGGTCGTGGAAAGCACTCCCAAGGAAGTTCGAGAAAAATTGTCTGTATTTTGGGTGGCGGACAACGACATAATGACGGTCGTTGAGGTATGTCCAATAATCGAGTACAGAGTCTACAGTTTGTCCAACTAGGTAGTGAATGGCATGTCCGCGAATCCAATTCACAGCATTGGTCTTTGTCCGAGGAAAATAGTCACGTCCCGGAACTGATAATGAAAGGGGAGTATTCCGATTCAGAATGTCCCGCGTTAGAAAAGCCACAATATGACGAATAACCTCTGAGCTAACGATACACTGGCGACCACAGACGGACTATAGTCACTGCGATGTTGCCTGAGCCTCAAAACGCAACCTTAAAACACACAAACAGGTGTTACATATGTGAAGAACGCCGTTCTTGGAGTCCAGAAATTAATTATACTTTCTAAGTGTCTCATCTTACAGTGGATTCTATCGTACGAGTCATCGATGTGGAAAATGAATGTCAAGTGAATTTAGCGAGGTAACGACGGCCTACACCCGGAAGTAAATGCACTATCAGAGTGTTGACAAATACTTGCTACGACGCTGCCATTTCTCGGTTCTCTTACGAGGCAGCTCTTCAGCTAAATGCTTGCCGTGATTCTCCGATACGGTCCTTCAGAGTGGAGACGTGAGCGCACGTTTGGTTTTTATGCGGCGTTCTCCCCTGATGGTTTCTGACGTCGCCTTGTGGGCTATGTCTACATTTGAGACATTCACTTATCATTAATCCAGAATGGTACAAGTTTCAGCTTCCGGCGTGGAAGAAGGCTGTTGACGCCGACATTATATCATTTCAACGTAGGGAAAGCAAAACGGGTCATTCAATGTTTCTCATTCAACATAAAGCATGTGAGATAATTTTCCGTAACGTTCAAAATCATCTAAAAATACAAACGAAGTAAAAATACATCTGAAGCTTATTCGAATTGAATATAATGTAAGATACCAAACGCTTTGCACCTCGATGTCGAATTTGTCCACGTGCAATCTTTTGCAGCATACAAAAAGAATATCATGATTACCACGAGAATGAAGAAATATGTTGGTACGGATGGAAGCAAGGAGAGACGCAGTCAACAAATATTCGATTCCTCATGACATTCATTTCATTTGAGACGTAAGAAGAGATAAAGCGGCATATTACTTTCGTTAACACGAAAGATATGCCGCACATATTGATAACGAGGAAGTCTGCGTCTTCATACGTTTCCTCCTTGAAATCTGCATGCTCTCTTATATACTAAGTAGCCTGATCATTGTTTCAGTAATGTTACCCTCTTGTTTGACCCCGTAACGATGAACAGATTCCAAGTGCATGTCTCTGCATGAAAGTAGCTGTTCGAACCCTTCCTGGGTTGCTTTTTGTGTTTTATTGCTTGGAATTCCTGAAGCAGACCACTGTGCCTTCTCCCCTTGTGGGTTAGGTCTCAAAACTAAACCGCTTTTTATCCAATGGTATAATTTATTCAGACAGTATCAGCACAAGACTGTCAAACAAAGCCTTCCATTTACAATTGCAATACTCTAACCAGCACTGACTGAAGTGTAATCCACGGTCATGGTCCAAAATTAGCAGCTGTCTGCTACTGAGACAAAGTCCGTACTACAATTTTGATTCCGCAGCACCATTTTATCTGGTAACACTGTGTAGTTGCAGAGTTGTGCCAGCATGTCTGTCCTCACACTGTCAACTTTATGTATCTCACTTCTCCTGCAGCGTTGATCACGAGGAGCAGAAGTAAATGAGTGTATTCTCCATGACGTAACATTCAGTATTCCCTTCTTTCATAGCCACTCTTCATGTGCATCGATACCAAATAAGAATGTGAAAAATCTTGCGAGTGAGAGAATGACAACAACAATCGTAAGAAGAACAATCAAATAATGAAAAATGTTTATTCCAACGCAGAACGAGAATGGCTTTAAATATAAAAATCTATATCTATATCCATATCTATTGATCTTTGAGTTGGCACAATGCAAATTTATTCTTAGCATTTAGTTACTGAATTTAGTTCGGGATGTTTGCAGAGAAAAGGAAAAGTCGGTACTTCTCGCTTGTGTAATATAATGTGAACCAGCAACTACCCTTTCCTTAGAACACGACTCAAGCAGGTCCCCAAGTAGGTACCAAGCCACTGCTGCATTCTGTTCCCTGACATTGCTCTGATGACGGTTAATGCAGATAGTTCCGATTATGAAATACAAAACGTATTGCAGGTTAGTTCCTAGGATAGTAACATTAAATTTGCGTTGTAGACGGCACATGAACGTGACGACTATCCATATTACTCATCAATATAAAAAGACAATATTATGGGAATTTAGCAGGATTACTCAACATGAATTCTGAAATTGGTTGACTGACCGCACAGGTGCTAAACGTCGTCAAGAGTATACGATGTCCTAATCGCATTAGGAATAGGAAGATCGTCTTCGACAGCTCGCAACTTTCCCATTGCTATCTCCACCTACTCCAGACAGCCCTCGGTGGAGTTGCACTAAGTTGCCGATGCAATGTAAGGCCTTCAAACCGACAACAGACCACATATTGAAAAATACAAGCGAGTTCTCTTGCAGCGTAAGCTTATTGTAACTAATCTAAAAATTATTGGATAGGAACATTGTCCTATTCAAAAAAAGCTGTCCAGCAGGTCCTCTAATCGCTCCTTGGTACAGTCGTTTGACTTTTGAAAATGGTTCCAACAAGTCGCCACTAGAAAACACTGCTCTGTACCGCAACAACTCAAGATGTAAAGTAATACCACGGTACTACAAATATCAGGGAACACCTTATCACAGACAAGACTGTGCTTAAGGCTTGTAAGTTCACATTTATTACAGTAAATGACATACCTGAAATGTTACCACTCTCATTATTACGTCAGATTGGTAATGCAAGTAGTGGAAATGGAAATGAGCGTTTGGCGTCATTGGCCGGGAGGCCCCTCACGGGGCAGGTCCGGCCGCCATATCGCAGGTCTTATTACATTCGGCGCCACATTGGGCGACCTGCACGCCGGATGGGGATGAAATGATGATGAACACAACACAACACCCAGTCCCCGAGCGGAGAAAATCTCCGACCCAGCCGGGAATCGAACCCGGGCCCAGAGGACGGCAATCCGTCACGCTGACCACTCAGCTACTGGGGCGGACAATGCAAGTAGTAAGTTCGTCGTATTCATGATTTCCTAGTCCAAGTAACATACCCTACTTATTATTTAACACAAAATGACATTAAAAATTTAAGTTATTCACGAGCAGCTAGTTGAGAATATGAACTTCAAATAACACGACGAACCGTCTTGTTCCGCATATGGATTCAAACCCAACTCATGCAGACTAAGCAAAGATTTCGCTACTGACGGAAACTATCAGTCATTCCTGATTAAGCATACAGAGAGTGATATACCTCGATTTTAGACAGTGTCAGTTAGCAAATATCAACTTTAAATTGCATAACGCAAACATGTTTAACAGACGCGAATTCCTACCCATCATCTATTGTCCCTGTTAACGAACTACGAGAGATGTTAAATATTGCTTCTTCACAAGTAATTTACTTGAAATGCCGTGAGGCAAAGCTTTGTGTTGGACACGGATTCGAACCCAGAACCTAATCGGATTGCTATCGAAGCACAGTCAAATGCGACATATCGGATTTTCGCGGCAGTAGCTAGATGTTTTAACTGAAATGACGAGACGAAACATTAATTTTTTCCTTCCCAGGACTCCTACCCGGCACCTATCGCTGTTATATTCTAGAGAAAACGAACGTTAAATATGGGTTTGTTGCGCCAGCAGTGATATGTGAGCATGTTTGAACTAGAAATAATATAACGAAGAGTTCAGCGCTCACTGGGAATAGAGCCCACACATATCGTTGTTGACTACACACAAAGAGACGTCAGCTACCGAATTTTTCTCCACCAGCTGCTCAGAATAACATCTTGAACTTACAGTCATCTCGCAAATAGTTCTGTGTCTCACTGGGAGTTAAAAACGTCAGATATCGTTAGTGTTGACAACGAATGAAAATACATTAAAAATCAAAATTCTTATCCACCAGCAGATAGGCGTACTCATGCTAGAGCTTGATAATACATAATTAAATCTTTAGTGCCGGGCCAGGATTCGATCCCATTCACGCGTAATATGTGGAGATATTGAGGAATCTGCAGTTTTGAACAAACAACAAATTGTAGCCGAGCTGTATTGTCACGAAAGGATCAAATTCCGCGTTAAGGGCGGTCTGAGTTGCATTCCCAGTTCAGAACCAATCTTATCGACACACAGAAGCTCAGATAAAAGATGGAATAAGTGTCCTGTGACCATACATAGCGTTTGTTTCGCCACTTGAAATAAATAACTAGTATAAGAAAGGTTACTGGTGATAGAGTTTCTACATGTCGCCACTCCAGACTTTATTGTGGTTCAACCTACCGTCTACTTGGTAGAGAAGGAAAATCATCTTTAATGTGAATTTTCAGACCACACTGCCATTACACCTTCTTCACTTGGTGTAGCCAGGAGAGAATGGACTCTGTCTCTCCCTATCTAAAATCATTGACAGAAGTGGGAATCCAACCCAGACCATAGGTATAACAACCTACCATCCGTCCAACAGACCACGAAATCCTCTTCTCTCATTTTTCTATCGTAACGCCGTTGCGCCACACTGGATGAGAATTCTGACACACAGGCGTCCTGTAGTAATTTGCACCATGTTCAGTAAATTCATTTACTTGGTTGACCGAATCACCATGAACTAGCTGCCTCGGCTACCCAGTGCATACATTCCACTCTATATTTTGTAATCACCGAAATAAAATCACGTAACTGCCACCTACACAGAACTGCCAACAGTGTAGGATGCAAAAGTTTAAATAGGAAGTGTTCCTTTCCACTTGAGCTATTCTATTGCGCTATCTGTTTGTAGAAAACATCGTTCAGTAAAAAAAAAAAAGAAAAGGTGTAACTGTTTGTCTCTCAGAAGTCAAGATCTGGCCATATGCATAATCTCACAGTGCTGTGGAATCAAAAAGTTCTGGAGGAATAGTTGTCGAGCTCTGGAGCTGTTGTAGCTACGTGTCAGCAAGTAGTGTAGATAAGATGTCGCGAGTTCGAATACATTCAGTGCTACATTTTTTAAAACGCAATTCTGCTGTCTGCTGAAGAAATTTACTGAATTTGTGAATAATCAAAATGGCTTCACATCCAGCCTATGATGCCTAGAAGAGTCTTTACATCCTGCTGACATGAGAATAGCATAATCTCTGCGTCAGAAGCTTGCTTCTACTTAACCATTTAATAGACTCGCATTTTTTCCACCGTGATTAATTTTGTAAGCTAAGCACATCATCCGTTACAGCAAACTCCAGGGGCTGGGAAATGTGGCCACAATGGTCTGGTGGAACGAACTATCACAGGTGCAATGCGTGGGTTCAGGCATTTGCTTTTAAGAGGCACAAACAGATTTATTTTACCTCTGGTAACCTCAAGAGAAAGACGTTATAATCCAGAATCAGCATTAAGCATTACGTTCCTTCATTACCAACTGGGCAGAGCCAGTTTACGTTGGGAAATGACATAGCGGAAGTCATTGTAAACAGAAATACAGTCGCCAGTAAGCTTACTTACATTCTCTCTCTCTCACACTAACACACACACCCACACTCACACTCACACTCACTCACACACACACACACACACACACACACACATATATATATATATATATATATATATATATATATATATATATATATATAAACATTCTTTTTTATTTTCATTTGTTTGTTGTGCTCGTCTATCGGCGAGGCACGAAAACGCCTGTGAATGAGTTTCTTAGTTTTGAGTACACTTACTAAAGAAATATAAAAACAACAGTGAGAGTTACTGATTTATGATCCTTAGTTTGCAGTCAGTTCTGAGTATTATTAGTAACTACGCTCCAGTCCCTAAACCTAGTTACAGTAAGCGAGTCAGACGCATTACGTATTCCAGGCCGTAGCAGACGCGACTTGGAGACACCAGCTATGGTCACTTCCCAGCCCGCTGGTGGATCACATCGGTTCGTCTTCTTCCTGCTGGTACTGTAACTGAGATTTGGCAACAAGGCAACATATGTTTGGCAACGCTGTGATCGACGAGTTACTTCCTGGTGTGCACGGAATTAAGCCTCAAAGTTCACTTGATTTTACCTGTCATTTCCATTGAATAATCTGAGTTATTATCGCTTGAAGGGTAACAAAAGATTGTAAATTTACGGTTTTCAGCCCAGGAAAGTCGTTGCAGGTGGAAATCGCAACTAATCTCCACCTTTAAATAGCGGTTTACGAGTTCTAGGCACTATTGCCGTCGTAAGAGGACGCTCAGACACCTACCTCTTCGCCAGCTCTGTGGTAACGTACTGACCTGTGGAAAAGCGTCTGTTATGGTTTGCAGTTCCAGTCTCACTGACTGCGACGTTTTTATCCCTTCTGTGAAAGAGCTACAAGGGGTCGGATCAAACGTCAATAAGGAAATCGCAAGAAAATACTTTCGGCTCATAGTGCAATGTTGAAAAACTTACAATGCTGAACAACTGGTAACGCCTCTTTCCGCTGCTGACAAGCGAATTTTGGGTTTCTAGGAATACGTAACTATATTTATGAAATGCCACATTTGCATACCTCTTGAGTACGACACAGCATACCAATGAAACACAGACCCAATCAAAATCTAAGTCAGTAGTATTTTACTAATTCGTGTCGATAGAGGCACATTTGTGTACAGATACTCGGTTTTATTAAAACATACTTTCGTCGTAAGGTTATCGTGTTTAGTTTTATTTCATTTCTTATAATACAGTGCACAATTTTCGTAAGGTTTCCTTTAGTGTTGTTAAAACAATAGTAAACATGAGAGAGAAATTAATCATCAACGATATATGCGAAATCTCTGATGTTATCTATGACAGTATGACAGTATGACAAATGTTCTGAGTTGAAGCTGTCAAACAAAGTTTGAAGAAGAATAAAATCTCACTACCACACGACAGCTAATGTAGAAAATACTTTTCTGACATATTATGGCACGATGCGCTCTCCCTAGACATATTCGAGATGCATCTGCTGCCTGCTGTCTTTTAAACCTCAACAGAACAAAATGTCACAGTAGTTAGCCCTTTTTCCACATGCGACTACTTTGGGTTGAGAAGTGAAGGGAAGTATGTTCAAAGTTCCATTAGATTGACAACTTCAGCAGACAGCAGAATTGCGTTTTAAAAAATGTAGCACTGAATGTATTCGAACTCGCGACATCTTATCTACACTACTTGCTGACACGTAGCTACAACAGCTCCAGAGCTCGACAACTATTCCTCCAGAACTTTTTGATTCCACAGCACTGTGAGATTATGCATATGGCCAGATCTTGACTTCTGAGAGACAAACAGTTACACCTTTTCTTTTTTTTTTTTTTTTTTTTTTACTGAACGATGTTTTCTACAAACAGATAGCGCAATAGAATAGCTCAAGTGGAAAGGAACACTTCCTATTTAAACTTCTGCATCCTACACTGTTGGCAGTTCTGTGTAGGTGGCAGTTACGTGATTTTATTTCGGTGATTACAAAATATAGAGTGGAATGTATGCACTGGGTAGCCGAGGCAGCTAGTTCATGGTGATTCGGTCAACCAAGTAAATGAATTTACTGAACATGGTGCAAATTACTACAGGACGCCTGTGTGTCAGAATTCTCATCCAGTGTGGCGCAACGGCGTTACGATAGAAAAATGAGAGAAGAGGATTTCGTGGTCTGTTGGACGGATGGTAGGTTGTTATACCTATGGTCTGGGTTGGATTCCCACTTCTGTCAATGATTTTAGATAGGGAGAGACAGAGTCCATTCTCTCCTGGCTACACCAAGTGAAGAAGGTGTAATGGCAGTGTGGTCTGAAAATTCACATTAAAGATGATTTTCCTTCTCTACCAAGTAGACGGTAGGTTGAACCACAATAAAGTCTGGAGTGGCGACATGTAGAAACTCTATCACCAGTAACCTTTCTTATACTAGTTATTTATTTCAAGTGACGAAACAAACGCTATGTATGGTCACAGGACACTTATTCCATCTTTTATCTGAGCTTCTGTGTGTCGATAAGATTGGTTCTGAACTGGGAATGCAACTCAGACCGCCCTTAACGCGGAATTTGATCCTTTCGTGACAATACAGCTCGGCTACAATTTGTTGTTTGTTCAAAACTGCAGATTCCTCAATATCTCCACATATTACGCGTGAATGGGATCGAATCCTGGCCCGGCACTAAAGATTTAATTATGTATTATCAAGCTCTAGCATGAGAACGCCTATCTGCTGGTGGATAAGAATTTTGATTTTTAATGTATTTTCATTCGTTGTCAACACTAACGATATCTGACGTTTTTAACTCCCAGTGAGACACAGAACTATTTGCGAGATGACTGTAAGTTCAAGATGTTATTCTGAGCAGCTGGTGGAGAAAAATTCGGTAGCTGACGTCTCTTTGTGTGTAGTCAACAACGATATATGTGGGCTCTATTCCCAGTGAGCGCTGAACTCTTCGTCATATTATTTCTAGTTCAAACATGCTCACATATCACTGCTGGTGCAACAAACCCATATTTAACGTTCGTTTTCTCTAGAATATAACAGCGATAGGTGCCGGGTAGGAGTCCTGGGAAGGAAAAAATTAATGTTTCGTCTCGTCATTTCAGTTAAAACATCTAGCTACTGCCGCGAAAATCCGATATGTCGCATTTGACTGTGCTTCGATAGCAATCCGATTAGGTTCTGGGTTCGAATCCGTGTCCAACACAAAGCTTTGCCTCACGGCATTTCAAGTAAATTACTTGTGAAGAAGCAATATTTAACATCTCTCGTAGTTCGTTAACAGGGACAATAGATGATGGGTAGGAATTCGCGTCTGTTAAACATGTTTGCGTTATGCAATTTAAAGTTGATATTTGCTAACTGACACTGTCTAAAATCGAGGTATATCACTCTCTGTATGCTTAATCAGGAATGACTGATAGTTTCCGTCAGTAGCGAAATCTTTGCTTAGTCTGCATGAGTTGGGTTTGAATCCATATGCGGAACAAGACGGTTTGTCGTGTTATTTGAAGTTCATATTCTCAACTAGCTGCTCGTGAATAACTTAAATTTTTAATGTCATTTTGTGTTAAATAATAAGTAGGGTATGTTACTTGGACTAGGAAATCATGAATACGACGAACTTACTACTTGCATTACCAATCTGACGTAATAATGAGAGTGGTAACATTTCAGGTATGTCATTTACTGTAATAAATGTGAACTTACAAGCCTTAAGCACAGTCTTGTCTGTGATAAGGTGTTCCCTGATATTTGTAGTACCGTGGTATTACTTTACATCTTGAGTTGTTGCGGTACAGAGCAGTGTTTTCTAGTGGCGACTTGTTGGAACCATTTTCAAAAGTCAAACGACTGTACCAAGGAGCGATTAGAGGACCTGCTGGACAGCTTTTTTTGAATAGGACAATGTTCCTGTCCAATAATTTTTAGATTAGTTACAATAAGCTTACGCTGCAAGAGAACTCGCTTGTATTTTTCAATATGTGGTCTGTTGTCGGTTTGAAGGCCTTACATTGCATCGGCAACTTAGTGCAACTCCACCGAGGGCTGTCTGGAGTAGGTGGAGATAGCAATGGGAAAGTTGCGAGCTGTCGAAGACGATCTTCCTATTCCTAATGCGATTAGGACATTGTATACTCTTGACGACGTTTAGCACCTGTGCGGTCAGTCAACCAATTTCAGAATTCATGTTGAGTAATCCTGCTAAATTCCCATAATATTGTCTTTTTATATTGATGAGTAATATGGATAGTCGTCACGTTCATATGCCGTCTACAACGCAAATTTAATGTTACTATCCTAGGAACTAACCTGCAATACGTTTTGTATTTCATAATCGGAACTATCTGCATTAACCGTCATCAGAGCAATGTCAGGGAACAGAATGCAGCAGTGCCTTGGTACCTACTTGGGGACCTGCTTGAGTCGTGTTCTAAGGAAAGGGTAGTTGCTGGTTCACATTATATTACACAAGCGAGAAGTACCGACTTTTCCTTTTCTCTGCAAACATCCCGAACTAAATTCAGTAACTAAATGCTAAGAATAAATTTGCATTGTGCCAACTCAAAGATCAATAGATATGGATATAGATATAGATTTTTATATTTAAAGCCATTCTCGTTCTGCGTTGGAATAAACATTTTTCATTATTTGATTGTTCTTCTTACGATTGTTGTTGTCATTCTCTCACTCGCAAGATTTTTCACATTCCTATTTGGTATCGATGCACATGAAGAGTGGCTATGAAAGAAGGGAATACTGAATGTTACGTCATGGAGAATACACTCATTTACTTCTGCTCCTCGTGATCAACGCTGCAGGAGAAGTGAGATACATAAAGTTGACAGTGTGAGGACAGACATGCTGGCACAACTCTGCAACTACACAGTGTTACCAGATAAAATGGTGCTGCGGAATCAAAAGTGTAGTACGGACTTTGTCTCAGTAGCAGACAGCTGCTAATTTCGGACCATGACCGTGGATTAAACTTCGGTCAGTGCTGGTTAGAGTGTTGCAATTGTAAATGGAAGGCTTTGTTTGACAGTCTTGTGCTGATACTGTCTGAATAAATTATGCCATTGGATAAAAAGCGGTTTAGTTTTGAGACCTAACCCACAAGGGGAGAAGGCACAGTGGTCTGCTTCAGGAATTCCAAGCAATAAAACACAAAAAGCAACCCAGGAAGGGTTCGAACAGCTACTTTCATGCAGAGACATGCACTTGGAATCTGTTCATCGTTACGGGGTCAAACAAGAGGGTAACATTACTGAAACAATGATCAGGCTACTTAGTATATAAGAGAGCATACAGATTTCAAGGAGGAAACGTATGAAGACGCAGACTTCCTCGTTATCAATATGTGCGGCATATCTTTCGTGTTAACGAAAGTAATATCCCGCTTTAACTCTTCTTACGTCTCAAATGAAATGAATGCCATGAGGAATCGAATATTTGTTGACTGCGTCTCTCCTTGCTTCCATCCGTACCAACATATTTCTTCATTCTCGTGGTAATCATGATATTCTTTTTGTATGCTGCAAAAGATTGCACGTGGACAAATTCGACATCGAGGTGCAAAGCGTTTGGTATCGTACATTATATTCAATTCGAATAAGCTTCAGATGTATTTTTACTTCGTTTGTATTTTTAGATGATTATGAACGTCACGGAAAATTATCTCACATGCTTTATGTTGAATGAGAAACATTGAATGACCCGTTTTGCTTTCCCTACGTTGAAATGATATAATGTCCGCGTCAACAGCCTTCTTCCACGCCGGAAGCTGAAACTTGTACCATTCTGGATTAATGATAAGTGAATGTCTCAAATGTAGACATAGCCCACAAGGCGACGTCAGAAACCATCAGGGGAGAACGCCGCATAAAAACCAAACGTGCGCTCGCGTCTCCACTCTGAAGGACCGTATCGGAGAATCACGGCAAGCATTTCGCTGAAGAGCTGCCTCGTAAGAGAACCGAGAAATGGCAGCGTCGTAGCAAGTATTTGTCAACACTCTGATAGTGCATTTACTTCCGGGTGTAGGCCGTCGTTACCTCGCTAAATTCACTTGACATTCATTTTCCACATCGAAGACTCGTACGATAGAATCCACTGTAAGATGAGACACTTAGAAAGTATAATTAATTTCTGGACTCCAAGAACGGCGTTCTTCACATAAGTAACACCTGTTTGTGTGTTTTAAGGTTGCGTTTTGAGGCTCAGGCAACATCGCAGTGACTATAGTCCGTCTGTGGTCGCCAGCGTGTCGTTAGCTCAGAGGTTAATCGTCATATTGTGGCTTTTCTAACGCGGGACATTTTGAATCGGAGTACTCCCCTTTCATTATTAGTTCCAGGACGTGACTATTTTCCTCGGAGAAAGACCAATGCTGTGAATTGGATTCGCGGACATGCCATTCACTACCTAGTTGGACAAACTGTAGACTCTGTACTCGATTATTGGACATACCTCAACGACCGTCATTATGTCGTTGTCCGCCACCCAAAATACAGACAATTTTTCTCGAACTTCCTTGGGAGTGCTTTCCACGACCCGCCTCGCAGCTGGAATGTGTTAAGCCAAGAGTGAAGAAGGTTTCCAGTTTGAACCAATGAACATTTCTGAACTACTGAACGGAACACACCAATTTCGAGAAGACGTGACTCAACATATTACTAGCGGGGCGCAGAAGGCGTCTGATCAATTACACAACAAAAATAAACAAAACAACAATAAAAATAAAAATAAAATTCATAAAAGGAAGATTTTGTTTTGTTTGTAATGATAGCTCTAACCTTGAACTCCCATATTTCCCCTGGTATACAGGCAGCTCTTGGGGTAGGTTTAGTCAGAAGCCATCGCCTGAAGTGGACCAGATTTTTTTTTTTTTTTGTTATAGGATGAAAAGTGGCGGTGGCACTTAGTTTCTTCTTTTATTGCCATTTTCCTAAGGAGCTTTAAAATAAGAGAGAAAAGAAGGGGAAATCGTCAAAAAAAGTAAAAGAAAAAAAGCAAAATTTAAAAAAAAGGGGTTCCCTTGTGCGTTGCGGTCGTCGTACTGTATGACATAGCAGTTCCAATCTCGGTGGAAGCCGCTGACTACAACCTTGTATTTTCCATTTTAATTAATGGAGTTGCAAACGGCTAGTAAAAATTCTTTATACGAAATCTGAAGAATGCCTTTAAACATCAATCATCGTCCGATTCGACTTAGTAAATTAAGTTAATATCATGGATGTCTGCTTTGCAAATGCCAAGATGCTTCACTGTAAAATAGATCCTGAAAAGATTCAAAGCGACTGTCAACGATATAAATTTGAGTTTTGTTCGTCATATAGGTCTAACATGTCAGAAGGTTGTTTACTAAGTGCACATGTTTGTTGATATAGTTCCCCTCTTCTAAATTTTTGCAATAGCATTTAACTGTAGACGTTTTCTAACACCGGCGTTAGCAATTGCTTTCCGTTCTCTGAAACCTCCAAAACGACAAATTTTTCTGATCTAAATCTGATGACCTTAACTATCACTTCCGATCAACATTAAATACTTCATGAACCCATACATGGAACTCCAAATGTGCAGTGTTCCTGCACTGCTACAGAGCATGCATTGCAAGGTATTCACACAGTTTATCGCATAGAGTTACCATAAGGAATGAAACAAGAACTGTAATACACTTTACACCACAGACGCTCACCCCGGCTTGACGAAAACATCCGAACATTGACCAAAAGTTGCACAAATAATTGAGTTTGAAAGGAAAAGAAAGGAGGTAGGAAGCATTTATAGATTCATCGAATGTAGAGAAGTGGTTTAATTTCGTCCCAGTCTATAAAATTAATTTCGGGCCATACTCAGCTCTTGCCGATTAATGTAATATAATACCCGCCTACTAATCAGGGCGTCTGTCTCTGTTGCTTTTGAGCGTGAATGGAAATCGTAGAAATTTTCTGTGGAGCAACATTTAATAATAAAGCGTTTTAAATCATCAAAAGCGATGAGCGGGAGCAGGCGCTTTCGATAAAGAACAGGGGAGTGCAGCGCCGCTGCTGTCGCCACGGCCGCTGCCGGTAGCCAGCAAATGGATCCCGGAGCTTTGCCGCATACGGCGTCCAGAGGAGGACAGTCTGCAGGAAATCTGCCGCAAAATCGTTACTGGATAAAATTTTGATATCGGTGTGTCAGAAAGCGAAATAGATTGAATCTGCGCTACCATTACATTCACGTCTTCAGCATTCAGACAGAGGAGGCTATAAAAATATTTTATTCCAGCTGCTCTAGACCCACTGACATTACGAACACAAACAACGCACGCTATTGCTAGACCACAGGCGTAATCAGCCTAGTGTTTCTCTATCATGGGACAAGTTTTCCTCCAGGAAGTGCCGCAGTCTACAGTGTTGCCAGATTGTGCAGATAACCGGACTTAGAGAATTTGCGAGTTGGCCAGTTTTATTGTCCAATGTCGCGATCGGCGCGGACTTAGCCTCTGAAGCGGCCGGCCGCCGGTAGAGTTTTATGTCAAAGAGTGTACATACAGTAGCTCAGCGGTAAATCACCAAAATTCATTTTGCTACCGTATACTGCGGGATGTGCAGCAGCCCTACTTCAACTTCCACATGTTGGAAAAAAAATTGGAAATTTGCGGTAAGGTCTTATGGGACCAAACTGCTGAGGTCATCGGTCCCTAAACTTACACACTACTTAATCTAACTTAAAGTAACTTACGCTAAGGACGACACACGACACACACACCCATGGCCTAGGGAGCACTCGAACTTCCGACGGGGGGAGCCGTGCGGACAGTGACAAGACGCCTCAGGCCGCTCGGTTACCCCGCGCGGCACCACATGTTGTATCAACAGTTGGTGGGGTATCTTAAACTATTCTTCTAAGTTCATGTAATTCCTGTTGCACAGTTATGATTTCCATTGTAACTTTATCACTTCAATCTGGAAAATTTTTCTTTAAAGATTTTATTATTGCTAATCCTAACTATATTCATTCACCAGGATTTTCCCGTTCAGTCCTTATGACTGTGACTGATTCATTTACCACATGTGCTAATTCTGAATGTAATTTGCTATTAATCTCTACATCCATCTGTGAAAGTCATTGCAAATGTCATCAACAGTTTTCTAGCACTGATTACCATATTGTTTCTGTACCTTAACCACTGCTGTTCTATAAGCAACAATGTTGTTTTCTATCTTTTGTACGGTATCTTTTAATAGTTTTTGTTTCGTAGACAATAAATGTATGGCTTCTGGAAGACCTTTATAGACCGTTTTTAGTTGTTTAAATTCACCTGTTATAGCATTATACGAGGGTAATCCCAGAAGTAAGGTCTCCTATTTTTTTATAAGTACATAGACCTGTTTATTCTACAACGGTTTACATCAGTTTACAGCTTGAACATTTACCTATATTTCGACATAATCACCATTTCTGTAAATGCATTTTTATAGACGCTGTGGCAGTTTTTGTATGTCCCTATCATACCACCTCACCGCCATGCCGTTCAGAAAGCCACAAACCTCTTCTTTCACCTCGTCATCCGAGCTGAATCGCTTTCCAGCCAAATGTTCTTTTACCTTAAGGAACAGGTGATAGTCACTGGGCGCCAACTCAGGACTGTAGGGTGGGTGGGTGATTATGTTCCACTGAAACTGTTGCAGGAGAGCAACAGTTTGCCGAGCGTTGTCATGGAGAATGTGTACGCCCTTGCTCAACATTCCTCTTCTCCGGTTCTAAACTGCCCGTTTGAGTTTTTTCAGAGCCTCACAGTACCTGTCAGCGCTAATTGTGGTCCCACTGGGCATAAAGTCGTCCAGCAATACCCCATTCCGATCCCAAAAAAGGGTTGTAATGACTTTACCTGCAGACTGTGTTTGTTTGATTTTCCGCGGCTTTGGTGAAGTAGTATGCAGCCATTGGCGTGATTGTTGCTTGGTCTCAGGTGTAAAGTGGCATGCCCAGGTTTCGCCACCCGTGACAACTGAGTCCTGAAAGTTCTCCTGTTCGGCTGCAAGGCGGCGAAGAAATGCACGGGAAGCAGCAACTCGTTGTCGCATGTGGTCCTCGGTCAGCATGCGTGGCACCCATCTTGCGCACACCTTCCGGTAGTTCAATGTGTTCGTTAAAAGGCCGGCCGGGGTGGCCGTGGGGTTTTAGGCGCTACTGTCTGGAACCGCGCGACCGCTACGGTCGCAGGTTCGAATCCTGACTCGGGCATGGATGTGTGTGATGTCCTTAGGTTAGTTAGGTTTGAGTAGTTCTAAGTTTAGGGGACTGATGACCTCAGAAGTTAAGTCCAATAGTGCTCAGAGCCATTTGAACCATTTGTCCATTAAAATTCTGTGAGCGGTGCTTCGGGAAACCTCAGGAACCAACGTACAGAGATCATCCAGGGTGATCCGCCGATCTTCACGCATCTTTGTTCAACCTTCAACATTGTCTCCTCAGAAATTGACGGTCTCCCGCTCCTTTGTTCGTCGTGAATTTCGGTTCGACCAGCTGCCAACTCTCTACGCCACTTACGAACATTTTTGAGATCCACGCACGACCCACCATAGACTTTCGTCAATTGGCGGTGGATTTCAATCGGCATAGTGCCCTTTGCGTTAAAAAACCGAATAACTGCGAATAATTCGCAGTTGGCGGTAACAACCAACGGGAGCTCCATTCTCAAAGGCTGCCAAGCCAAGACTGAGCGCCTCAGTGCGGGTTGCGTATGCTTACACACAGCGTGTGAGGCACTCTACATAAAAGTGTGACCAACTGCAACACAAACAGAGTTCTGTACTTATAAAAAAATAGGAGACCTTACTTTTGGGATTACCCTCGTACTGCAATAATACAATTTTAAAATTAGTTATTAGTTCTGTTAAATCACTGGTCCGCATTTTAATTGCGCCAACACGTTGGTTTCCATTACTTTAAAATTCATTTATTACTCATTATTAAGACTTTTTATATTTCCCTTCGTTGCTTGAAAATTTCGTAACGGTTGAATACTTGGATCAACCGGCTGGTCACTTATTTGTACATTTGATTCACATTATCATCTGTTAAGGCATTTACTTCAAATGAAACATTATGAGTTCAATAATTACATTACAGACGGACCAGCCTGACAGCGCACGGCATACCACAGCAATAAAGCTAAATGATGATGTTGTGAGTGATAATTCACAAGTTGCAAGTATTTTTAACAATCACTTTCTGAATGTAGCAGTAAAAATTGGGTTAAAGGGTTCAGTTGAAGAAGCAAAAAAATATGTTAAAAAAGTCATTTCCCAGGACTTTAGGCCTTTAGAAATAGCACCAACATCCCCCACTGAAATTAATGGAATTATAATCATACGGAAAAACAAGAGCTCATGTGGTGTTAATGGAGTCTCTAACAGAATTTTGAAGTGTTATTCTAATTTAATAAGTGGAGTCCAGAGATATATGTAATGCTTCGCTGGCACAGGGAATTTTTCCAGACAGATTGAAATACGCAATTGTCAAACCTCTTCATAAGAAATGGGACAAGAGTGACGTAAATAATTATAGACCAATCTCACTGCTGACTTTATTTTCTAAAATATTCGAAAAAGTTATGTATTCAAGAATAGTCTCACATTTAAGAAAATAATTTACTCAGCATGTCACAGTTCAGATTCCGGGAAGGTTACTCGGTTGGGAATGCTATCTACACATTTGCGCATCAAATAGTACAAGCCCTAAATAACAAATTATCACCAGCTGGTATTTTTTGTGATGTCTCTAAGGCATTTGACTGTGTGAATCACGTCACACTCTTAGAAAAACTCAGGTTTTATGGAACAGAAGGCTATACACACAGCTGGTTTGAATCATACATAATGAACAGAAAGCAAAAAGTTGTGCTGAATAACACAAATAATGTTGGGAGGGTGGTAAATTCTAGTGAATGGGAAGTTGTCACAAAGGGAGTCCAACAGGATTCAATTTTAGGTCCTCTGCTGTTCCTTATTCATCTAAATGACCTCCCACTTAACGTTGAGCAAGCGGAACTAGTACTTTTTGCAGATGACACGAGTGTTGTAATAAATCCCATTCCAGAATAAGCAGCTGAAGATATTGTTAGGGATGTCTTTCAAAGAATTATTAAGTGGTTCTCAGAAAATGGACTCTCCCTTAATTTTGAAAACAACTCACCATATCCAGTTCTGTACACCGAATAGAGTCATACCGACAATTTTTGCAACATGTGTACAGGGCTCAGTTAACAGGGTTGAATTCTCCAAATTTTTTGGTGTTCACATTGAAGACAATTTGAACTGAAAGAAGCATATTACTGAGCTTCTCAAACAACTAAGTTCAGCTTCTTTCGCTCTTCGTATAAGCGCTAGTCTTGGTAATAAACAGATCAGCCTCCTAACGTACTTTGCATATTTCCACTCGATGTCTCATGGAATAGTTTTCTGGGGTAACTCACCACTTAGACATAAAGTACTGATTGCACGAAAGAGAGCAATGAGAATAATTAGTGGTGTTCACCCAAGGACGTCATGTAGGCACCTATTCAAAGAGTTAGGTATTTTAACTGCATCATCAGAGTACACATATTCGCTAATGAAATTCGTTACAAATAATCCATCTCAATTCGCGAAGAACAGTGATGTTCATGCGTACAACACTAAAGGGAAAAATGATCTTTCCTATCCGTTATTGAAGCTGTCAGTTGCTCAAAAAGTAGTACATCATTCAGCAACAAAAATCTTTGATTAATTGCCCAACAACGTAAAGTGTCTGGCAGGTAGCAGATCAAGTTTTTAATATAGCTTAAAATCATTTCTTTTGGACGACTTCTTCTACTCCATGGACGAGTTTCTGTTTCATAAATGGTAAAGAAATGTAGCTCTAAATGTAGTTGCATGCGTAGAACAAAAAATTTCAGTAACATTAATACTAGCACTATTCATATATATATATATATATATATATATGAATAGTGCTAGTATTAATGTTATATATATTCATATATATATATATATATATATATATATATATATGAATAGTGCTAGTATTAATGTTATATATATATATATATATATATATATATATATGAATAGTGCTAGTATTAATGTTACTGAAATTTTTTGTTCTACGCATGCAACTACATTTAGAGCTACATTTTTTTTACCATTTATGAAACAGAAACTCGTCCATGGAGTAGAAGAAGTCGTCCAAAAGAAATGATTTTAAGCTATATTAAAAACTTGATCTGCTACCTGCCAGACACTTTACGTTGTTGGGCAATTAATCAAAGATTTTTGTTGCTGAATGATGTACTACTTTTTGAGCAACTGACAGCTTCAATAAAATGATGTGGAACAAGTCAGATTACAGGATATATATATATATATATATATATATATATATATATATATATATCCTGTAATCTGACTTGTTCCACATCATATGGATAAAATAATCGGGGAAATGATCTATGGAACATTACATAACTAAAACTAAAAAAACTTGAAGTATTATCTGGGTGGACATCCACTTCATAAAAATGTTCATCAGTTACAGTATCTGTCTCACTTTCAGAGTGCGCTAGTAAATCATGTTTCTAAATGCGCGAATTTTCAATTTTTGCAGTAACGAAGTCGCTTTGTTCCACATCAAGTTCCATTTTAAGATTTTTTCCATAGTCATTTTAGTGCTCTTTCCTATTTTTGCCGTAGAACAAAATGTAAGCAAAAACGTTTGAATGAATTTCGAACTGCTTATGGTCTGAAGAGCATGTACTGAGTAATAGTGCTTAATATTGACGATCATCTGACTCAGGAATAAAAAATCGTGGACACAAGAATGTAGCTTGGATTTGGCATTATATTGCATGCCACTAGAACAGCCATCTTATGACCAAAAATTATTGAATGGTGTATATTATCTTATATAAAATTAAAAAATTTTACTTGTAATGGACAAAGATCTCAATGTCTAAAGCTGCTCGCGACGCACGTTAAAGACAAACAAAAGAAATTTTTGTTGTCCTTACTTTAAGTAGTGACGTTTTGTTAATTTGGGAAGAACAATTCCCCTCTTTTTCCTTCATTTTGATTTCCCAGTAACTTATTCTGCTCTTTCTCTTATTTCTTTCCAGTTGCAAGGATTGGTTCAGTACTTCTTCTCAAACAATGAATCGAACATGAAACTTGAAACAGACAATGTGAGGTCTCTAAAATTCCTACCGCAGTCTCTTCATTATAATTTCTCCTTCCCGTTAGTGCAAGGCTGGGAGTTACTTGTTCTAATAGAAAAGAAACTAGAATTATCTTTTAACTATGGGAGCACAAGCGGGAATCAGCGTGATGGTAGCTGTTGGTACGTTGCTAACAGGGTGATGCGTGACTGTGTGAAGGAGTATCAAAATATCTGAGTCACTATTATCGTTGCATTATTATTCTTTAAAATGGATCAGAATTCGAAAATATATCTTGAATAAATCCAGGTTCTTTTATTGACCATGCAATATCCATTTAAGGCTGCAGTCTGATGGCCAATCAATAGCATCATATTACTAATTCCAAACTTCTTTCGTCGCTCACTGTTATGAATCCTTGAAATTTAAAATCAAGTCAGGACAAGGAATAGTGATAGTATTAAGTAAAATCATCGTAGCTTTGAATCAGATGTAATTAACCTAAGCTACACAGTGTTTAAACAAGGTTTTCTTCTGCTCTTAGTGCAGACAGGAGAGGCGCCAGAAAGCAAAGGATACAGGAAGCTAAGCCAGACACAGCAATAGTTTACTAAAACAAATAAGCAAAATGTTAAACATATTTTACTGGTACTACAGATATTTATAACATTATCTCAGAGCTTGGAAAGCTGTCAATGTTCTTCTATAATGGTCCGTTACAGTGTTTTCATCCGAACACTTATTTATTAATAGCATTATGGACCAGTTTTGGGAAATTCTGCCTTGTAACAGTAAGTAAATAACAGTCTGAACTAATTATATTGCTCAGATGATATTGTGTCAAATGTAAGTTTTGAGATCTGTTTCTTTTCTCCCACAGTTACACTGAACAGAAGTACCAATAAGTGTGTAAAAGGTTTTTTAATTACCTCAGCTATTGTTTTCCATCTGCACTTTCTTTAAATGAGCACAGATTTATAAGTATCTGCATTTTTAAGAAATGTAGAAATATAAATCTCAACAAATTTGCAGACCTCATGTAAAAAGATTTTCTGTGTACTGATAAGACAAAAACCATTGAACTGAGCTAATTTGTGATGGAGCTATAAGTGAACCATAAAAAAATACTGAGTCAGCCCAACTTTGTGACAGATGACTTTAATTATATGTACAGATGCGAAAGTACTGCGACGTGGTCACCATCGCTACGAGAACAGCTCGACATTGCGCCATTGCGTCGCTCTCCCACTGGATTCAGTGAACCCATAGACGAGGTGCATAAATGCCAACCCTTCAGCATTAAACCTATGCGTACTGCTGTCTTGTCACTGTTAACAGAGAAATAAAGCTGCCGGAGAAAAAACGAGACAGAACCGAGCATTACTGAATACAATCTTCAAAGAAAGAAAAAAAGGAAGATTAGTGTTTAACTTCTACATCTACATCTACATTTATACTCCGCAAGCCACCCAACGGTGTGTGGCGGAGGGCACTTTACGTGCCACTGTCAGTACCTCCCTTTTCTGTTCAATTCGCGTATGGTTCGCGGGAAGAACGACTGTCTGAAAGCCTCCGTGCGCGCTCGAATCTCTTTAATTTTACATTCGTGATCTCCTCGAGAGGTATAAGTAGGGGGAAGCAATATATTCGACACCTCATCCAGAAACGCACCCTCTCGAAACCTGGCGAGCAAGCTACACCGCGATGCACAGCGCCTCTCTTGCAGAGTCTGGCACTTGAGTTTGCTAAACATCTCCGTAACGCTATCACGGTTACCAAATAACCCTGTGACGAAACGCCGCTCATCTTTGGATCTTCTCTATCTCCTCCGTCAACCCGATCTGGTACGGATCCCATACTGATGAGCAATACTCAAGTATAGGTCGAACGAGTGTTTTGTAAGCCACCTCCATTGTTTATGGACTACATTTTCTAAGGACTCTCCCAATGAATCTGAACCTGGTACCCGCCTTACCGGCCGTGCGGTTCTAGGCGCTACAGTCTGGAACCGGGCGACCGGTACGGTCGCAGGTTCGAATCCTGCCTCGGGCATGGATGTGTGTGATGTACGTAGGTTAGTTAGGTTTAATTAGTTCTAAGTTCTAGGCGACTCATTACCTCAGAAATTAAGTCGCATAGTGCTCAGAGCCATTTGAACCATTTGAACCCGCCTTACCAACAATTAATTTTATGTGATCATTCCACTTCAAATCGTTCCGCACGCATACTCCCAGAAGTAACTGCTACCAGTGTTTGTTCCGCTATCATATAATCATACAATAAAGGATCCTTTTTTCTATGTATTCGCAATACATTACATTTGTCTATGTTAAGGGTCAGTTCCCACTCCCTGCTGCACCAAGTGCCTATCCGCTGCAGAGCTTCCTGCATTTCGCTACAACTTTCTAATGCTGCAACTTCTCTGTATGCTACAGCATCATCCGCGAAAAACCGCATGGAGCTTCCGACACTATCTACTAGGTCATTTATGTATATAGTGTAAGGCAATGGTCCCATAACACTCCCCTGTGGCACACCAGAGGTTACTTTAACGTCTGTAGACGTCTCTCCATTGATAACAACATGTTGTGTTCTATTTGATAAAAACTCTTCAATCCAGCCACACAGCTGGTCTGATATTCCGTAGGCTCTTACTTTGTTTATCAGGCGACAGTGTGGAACTGCATCGAACGCCTTCCGGAAGTCAAGGAAAATAGCATCTATCTGGGAGCCTGTATCTAATATTTTCTGGGTCTCATGAACAAATAAAGCGAGTTGGGTCTCACACGATCGCTGTTTCCGGAATCCATGTTGATTCCTACAGAGTAGATTCTGGGTTTCCAAAAACGACATGATACTCGAGCAAAAAACATGTTCTAAAATTCTACAACAGATCGACGTCAGAGATACAGGTCTATAGTTTTGAGCATCTGCTGGACGACCCTTCTTGAAGACTGGGACTACCTGTGCTCTTTTCCAATCATTTGGAACCTTCCGTTCCTCTAGAGACTTGCGGTACACGGCTGTTAGAAGGGGGGCAAGTTCTTTCGCGTACTCTGTGTAGAATCGAATTGGTATCCCGTCAGGTCCAGTGAACTTACCTCTGTTGAGTGATTCCACTTGCTTTTCTATTCCTTGGACACTTATTTCGATGTCAGCTATTTTTTCGTTTGTGCGAGGATATAGAGAAGGAACTGCAGTGCGGTCTTCCTCTGTGAAACAGCTTTGGAAAAAGGTGTTTAGTATTTCAGCTTTACGCGTGTCATTCTCTGTTTCAATGCCATCGTCATCCCGGAGTGTCTGGATATGCTGTTTCGAGCCACTTACTGATTTAACGTAAGCCCAGAAGTTCCTAAGATTTTCTGTCGGTACATAGAATTTTACTTTCGAATTCACTGAACGCTTCACGCATAGCCCTCCTTACGCTTATTTTGACATCGCTTAGCTTCTGTTTGCCTGAGAGGTTTTGGCTGCGTTTAAACTTGCTTTCGAAGTAGTTTCCTAACTTTGTTGTTGAACCACGGTGGGTTTTTCCCGTCCGTCACAGTTTTACTCGGCACGTACCTGTCTAAAACGCATTTTACGATTGCCTTGAACTTTTTCCATAAACACTCAACATTGTCAGTGTCGGAACAGAAATTTTCGTTTTGATCTGTTAAGTAGTCTGAAATCTGCCTTCTATTACTCTTGCTAAACAGATAAACCTTCCTCCCTTTTTTTATATTACTATTAACTTCCATATTCAGGGATGCTGCAACGGCCTTATGATCACTGATTCCCTGTTCTACACTTACAGAGTCGAAAAGTTCGGGTCTGTTTGTTATCAGTAGGTCCAAGATGTTATCTCCGCGAGTCGGTTCTCTGTTTAATTGCTCGAGGTAATTTTCGGATAGTGCACTCAGTATAATGTCACTCGATGCTCTGTCCCTACCATCCGTCCTAAACATCTGAGTGTCCCAGTCCATATCTGATATAAATAGAAATCTCCACCTAAGACTATAACATGCTGAGAAAATTTATGTGAAATGTATTCCAAATTTTCTCTCAGTTGTTCTGCCACTAATGCTGCTGAGTCGGGAGGTCGGTAAAAGGAGCCAATTATTAACCTAGCTCGGTTGTTGAGTGTAATCTCCACCCATAATAATTCACAGGAACTATCCACTTCTACTTCACTACAGGATAAACTACTATTAACAACGACAAACACGCCCCCACCGGTTGCATGCGATCTATCCTTTCTAAACACCGTCTGTGCCTTTGTAAAAATTTCGGCAGAATTTATCTCTGGCTTCAGCCAGCTTTTTTGTACCTATAACGATTTCAGCTTCGGTGCTTTCTATCAGCGCTTGAAGTTCCAGTACTTTACCAATGCATCTTCGACAGTTTGCAATTACAATACCGATTGCTGCTTGGTCCCCGCATGACCTGACTTTGCCCCGCACCCTTTGAGGCTGTTACCCTTTCTGTACTTGCCCGAGGCCATCTAACCTAAAAAACCGCCCAGTCCACGCCACACAACCCCTGCTACCCGTGTAGCCGCTTGCTGCGTGTAGTGGCCTCCTGACCTATCCAGCGGAACCCGAAACCCCACCACCCTATGGCGCAAGTCGAGGAATCTGCAGCCCACACGGTCGCAGAACCGTCTCAGCCTCTGATTCAGACACTCCACTCAGCTCTGTACTAAAGGTCCGCAGTCAGTCCTGTCGACGATGCTGCAGATGGTGAGCTCTGCTTTCATCCCGCTAGCTAGACTGGCAGTCTTCACCAAATCAAATAGCCGCCGGAAGCCAGAGAGGATTTCCTCCGATCCATAGCGACACACATCGTTGGTGCCGACATGAGCGACCACCTGCAGATGGGTGCACCCTGTATCCTTCATGGCATCCGGAAGGACCCTTTCTACATCTGGAATGACTCCCCCCGGTATGCATATTGAGTGCACATTGGTTTTCTTCCCCTCTCTTGCTGCCATTTCCCTAAGGGGCCCCATTACGCGCCTGACGTTGGAGCACCCAACTACCAGTAAGCCCACACTCTGCGACCGCCCGGATCTTGCAGACTGAGGGGCAACCTCTGGAACAGGACAAGCAGCCATGTCAGGCCGAAGATCAGTATCAGCCTGAGACAGAGCCTGAAACCGGTTCGTCAGACAAACTGGAGAGGCCTTCTGTTCAGCCCTCCGGAATGTCTTTCGCCCCCTGCCACCCCTCGAGACGACCTCCCACTCTACCACAGGTGAAGGATCAGCCTCAATGTGGCCAGTATTCCGGGCAACCACAGTCGTAGTCCGATCGGGGGATGCGTGGGACGAGCTGGCCGTCCCCGACAAACCCCCATCCGGACCCCCACAGTGATGCCCATTGGCAACAGCCTCAAGCTGTGTGACCGAAGCCAACACTGCCTGAAGCTGGGAGCGAAGGGATGCAAACTCAGCCTGCATCCGAACACAGCAGTTACAGTCCCTATCCATGCTAAAAACTGTTGTGCAAAGAACGTCTGAACTAGTCTACAGAGAGCACAAACAAATCGACAGAAAATTTAAACGGTTATTTACATGCAAGATTGCCTAGTAAATGCAGTAATACTGCTACTTGCGCACTGCTGACACACTGCTCGGCGGCGGAAGGTGACTACGCGATTTTACACTATTCAGGTACTAAAACGCGATGCTACAACTCTCAAATACCATAATACGTCCGAAATTTATGAATTAAACAATGAAAGTACCAAAAACACGCAAAGAAATTAAGAATTAAACTCTGTAACAAATAAGTGAGCTAGGAGTACACGACTTTCTGCTGGCAGCTGCTTATCCAGCGGTGGCAGGGAGCACACTCCAGTGGACATCGCTATCATTAGAGGTGGAATACGAGATAGAGGGCGAAGAGTTAGGTGGCCATTATCTCTTTAAGCCGTAAGTTTCCAAAGTGAATGGAATGAGTTTCTTTCCAAACCAGACACACATTGCATACCGTCCACATTTGCACTGTTGTGCAGAAAAGAAATTGTTCAAATGGCTCTGAGCACTTTGGGACTTAACATCTGAGGTCATCAGTTCCCTAGACTTAGCACTACTTAAACCTAACTAACCTAAGGACATCAGACACATCCATGCCCGAGGCAGGATTCGAACTTGCGACCGTAGCAGCAGCGCGGTTCCGGACTGAAGCGCCTAGAACCGTTCGGCTACAGCGGCTGGCTATTGTGCAGATATATTCAGTAGACTACAGATACAAATTACGAGGTTAAGATATATAATTATATGTAACTACTCTGTGACAGGTTTCATGGATGCTGCAACTTGTTTACTTTGTGGTCAGTTGCACAGCACCTCTACAAACAGTCACTGTTTACTTTGGCCGACCGTTAAGGCACTTGCTGTTGTGACAGCGACGTGA
Source organism: Schistocerca americana (assembly GCF_021461395.2). NCBI lineage: Eukaryota > Metazoa > Arthropoda > Insecta > Orthoptera > Acrididae > Schistocerca > Schistocerca americana. The sequence goes on from NC_060123.1 coordinate 83,820,351, forward strand.
AAACATTCTCGCTGGTATTCATAAACAGCTACGAAAAATTACTTGCGAAATGCACTGCTAGGAAACGTAATAATAAGCAGTTCTCAACACCGGGCATTCAGTTCAGTAAGTATCTGTAACATAAGTTTGTACAGGACGTCTACAAAACTTATAAATAAGTTACTTGATCCACTCATAGCGTACTCATTCACAGCGTAGTCGAGATGGGATTTGGGAGGGGGTGGGCAGCGGGGGGGGGGGGGGGGGGGGGAGGCGGAGTGGGGTGGGATGAGCAGCGTATAAGAAAGTAGACTATTTACCCATAAGCAAAAACACCTGCAGCTGACAATGAATTGCTTTGCACTAATATTAAATGTATTTAACTTGACAGCACTATTCCCTTAAGATGGGCTTGTGATCTACGTTTATTGGTACGTATTTCGGGGCCCATGCCTGTAAACAAGTGAACTGAGAAGTCCATGACTTTGGTGGACACACTCATCCCTTAAATCTTTCTGTCAGTTCGTTCTTCTGGCGGTGCAGTTTTCACTTCTCTTCACAATTTAAAACTTTTTCTTTGTCGTGTTGCCAGTAGCCAAATTAAATGTTAATTTCGACCTAATGTGTTCTTTTGTTTAGCAGGTATCATGTAATGAGCTATGGAGGAAACTTAAGGGCTCACAGACTGAGGACGACAACAACACTCCCCAGGTAATACAAAGGGCACAGAAAAGAATATGGATAAGATCAACTGAAGAATAATGAACGATAGTAACGGATATTCTCATGATTATTAGTAGAGCAAATGAATCATATCATACGCTATAGAAGTGTGGTGTACTGGCTAAGAAAAAGAGTCAAGGAGAACATTTAGGGCATTGTAGGAGAATATGCAGATATCATGTTGCAAATGGTAAATACGTCATTAAGACAGTGCCAAAAAGCCTGCGAAAGCAGTACTAATGGAATACGAGTTTACGAAATATTTAATCATCTTAAGGGACTGTTACTAATTGTCCATAATCACAAGTCAATGGGCTTGATACACATTATACGTGGACAATCTCCATATCCCACACCCCTGAAGGGGATAAATAGAACGGGTGCTGACGTATATGTTTTGGACCGACGGAACCTCCTGATCACGTCGCTATCGAGTGGGAACTACAGAGTGGCTAAAATAAAACTCGTCCAACAAATATTTATAAGACAGGCGCTTAAATGACCCCTGTTGACTCATTAAGTGACAGAAGCTCAACTCGGCTGTTACTTGGCGTGGCCTTCCAACTTCAGGCTTAGTTACCTCTCCACCATGAGGCTGGTCCACACCCGCAGCTCGCAGTGCTCATGTACACTGCCAGCGCCTGCTACCCATTGGAATTTTTGATGCTCCATCTTATAACCATCCAAGTTACTCGTCTCTTGCAATTCGAACGCCCATCTGAACGTTGGGAGATCGTGTGTTTTTAACGAACCATTGTTAAATCGGTTATACAGGACGTGCAAAAATTTAACAGGGCATAGAGGATGCCCCACTGAACGATTTGAAATATGAAATCTCGAGTCAAAGAAGTCAGCTTAAGGAGATAATAGGAATAAAATCACATTAATGTGTACTTTTTTATTTACATTCATTCAGTTGACTGCAAGTAACATCACTGACAAAATGAAAATACCATTTGTACTGTACCTTACAAAATGTGCTGAGACTGACGACCTTCAACCTCAATGCAATCATGACCTCGGCGAACAAGATTCTAACGCATTCTGACGAATATTCCTAGTAACTTTTGAATAACATCAGAGGCAGCTGCAATTCTGGCAAGTAATTCCATCTCCGTATCCACTGGGGTCTCACACACGAGTGACTCTAGATATTCCCATAGGAAATAATCAAGGGTATCCAGATCAGGTGACCTCGCCGGCCGTGGAAGAGGACCTCCCCTTGCAATCCAGCGACCAGGAAATACAACACTGGGATGGTTGCGGATATCCACATTGAAGTGAGACGGTGCACCGTCATGTAGTATCCATATCCTCTCGCGAACAGCCAAGAGTACGTTCCCCAACAACGCATGAATCTCAAATAAAGGTGGCCATTTTGACGGCCGGATAGAGGATATGGCCCAATGAGATTGTCGCGTCCAGTGCCGGCCAAGAATGTGCATATAAATAAACAGCACAGTACGTGTGAACTTGTACACATGTTACTTGCAAATAAGCTGGAAAAAGTGGTAGACAGGTTTACTTCCACAGCTCCTGAAACTGGTTTCTCCAACCCCAGGTTCCCACCCTCAAATTGCTCAGTGGAGCATTCTGTATGTCCTGTTACATTTTTGCACGCTCTTACGGAAACGCGCTGTATTTATAATCATCGTGAAACCGGTTGTGTATGATCTTGTAGTAAAATAACTACTAGCAGCTAATGCGGTTGCCAAAAGCTTTTTAGAAGATCTTAATAGTTCTTTAAGAACTTTGTAATATCTCTATCGTTTTTATCTAATCTGTGAATGTCCACGCCGTAAAATCATACATTCGTAATGCGTTCAAGCACCAGAATACATTGCTTCAGTTGAGGAAAGGCTGGAACAAAGTCCGACGAAATCTCATCGCCGTTTCTCTATACAGTTTGGAACAAAGAGTTAGTCATGTAAAAACATTCAAAAAAATTATCTCTATTATTACAAATTTGTTGCTGTGCACGAGTTAAAAGCGTCCAGACGAACTCAGGTGATTTCTGAGAGGAGTGGAATGTGAATTTTTGGATCCTCAGTTTTCAGTTCTTCAGATGAGGCCCGTCAGGTTTATGTGAACTCACAGAACATGCGCCATTATACTTCAGCAAATCCCTGTTAGTAGTTTGAAGGCCCGTTTCGTAATGACGGGACTGGTGGTTGGTATGCAAATCAGGTGTCCGCATCGTAACACAATCTTTGAGCCAAAGTTTTAATGCTGACGGTTAAGTCGAGATATTGTTGATTCCCTATGTGGATCAACTCACAGAAAACAAACAGCAGCACTCATATTCTCAGCCATACAGAGATACAGCACACGCCATCTCGACAGCCTTGTCAGTGTGGTGAGGAGAGGACAGTCAGCAGAGGAAGGATAATCTCCCGGATGCTCACTCCCCGCGATTTTTAACTATGGGGCAAACTGAAGTGTCAGTCCGGCGTGAGGTCGTATGAGCTTAACATTAAACATTAAAACAAACAGAAGTTAAAGGTGTAAAATTAATAATTGAGCCCATGAAACGAATATCCTGATAATACTTTAAATTATGAATTATTGAACCTGCACACATAAATAATAATGCCTTAAACAAAGCGTGAGCCAATAAATGAAAGAATGCGAGCTTTGGATAACCTATAGCCAAAATTCTTATTATTAAACCAAGTTGTCTTAAAGTAGAAAGAGCAATAATCTTCTTTAAAGCAAATTCAAAATTTGCACGCAATACAGCGATAAATACATCTACATCTACATCTACATCTACATTGATACTCCGCAAGCCACCCAACGGTGTGTGGCGGAGGGCACTTTACGTGCCACTGTCATTACCTCCCTTTCCTGTTCCAGTCGCGTATGGTTCGCGGGAAGAACGACTGTCTGAAAGCCTCCGTGCGCGCTCTAATCTCTCTAATTTTACATTCGTGATCTCCTCGGGAAGTATAAGTAGGGGGAAGCAACATATTCGATACCTCATCCAGAAACGCACCCTCTCGAAACCTGGCGAGCAAGCTACACCGCGATGCAGAGCGCCTCTCTTGCAGAGTCTGCCACTTGAGTTTATTAAACATCTCCGTAACGCTATCACGGTTACCAGATAACCCAGTGACGAACACGCCGCTCTTCTTTGGATCTTCTCTATCTCCTCCGTCAACCCGACCTGGTACGGATCCCACACTGATGAGCAATACTCAAGTATAGGTCGAACGAGTGTTTTGTAAGCCACCTCCTTTGTTGATGGACTACATTTTCTAAGGACTCTCCCAATGAATCTCAACCTGGTACCCGCCTTACCAACAATTAATTTTATATGATGATTCCACTTCAAATCGTTCCGCACGCACACTCCCAGATATTTTATAGAAGTAACTGCTACCAATGTTTGTTCCGCTATCATATAATCATACAATAAAGGATCCTTCTTTCTATGTATTCGCAATACATTACATTTGTCTATGTTAAGGGTCAGTTGCCGCTCCCTGCACCAAGTGCCTATCCGCTGCAGATCTTCCTGCATTTCGCTACAATTTTCTAATGCAGCAACTTCTCTGTATACTACAGCATCATCCGCGAAAAGCCGCATGGAACTTCCGACACTATCTACTAAGTCATACATCCAATTAAAAGTAAAAATCAACCACAATTATAAGTATCTAATAATGGTCTAAAACGAATCAATAAATAAATCGCAGCAGTAACAAGAGCAGAAGAATGAACTAGAGCAGGTACAGGAGTAGGAGCAGCCATAGCAGCAGGGAGTCAAGAAGAAAAGGGAATTTGAGCTCTCTTAGTTATAGCTGCCAAAACAATTAATACAGTAATAAGCTTTATTTCAAAAGAATTAGAAATGAAATCATAATATTAAATATAATTTCAACCACCAAAATTTAACATTCAAGGAATAGAAATTAAAATAGCAACATCACCAATACGATTAGAAAGAGCAGTTAATATACCAGCACTGTAGGATTTTACATTTTGATAATAAGTAACTAAACAATAAGAAACCAAACCTAAACCATCCCATCCAACAAAACGGGCGGAAGCTCGTAGTTTCTCAGTCGCGGCCAGCTCGGTGCGGGCCCGCCCACCGCCAGCGTACAGTAAGGCACGGAGTCTCACACCAGGGCGTATCGCTTCTTGTTCGGGCGCGTCGGTGACAGGCTTCACATGGGGCAGTGATGCGTCATGCATATCCTCTCCTTACAAAGTGGCTCTTTCTGCCTTCCCGTGGTGACATATGTCGAGCTGCGCATTTCCCGGGCCGGACTGGATGTTGCCTTGCGTCAGAAGGGAGAGCTGCCAACCAACCCGATGAGAAATCGAAGGGTGAGTGGCACATGGGAAGCTGTGTCCAGGGATCGCAGATCTGTCACTTGGGGGGAGGGCTGAGCAGGCTGCTAGGCCGGGGGGCCACACACAGAACATCAGGTGCTCTGCAAACCGGCGACCTCATTTGTCTGCGTGACATCTCTTCGGGAGTCGACAACGATGCTTCGCCGCTCCCGGGGCGTGTTCTGCGAAACCTAGGGGGAGGTGACATCGCCTCAGGTTAGCTGGGTACAGACCGCTGAACGACTGGGTGACCGGCCCACCATCTGACTAGGAGTGGGTCCTTGGCCGAGAGGTGGAAGCTCGGGCTAGGGCTAGTAGACAGCTAAGGATGAAGGGTGCATCCACCTCTCCGGAGTACGGGGTGTACTTGCCGAGGAGTGCTGAGTGAAATCGTCGATGACGGGGCCGTCGAGGGGGACCAGTATGTTGGCGACGGCGTGGTGAACCCGGCAGCTCAGGAGTGCCCTTGGCCTAGGGACGAGGTCGGTGGGCGAGCTGCATCAGTCCCCCCCCCCCCCCCTCCTCCCATGCCAGAGGAGCAGGCCCAGGGCAAGAGATGTGCTCCCAACTTACCAGTATGTTGGCGACGGCGTGCTGAACCCGGCAGCTCAGGAGCGCCCTTGGCCTAGGGACGAGGTCGGTGGGCGAGCTGCATCAGTCCCCTCCCCCCCCCCCCCCCCCCCCCCCTCCTCCCATGCCAGAGGAGCAGGCCCAGGGCAAGAGACGTGCTCCCAACTTTTTCACTTGTCTATAAACCATCATGGCAGACCAAAAGATTGACTCGAGTCCGTCTTTGAGGGCTTCTATGCTGACTATTCCTACCTTAGGAGAGGGCCTGGGACAGACTGCAGAAACCGTACTAGAGACACCAGAATCGGCCAGATACTCGATTCGAAAGTAAAAAATTGTAAAATCAGCCCGGCAGCAGTCCTAGCAATTAAGAATGAACTCCCCGCCTGGGCTGTCGCGAGTGCGAAGCTGGAGGGGTGGAGGCATTGGAGACAGAAAATGAGCGGCTGGGCAAGCAACCGGTAAGAACGTGGGCTGGAGTGGCCGCACAAGCAGCCCCCAAGCCCCAAACAACTAAAGAAGCAACTGCTGAGGTATCGCAAAGACCGGATACGGCGGTCTTCTTGAGACTCTCCCCGGTCAGGACATGGAAAAGGTGCAGGAGATCTTTACGACTACAGTGAATCCTGCAAAAGATAGAATCAGAATAAACAAAGTAAAGGCAACAAAAAATGTTGTCATCGCGGATGTCGCCACGGAAGAAGAGAGAAACAAAATTCGAAGTAATCAAAAACTAAAGAAAGCAGTAAAGTATAAGCCGCTTAAGAAGCTGAATCCTCTGGCGATTTTACATGATGTACCAGTTCTTTTACGAGAAAGCGATATATACGAAACAATATGCCATCAAAATATTGGCGAAATAATCATAGAAACCTTTAAAAATGATTTCAAGTTGCGTTTCAAAACCGGGACTCGGAAACGGGGTGTTCTACATCACGTTGCCGAGGTGTCTGGGAGAATGTGGCGCAGACTTATGACCGTGGGCGAAATCTATATGTGCTTTCATGCCATAAATGTGACGGATTACCTGGTACTTCCCCGAAGCCACAATTGTGGCGATCTAGATCACATACGCAAGCATTGCGAACGAAAGCCAGTTTGCTCCAGCTGTAGGGCCGAAGATTATGTCAGAAAAAACTGCGGCAGAACTGGAGTATGCATCCCCTGCACGTGAAGAGGGACGAAAACCTGCAACACTACCGGAAGGAGCTGCTCTAGCTACAGGATGTTAGAGCAGAGGCTTGTCGGCAGAAATGATTATGGCTGAGGCTATAGCTGTACACAGGAAGCCCAAGAGGAAGTCCCCGAGCAAAAGGAGGAGGGACACAGTGAGGGCCAGTAGATTTAGAGAATTTCACAAAAAGCTCATTAGGTCTCAAACTCAGAAAGTGGTGATGAAGGACGTATGCATTCAAACTGACCCCTGTGGTCAGAAAGATGCTATCTCCTCTAAGCTGGGGACACAGGTCGTCAGAAGATCGGAAAAGACCACGAGGGCACCCTGCAATAGGGCGTCGACTGGTGATGAGGCAGAATGAAATGGGTTCAAGAGAGCGAATGCAGGTTAATTTTGTGAGCAGCACAAGTGCGTCAATATACCCTCCTTCACAGAGAGGTTTGGGGATGGACCCTGTTAGGGTACACCCAAACCTGGAATATGCGTGGAGGAGTCGGCCGTACTCACTACAACTTTGAGGCATGTGGTGTGTGTCGGCCACAAGTATGGTAGAGGCGTCGCCTTCTCGGTAATGGAGGCTGTGGACAGGAAACAGCTCAAGACAATGAATCTCCCCAACTGACTTCGGAGTCCTGCGAGGCTTAGTTAAAAAGATATTTGAAAGCAGGAACTAAAAGTTCGACAGGGATGAGCTATATAACAAATATGTCCTAACAAATGGAAGGACAGCACATGATTGAAGGAAAAATTGGCCGGAATCTCATATTCGTACATACTTCCCATGACCGCTAAGTTAAATATGGGGCAGATAAATGCGCACAACAGTAAATTAGTAAGACAGGAACTTCGAAGAGTAGTGGAGGAGAAGAGTCTGGACGTGCTCTGTCTGCAGGAGCCGTACTCCCAAGCTGAGCGGATCCCTTCTACAGCAGCAAATTGGCAAGTGATTCGCAGTGAAGTGGAGCCAAGAGATGCAATTGTAGTCACAAATAGGGCGCCAAGAGTTACGGTCCTGTCACAGTTTTCCGATGACTACTGCAGCGTCCTGGAACTACAGTTCAAATGTGTGTGAAATCTTATGGGACTTAACTGCTAAGGTCATCAGTCCCCAAGCTTACACACTACTTAACCTAAATTATCCTATGGACAAACACACACACCCATGCCTGAGGGAGGACTCGAACCTCCGCCGGGACCAGCCGCACAGTCCCGGACTGCAGCGCCCTAGACCGCTCGGCTAGTCCCGCACGGCAGGAACTACAGTTTCCTGTTGGAGTTATACCTCGTCAACGTGTACCTCCAGTATGGCAGAGAAATTAATGAGTTCTTAGATAAACTGATTCAAGTAGCCACGACGTTGCGGGGGCTTAGATTTGTGATGACAGTGGACATAATTGGGACGAAAGAGGAAAAAAGCAGAGGAAACAATCAAGATTGGTGGAGGGGCGAGGGTACAAATATTGACGCTACAGTGTCAAACCTTGTAAAGGATTGAATTGTCTGGGATAACATTACTACCAGTGACCGCAACTTAATAAATTTCTCATTGAGTGATAGGGATTGCCACTTGGACATGGGGTGGGAGATACAACTTAACTACAACATGGCTTATTGGGACCGCTTAGCGAGGGAGTGCGAACGAAAAAAAATTGTGGTAAGGTCTTATGGTACCGAACTACTAAGGTCATCGGTCCCTAAGCTTACACACTACTTAATCTAACTTAGACTAACTTACGCTAAGGACAACACACACACCCATGCCCGAGGGAGGACTCAAACCTTCGACGGGGGGAGTCACCCGGAGTGCGACGCGTACCGATTTTGCCGGAAGGAGACGAAAATGTAGAGGAGTACGCCGATGAACTGGTGAAATCAGTTACCAGGGCGGCGAAGGCAGCCGAACTAACCAGGAGGAGAGCCATTGCGGCTGCTCCATCCCCATGGTCAGCCGAACTAGGGCAGATGCACCAGTCTGTCAGGAGGGCGAGGAGGCACTACCAGCAGAGTGTCGTCTGGGAGGTTGCATGTTTACCGCGAAGTGAAAGAACAATTTCAAAAGGAGACATGAGCAGTCAGTTTCAGGAGCTGGCAGAGGTACGTACAAAGCCAATTACCTACTGGTCCATGGGGCGTCCCGTACAAGTTGGTACCGGAGAAAATAAGATCGCCAATGGTGTTGTCCACCGTCTGGGATGGGGGCCGGATGACGGAAACTTGGTGGGAGATCGCCGAGGTCCTCCTCCGGGTCCTGTTGCCTGATGACAGAGAAGAGGATGACTCAAATGAGCAAAGACAAATTAGGATGGAGAACCAACAAGATTATGAGAATAACACCTTGGTCTATCCCTTCTCCGAAGAGGAAGTCGCCGCCCAAAGGGCAAAGCTCCTGGCCCCGACAGTATTACAGCGGAAGTTGTGCATTTCCTCGCCCCCCCCCCCCCCTCCCACAGCTGGTGGCGCCTCTCGCTAAGTTGTACAATGAGTGTTTAAGGCTCAGGTAATTCCCCTCCATCTGGAAAAAAGCGAATGTTGTGATAATCAAGAAAGGTCCGGATAATGAGCCAAAGAAGCTAAATCATATAGGCCCATCTGCTTGCTGGACCTGCCGGGGAAGTTTTTGAGAGGCTGGTGACAGAAAGACTGACAGCACACCGCGTACTGTGCGTGATGAATGACAGACAGTTCGGCTTTCGGTCGCGGCGATTGGGGTCTGACGCAATAGCCCTGGCGGCGGAAGTCTGTGACTCAGCCCCGCACAAGTACATAGTCGGCGCCTGTGACAACCTGTGGTAGCCTTCGCTCTTCTCCTGCTTGCAGGAGAAAGTTATACGGCCGTCTTAGGAGATACTGTGAAGAAAGAGAGGTCTGGCTATCGTCTCCTAGCGAGAAAATCAGTAAAATAATAACAAAGGGGTGTCCACAGGGCTCTGTCATGGGGCCAATCTTCTGGGATGTTAATATGGAACCTCTTCTGGACAGCTTGAAGAGCAGTGATGATGTGCTAAAGGTCGTAGCCTAGGCAGACGACCTCCTCCTGCTGGTTGGCGGTCGCAGCCGCGAAAACGTAGAGCCAAAAGTGAAAAGGGCCATGTCTGTCTTGACTGCATGATACCGTAGAGCGAAAATGACAATAGCACCCACCAAGTTTACTTACTTATTATTAAAAGAACAGCTTATTAGAAACCCCACAGTTAGAATAGACGGCTGGCAAGTTCTTTGGCGCCGCGAGGACTGATATTTGGGTGTCGTCGTTGATGAAAGGTGGAACTACGCAACACGTATTGATACTGTAATACAGATGTCGCTTAACACACTCAACAATTTAATTAGAATCAGCCACAAACGTTTCCAGCTGCCACCGGACCTAATAAAGCTTTACCACAACAGTGTCTTAACTTCCATTGTAGGATATGGGTCAGGAATCTGGAGGCACAGGCTCACCGTAAGAACGGTGCTACGAAATATGCTTCTGCACTTAGTGGGGTCACATGGAACAACTCCTGGGGTGGCATTGTTAGTATTAATGGGGCTGTGTCCCCTTATATAAAGATCAGAGAGCAGGTAGCCTGCTATTGGGTAAAGAAAGAAAAAGGGAAAAAATAGTTCAAATAATGGGAGCTTATGGTGGGGATAAAGGCAGAATCAAAAGAAAAGGGGTGGAATTATGGTAGGAGCAGTGGGATGGTGATAAAACAGAGCGGAGAACATACGAGCTGCTGCCAAATATCAAGGAGCATCTTCAGCTCAGGTACTTAAATCCAACGAGGGGACTGCTGCACTTTCTTACTGCACATGGACAATACCCAGTGTACCTATGCTGGTCGGTTCGGGAAACGGGCTACACCATCGTGTGACTGTGGCTACGTACAGGGCTCTCCACAACATGTGGTGTACGAGTACCCCCTTTTCGATGACATTGCATCACAACTAAGGAAACAACTATCCAACCACGACACGCACCATCTGCTCAGGCAAGAGGACACATTTCACATTTTTAACGAACTATCAAACGAAATATCCAGCAAAGCCCTGCGAGAATTTCAAAGGAACAACCAAAACTAGTATGAAATCCAAAGTAGACTCCGTGCACCCGTCCGGTTCCGCCGGGCGTGGACTTGACCAGCCGTCTCATGGCTGGGATATGCCACGTCTCGTATTAGGGGGAGGGTGTACAATCCATAGATCTTGACAAACCACCAAACATGACAGTAGAAATAGGAATTAAATTAGATGTGGGTTCAGACTGGATAATTTGCTAGGATAGAACTGCAGCGAATCTAACATCTCGGGTCAGCCCAGGGCCAGAGGCATGCCCACTGGGATCAGTTCGGTGGGCACGACCGACAATGTACACCATGTGATCAAAAGTACCCGGACACCCTCTAAAACATACGTTTTTAATATTAGGTGCTTTGTGCTGCCACCTACTGACAGGTACTCCATATCAGCCACCTCAGTAGTCGTTAGACATTGTGAGAGAGCAAAATGGGGCGCTTCGCGGAACTCACGGACTTCGAACGCGGTCAGGTGATTGGGTGTTACTTGTGTCACACGTCTGTACGCGAGATTTCCATGCTCCTAAACATCATTAGGTTCACTGTTTCCGATGTGACGTTGAAGTGGAAACGTGAAGGGACTGCATCAGGGACTGCAACAGGATCCACTGCAAGTACTATGACAAGCGGAAGGTGAGAAAACTTGGATTTCATGGTGGAGCGACTGGTCATAAGCCACACATCACACTGGTAAATGCCAAATTAAGCCTCGCTTGGTGTAAGGAGCGTAATCATTGGACGATTGAACAGTGGAAAAACTCTGTGTGGAGTTACGAACCACGGTAAACAGTGTAGCGATCCGATGGCGGGGTGTGGCTATGGCGAATACATGGTGAACGTCATCTGCCAGCGTGTGTAGTGCCAAGAGTAAAATTCGGAGGGGATTGTGTTATGGTGTGGTCGTGTTCTTAATGGAGGGGGCTTGCACTCCATGTTGTTTTGCGTGGCACTATCAAAGCACAGGCCTACATTGATGTTTTAAGCACCTTCCTGCTTCCCACGGTTGAAGAGCATTTCGCGGATGGCGACTGCATCTTTCAACCGGATCGAGCACCTGTTCATAATGAATGGCCTGTGGCGGAGTGGTTACACGACAATAACGTTCCTGTAATGGACTGGCCTCCACAAAGTCCTGATCTGAATCCTATAGAACACCTTTGGGTTGTTTTGGAACGCCGACTTAATGCCAGGTCTCACCGGCCGACATCGATACCTCTCCTCCGTGCAGCACTCCGTGAAGAATGGACTGCCATTCTCCAAGAAACCTTCCAGCACGCCATTCAAAGTATGCCTGCGAGAGTGTAAGCTGTCATCAAGGCTAAGGGTAGGCCAACACCATATTGAATTCCAGCGTTACCGATGGAGGGTGCCACGACCTTGTAAGTCATTTTCAGCCAGGTGTCCGGATACTTTAGATCACATGGTGTAGGTTTGTCTATCATGCTGGCACATCTGTAACGCTGCAGGTAGTGTAGATCAGTTTAAGTCCAAATGGTTTAAATGGCTCTGAGCACTATGGGACTTAACTGCTAAGGTCATCAGTCCCCTATAACTTAGAACTACTTAAACCTAACTAACATAAGGACATCACACACATCCATGCCCGAGGCAGGATTCGAACCTGCGGCCGTAGCGGCCGCGCGGTTCCAGACTGTAGCGCCTAGAACCGCTCGGCCACCCCGGCCGGCTCAGTTTAAGTAATTAACAATGTAGTATACAAGTAGAAATAGACGTCATAGAACTAATCTCATACTTATAGGTAACTTGGTAAATCAAAGAAATGTGTAGCATTAAAATAGTAACAAAACCTAGAGATGCTCATAGTGGAATAGTAGTAGAATTATAAGCACAACCTGTAGTAAATAATCTATGTAGCTGCAGTAATTGTAATATGAATCTAAACTGAGGACCCACTAATGTGGTTAGGTAGTGGGTTAATCATGTATCAATTGTTTGAATAAAGAATTTTAAAAAATCTGAAATTTCAGGAGAACTCAAATAATCATCATACACTGGAAGAAGCACAGTAGTACAAAGAGAACGCCACTGCCGCTGTCCTTCAAGCAGAGCTAGTACGCGTGTCTCACAGTTGTACAAATCGAGTACGGCCCTGTATGGACGTCATCGGTAGTCATTCCACGATCTACTCTGTTTTTCATCAAGAAGGGTCAGTCCCGCGTCAGTACTATTTTACATATCTTCAGGGTCTGTCCCAATCGGCCCATCCAGTTGAGCCGTACTTTGTTCGTGTTCCCGCCATTATGTATTTTACACCCTGTTTTTAACGTACTTCCACCTCACTACGTTAATTTAAATTACTACTGTCACTGAGATGCTACTTTGCCTGATCGTGTGGGGCGTTAGCAGCGCGTATCGATGCATCCCCTCTCGTAGTTTCTTTGCTCGACTGCTGTTACTTCCCGGTCCTTGTCTGTGGTAGTTCAGTTCGGTTCCGTTCGGGTCGCGAGTTCGGGTCTGCCAGTCAGTTGGAACGCGTCTGGAGCGCAGTCCGGACCTGCCAGTCGCGGAGTTGCAATGCGGCACTAGTGCAGTCGGGTTGGAGCAGCAGTGAGGTCTGCGTCGACATGGCTCGCCCGACCGTTGCCGCCACGCATCACTTGAGCCGGGCCACGGTCTTGGTGGATCGTCGGTCGGTCGTCCTACCGGACGACGCGTTTTGGCTTGCTGATCGTTCATGAGTCTTCTGTGTGTGTGTGTGTGTGTGTGTGTGTGTGTGTGTGTGTGTGTGTGCACGCGAGCATCGACTCCCGATTTGTGTTCGTCCGTGCTTACCTACTGTTGGGTATCGTTCAGGTCTTCTTGCAAGTGTTTGTCAAACTGTGTGTGTAGTTGGTGTGATTTCCACTGACAACCTGTTTTAAATGTTGACGGCGTACTGGCTCTGAGAGGTCGGTCGCCTCATCGGGCAACGTGTAACTGGTTCTCAGAGCGCTTCTGGTCCCCTTCAATTACCATCTTGTGAAACTTGGGTCGGCCCTTTCCTGGTGCAAGGATGTCGTTTAGCCAGTAGGCGTGTTTCCTCTGCATGGTTGGGTCCGAGCCAGTATTTCCGCCGTCGTGCGTCTGGAAGTGAGTGGGAGACGACCAGCAGTGCATCGCGACGGAGCAGCAGTCGCGGACGGACCAACAGGGAGTCGGTCGGTTGCTGCGGACCAGGGAAGATGCCTCCGCGCGGTGCAGTCGGCTGGGTCGCTGCGCAGTGTCGGAGCGCGTGTGGAGCTGTCCGATCGCTACGAGTTTCGTGGTTCACCGACCCAGGACGCCAAAGTTGAGTAGTGGTTTATTTTGAAATCTTGTGTTCAATTCTCATGTGCCGATTGGTGGCAAGCAAGCCATTTTGTCGGTCGCTCCGTGGCTGTCCCGTGGTTGGGTTCCGACGGATCAAGTATAGTTGGGCTCACCACCTGTCTCGCCTAAGTGAACAAGGGCAAACCGACCCCCCCTGGAGGCTTACTGAGTGCCACCGGTGTTTAATTATCTGTTGTCAGCTATTTTAAATTTTAGGGTGATGGTTATTTGTTTTGTTTTCTTAAAATTTTGCAAAATTAATTTTTAAATTTATCTTTCAAGCTTAAACACTGCAGCCTTCTGCCTTTAAAGAATATGGTAATATATTTTAAAAATTATGAAGTTTAATTGTGGGCCTCAGCCATATGTGTTGCACCTTGGATATGTTTTTTTGTGTGTTTTAAATTATTTTATTGCTATCTTAATTGAATTTTTGATTTTTTTAAGATTTCTTGTTGGCTTTCTGCCTTTGAAGGTCTCTGGTAATATATTCTGAAGTTTTGAAATGTAATTGTGCCCCTCAGCCATTTGTATTGCACTTTGCGTATGTTGTTTTGGAATTATTTTATTGCTATCTTAATTGGATTTTCATCTTGTTAAGATTCCTTGTTGGGGCCTTCAGCAGTGAAAGAGTTGCATTCGGTAAAGATTCAGCTATGTGCCATTTAGGTTGTAAAGGTTATTAAATTACAACCAGTGCATACAAATATCGCGGATTCAGAGGAACGGAAATTGAGAAATAAAAGTGTTTGTAATGTAGTTAGGACTTGTGGATTACATGACGAACTAAACAGATTACCTGAAAAAGTGTTTTATGATGGTATACGACAAGACCCAGCTATAGAAAGATACTAGACACCACAGCCAGCACAGGTACGGTGGCATCAGGAAGCGTTTAGAGAACATGAAGAAGAGCGCCTACGGTACGTGGAAATGGCCTGTATACCGTACCGTCCAAGAGGAGCAGTAAGAAAAAACTAAACTAAACTCCTCCCCCACAGGCCTTGAAGGCCCAAAGGCATCGACTGGCCACCGTGTCATCCTGAGCCCACAGGCGTCACTGGATGCGGATATGGAGGGGCGTGTGGTCAGCACACCGCTCTCCCGGCCGTATGTCAGTTTACGAGACCGGAGCCGCTACTTCTCAGTCAAGTAGCTCCTCAGTTTGCCTCACAAGGGCTGAGTGCACCCCGCTGGCCAACAGCGCTCGGCAGACCAGATGGTCACCCATCCAAGTGCTAGCCAAGTCCGACAGGGCTTAACTTCGCTGATCTGACGGGAAGCGAATGTTACCACTGCGGCAGCAGTAAGAAAGAAATTGTAAAATCGTTGATGTTACTCGTAAGCTAGATTTCATGGAAGGAGAAGTAAATTAAGTAACACGCCACAAGAATCGATTAAACTTGCTGTTCAAGTGCATCACTGAATGATTTTGTGTGTATAATTCTTCACCTGTAATGCACTGTGCAACACCAATTATAGGTGATAAGGAGCGTAAAAACATCTCAAACAGTTATTCGAAGTAGTATACAAGTTGTCTGTAATAACGTGCGAGAGAGCGGTTTATAAAATAGGTTGCATGATATTCGCAACGTGTCTGGATGCGGATAACCGGAGTACCTGTTGCGACTACACCAGGTCGGAATTCCCTATAGCTTCCTGGTATAAGAGGGAAACAACAGAAGGATGTTGCGTTTCAGAAGCAGCCTGCTAGAATTGACAGAAACAGAAATCCTCTAAGTCCGCGTCCACAAGCTGATACCAAGACGCGATTCATCACATAACACGTCAGACAACAATTCTGGTATACTTTGTACCACTATTATAATTAGGTGAGACTGGACCCTATCAAACTACGCAAAGCTTATGTTTCAATTTGCAGAGTTACAAAGCAGCTCTCGTCTTTTCTGCGTTGTTCTTTCCCTTTCTTCAGTCCACTTTGTCCCAGGTCCGAAGGCGACTTATTTCTCTGGCACTGCTTCCTATTGGCTATTTTTTGTTTGTATGACTTTGTGTTGAAAATGTCTGCTGGACTTACATGACCCTCTTCTAAATCGTATTAGACCTGCTGCGTCCAGAGTACGATTTTGAATTGTTCGAAGACGTCTTATGGTTAGGTGAGTGTGGCTATATCGATAAAATTATTTTATTGATGTCTGCCTCGAGATTCGACACTTGTGTGCCAGCGAAATAGTTACACTTCTCAAAAAAGATGACATAGAAGATTTCCTATAGAAATTAAGATCTATACTATACAATGACATGTAGTGCATTTGGAGACCAGTAGCGTGTGTCGCAGAGAAACAGAGTGTGAGACTGTACTTTGGAAAAAAGAAACTTACTGCTGGATGAAACCCGGTCACTGAAGACAGCTTTCACATAGAAATAGATATAGTTTGATAGTAGATTGAGATTTTTCACTCTGCAGCGAAGTGTGCACTGATAAGAAACTTCCTGGCAGATTAAAACTCTGTGCCGGACCAAGACTCGAACTAGGGACCGGCACACAGTTTTAATCTGCCAGGAAGTTTTATAATTTGATAGTGTTGCTGGATAATCAGTTTTTGTCCCCAGGGTTTATAGGGTTACCTAATTAATGAATATTTTTCTTTTCTTTTTCTCATTTAGGCAGTTGTAGTAGCAGTTGCACAGACTGTATTGCACTACTATATAGATATAAATATAAGCAGCTAATATCTCACTGCAAATAAAAGGCGGTAAATAAAAAGCGTAAAACTGAAAATAAATCATGTCATTTCATACGGTAAGCATGTAAAAGGATTGACATAAAAACATGTAGGGCCTGCCAAGCGAACTTATATTGTATCATGCCACATTGGAACCAAAATTTAATACGTGAAGAAAAGCTTAGAGAACTGGACAACTTTCAGTCAGTCGCAACTGAATAGATATCCATTAAGCCTTCGCTGCCGACTTTAGAAATTTGAGACTGGTGAATTCGTGACAATAACGTCACAAGTTTCAAGAAAAAATCAGCAATGAAAGACGAACAGTCATTTGATAATGTATTGTTCACCAACCGCGTTCCAGTTCCTATCAGTCCCGATTATGTATCTGAAACCATTGATAAATTACAGGGTTCAAATGGTTCAAATGGCTCTGAGCACTATGGGACTTAACTTCTGAGGTCATCAGTCTCCTAGAACTTAGAACTACTTAAACCTAACTAACCTAAAGACATCACACACATCCATGCCCGAGGCAGGATTCGAACCTGCGACCGTAGCGGTTGCGCGGTTCCAGACTGTAGCAGCTAGAACCACTCAGTCACTCTGGCCGGCTATTTACAGGGTGACAGTTATTGAACTACACTCCTGGAAATTGAAATAAGAACACCGTGAATTCATTGTCCCAGGAAGGGGAAACTTTATTGACACATTCCTGGGGTCAGATACATCACATGATCACACTGACAGAACCACAGGCACATAGACACAGGCAACAGAGCATGCACAATGTCGGCACTAGTACAGTGTATATCCACCTTTCGCAGCAATGCAGGCTGCTATTCTCCCATGGAGACGATCGTAGAGATGCTGGATGTAGTCCTGTGGAACGGCTTGCCATGCCATTTCCACCTGGCGCCTCAGTTGGACCAGCGTTCGTGCTGGACGTGCAGACCGCGTGAGACGACGCTTCATCCAGTCCCAAACATGCTCAATGGGGGACAGATCCGGAGATCTTGCTGGCCAGGGTAGTTGACTTACACCTTCTAGAGCACGTTGGGTGGCACGGGATACATGCGGACGTGCATTGTCCTGTTGGAACAGCAAGTTCCCTTGCCGGTCTAGGAATGGTAGAACGATGGGTTCGATGACGGTTTGGATGTACCGTGCACTATTCAGTGTCCCCTCGACGATCACCAGTGGTGTACGGCCAGTGTAGGAGATCGCTCCCCACACCATGATGCCGGGTGTTGGCCCTGTGTGCCTCGGTCGTATGCAGTCCTGATTGTGGCGCTCACCTGCACGGCGCCAAACACGCATACGACCATCATTGGCACCAAGGCAGAAGCGACTCTCATCGCTGAAGACGACACGTCTCCATTCGTCCCTCCATTCACGCCTGTCGCGACACCACTGGAGGCGGGCTGCACGATGTTGGGGCGTGAGCGGAAGACGGCCTAACGGTGTGCGGGACCGTAGCCCAGCTTCATGGAGACGGTTGCGAATGGTCCTCGCCGATACCCCAGGAGCAACAGTGTCCCTAATTTGCTGGGAAGTGGCGGTGCGGTCCCCTACGGCACTGCGTAGGATCCTACGGTCTTGGCGTGCATCCGTGCGTCGCTGCGGTCCGGTCCCAGGTCGACGGGCACGTGCACCTTCCGCCGACCACTGGCGACAACATCGATGTACTGTGGAGACCTCACGCCCCACGTGTTGAGCAATTCGGCGGTACGTCCACCCGGCCTCCCGCATGCCCACTATACGCCCTCGCTCAAAGTCCGTCAACTGCACATACGGTTCACGTCCACGCTGTCGCGGCATGCTACCAGTGTTAAAGACTGCGATGGAGCTCCGTATGCCACGGCAAACTGGCTGACACTGACGGCGGCGGTGCACAAATGCTGCGCAGCTAGCGCCATTCGACGGCCAACACCGCGGTTCCTGGTGTGTCCGCTGTGCCGTGCGTGTGATCATTGCTTGTACAGCCCTCTCGCAGTGTCCGGAGCAAGTATGGTGGGTCTGACACACCGGTGTCAATGTGTTCTTTTTTCCATTTCCAGGAGTGTATATGAAAAACAGTAAATTAGTTACAAACCACGGCCTGAACACTCTTTATTGAATATGTAAACATCACTACAAATGAAACTTCCTGGCAGATTAAAAAGTTTGCAGACCGAGACGCGAACTCGGAAACTTTGCCTATCGTGGGCAAGTGCTCTGCCGACTGAGCTACCCAAGCACGATTCTCGACCTGTCCTGACACGTTTAATTCCGCCAGTATCTCGTCTCCTATCTTCCAAGAGTCACAGAAGCTCCCCTGCGAAACTTGCAGAATTAGCACTCCTGGAAGAACAGATTTTGCGGAGACGTGGCTTAGCCACAGAATGGGAGATATTTTAGAAAATGAAATTTTCACTCTGCAGCGGAGTGTGCGCTGATATGAAACTTCCTGGCAGATTAAAACTGTGTGCCGGACCGAGACTGGAACTCTTTTCTTTCAGGAGTGCTAGTTCTGCTAGTTTCGCAGGAGAGCTTGTGGAAGTTTGGAAGGTAGAGACGAAGTACTGGCAGACTTAAAGCTATGAGGAGGGGTTCTGAGTCGTGCTTACGTAGTTCAATCAGTAGAGCACTTGGCGGCGACAGGCAAAGGTCCTGATTTCTGGTCTCCGTACGGCATAGAGTTTTAACCTGGCAGGAACTTTCATATTAGCGCACACTCCGCTCCAGAGTAAAAATTTCATTCTAGATCACTACAGATATTGGGAATTAGGTTATCACATGTTCGATATACCTGCAATCAATGGGGATGATTCGCCGGAGACGAATAGCGAAATTCTGCATGACGCGGTCAAGTGTCGGAACATCGATGGTGTCAGTGACCTCCTGAATAACTGTTTTCAGCTCAGAAACGGTTACGGGGCTATTGCTATACACCTTGTCTTTAATATAGCCCCACAGAAAGGAATCACATGTGTTCAGATCCAGAAAATATGGCGGCCAATCGAGGCCCATGCCAATCTCCTCTGAGTGCTCCAGAGCCAGAATGCGATCCCCAAAGCCATCCTCCAGGACATCAGACACTCTCCTGCTTCTGTGGGGCCGAGCTCCGTCTTGCATGAACCATATTTTGTCAAAATCAGGGTCACTTTGGGTAATGGGAATGAAATCATCTTCCAAAACCTTCACGTACTGTTTGGTAGTCACCGTACCATCAAGGAATATCGCACCGATTATTCCGTGACTGGACACTGCACACCGCACAGTCACCTGTTGAGGGTGGACAGACTTCCCGATGGCAAAATGCGGATTCTCAGTTCATAAATTTTGCTTATTGACGAACCCATCGAAATGAAAGTGGTCTTCGTCGCTAAACCAAACCATACAGAGCATACTAATTCCCATCACACCTCGCGGCCAACCGTGCTGCTTGATCTTCCTAACGCAAACCTTTCAGAAGTTATGACGATCGTATTTCATTAATTGTCACCCTGGATGTGATGCTTTTAGTTCATAATTGCTCAAGTTAATAGTCTAATTCTCATCAAACAAAGGTGCATGCGTTACTGGGAAACGTTCTTACGCAGTAATGAAATTTGACCGCCCTGCGACTCAGTAGCACTTTAACTCAAACCGAACAACTCTCTCACCGATAAAAAGGACGTGCGAAAACATTTGTTCATTAAATGCGCGAATTTCTCAGAATTAAAGCTTCCACCGTAGACAAAAGTTGCTACAACAGCAGACCGGCGAATAGACACACTGGACATTGTTTTCTCGCCTGAATCAGTACAGCGCCAAGTGAAATTTAAAAACAAGCAACAAACAAACAAACAAAAAAATAACAAAAACAGAAAAGCGCGTGGGCTAAACCGGGCGCGGCAGTTTAAGCCGTAGGCCGTGGCGTCACTCGGCAAATTGCCGCCGACGCCTGCGTCCAGTCTCGAAAACAAGCGGACCGCTGTCGGCGAGGCACAAACAAAATCCTCGCGCGATGAGTAACGAGGCCGACTGCGCGCGGAACAAAAGGCGGTGGGTCCGCCCACGCGCGACGTCACGCCGGCGCCCACCGCCGGCCGCCGCCTCCGCGCTCAGCGCAGCCGGCCCGGCCAACTCGCGGGGGAATCGGGTGGCCAGATAGTCAGGTAGTCAGGTAGCGGGATACGCCCGGGTGCTGCCCCTGCCCCCCCCCCCTCCCCCCCGCCCCTCCTGCCACTCTCCGCCACAGCTAATTTGGTTAACAGCTCCATCCCTCGCAGCGCGCCCCGCTAATTGCGTTACGCGATCTACGCACAACAACACAGCCTCCAAATTATGATCTATGATGGCAGCCAATTTAATCATCATCCTTCCTTCCTTCCTTCCTTCCTCGCCCGCTTCCGTCGTGGCCGGGCGATGAGCTCTCCCCTGCGCTGTCGGCGGACAAAGGCGCCGGCCGCGGGGGTCAGCTGTCAGCCAACTTGCTCCATTACTCCGCAATTTGCTTGCGCGCAACTCCTCTGAGAAATTTTGCGGCCACCAATCTCGTCGTGACAGCAGTCAGCAGATACCTTTCGGACCCAAAGACAGAATCTGAACACTGTTTGGACGCGAAACGTAAGCTAGTCTTTCTGCCGTAAGAAACGTAATGTCTGAAATAATTTCTACTGCTTCAATTACTTTTGCACCAATATTGAAGTAGCACGACGAGTTTCGTCAGTGTGCTTCCATCATCAGGTGGTCACTATTTTACTAATATTTTGTTACCACGATGCTTTTCCCTATCTTGCTGCCATCATCACTAAATATTAGTAAAAAAGTGAGTGAATCACTAGAAATTATTTCACAAATTTACAAAACCACCACAGTCCTCAAAACATTCCGTATAATATGGATAAATATAAGGAACTGTGACAGTAAGGCCATTAACCCACTTTTTACACAAATCATGTTTTCAATATTTTCGGTTTCTCCATCTGCAGCCACGTTTTCTTTAAGTAGTAAAAATATGACTAACGTACTCTGTTTTGAATAACAAGAGGTGTGCAGAAGTAATAATAAATTGTAATAGAAAACTGAACTGTCGTAATGAGAAGGCAAGACTTTAATACTTGTAAAGTGAATAATCAGACTGCAAGAATGTTGAACAACATAAAGAGCCTTAATTTGACTGGAATACTCTCTTTCAAATTCTGAAGGTGGCAGGGGTAAAATACAGGGAGCGAAAGGCTATTTACAATTTGTACAGAAAGCAGATGTCGAGGGACATGAAGGGGAGAAGGGGAAGCAGTGGTTGGGAAAGGAGTGCGACAGGGTTGTAGCCTCTCCCCAATGCTATTCAATCTATATATTGAGCAAGCAGTAAAGGAAAAAAAAGAAAAGTTTTCACCGATGACATTGTAATTCTGTCAGAGACAGCAAAAGACTTGGAAGAGCAGTTGAACGGAATGGACAGTGTCTTGAAAGGAGGGTATAAGATGAACATCAACAAAAGCAAAACCAGGTTAATGGAATGTAGTCGAATTAAGTTGGGTGATGCTGAGGGAATTAGATTAGGAAATGAGACACTTAAAGTAGTAAAGGAGTTTTGCTATTTGGGGAGCAAAATAACTGATGATGGTCGAAATAGAGAGGATATAAAATGTAGACTGGCAATGGGAAGGAAAGCGTTTCTGAAGAAGAGAAATTTGTTAACATCGAGAATAGATTTAAGTGTCAGGAAGTCGTTTCTGAAAGTATTTGTATGGAGTGTAGCCGTGTATGGAAGTGAAACATGGACGATAAATAGATTCGACAAGAAGTGAATAGAAGCTTTCGAAATGTGGTGCTACAAAAGAATGCTGAAGATTTGATGGGTAGATCACATAACTAATGAGGAGGTATTGAATAGGACTGGGGAAAAGAGGAGTTTGTGGCACAACCTGACAAGAAGAAGGGACCGGTTGATAGGACATGTTCTGAGTCATCAAGGGATCACCAATTTAGTACTGGAGGGCAGCGTGGAGGGTAAAAATCCTAGAGGGAGACCAAGAGATGAATACACTAAGCAGATTCAGAAAGATGTAGGCTGCAGTAGGTACTGAGAGATGAAGAAGCTTGGATAGAGTAGCATGGAGAGCTGCATCAAACCAGTCTCAGGACTGAAGACCACAACAACTACAACAAACAGCCTGAATAATGAACTTTGGCATAAGACCTACAATAATTAATTTTGCAAAACTGATCACAGAATCTAAACTCACTCTGAATGACGTAAGTTTATCCTGATTGAATAATGAAAAAAAACATCAAAATATTTACTCCTTATCTCTATTCTGTGCAAATCTGGATAACGCATTGCAGCGCTGCTCTGCATTCCGCGCCTTTTGTACTTAAAAAAAAGACGAATGATCAATAAAAAATTCTAAGAGACAGGTAGGTGAAAAATGGCGCTGCAATAATAAAAGAGTGACTTCAAAAGAAAAATTATCTTATAATTCCTCTTAACGTAAATAAAAGATTCCATTGCACTTCCATCTTCACAGTTAAGTTATCATTACATAATCATCTTAATTAAACACATGGATAAACTGAGACTTTACACTTGAAACATAACAACTGCTTCCTCCCTTTAACACAGCTAACCACTCTCTGCTACTTCGCCTACGCGTACACCAAAGATGATAACCAAGCCCTCCGATACAGCTAACAACATCGCTGCTCGCTCACATGTAACAGCTCGAGAGCAAAGATACGACATTATTGTACAAAGGATTAATACTCAAATTACACTTATCAGTGTGTACTTATGATGAAAACGTCGTGAGTTTGTGCCTTCAAAGCCAAAAAAGTCGTTGTCAAAATAGTTATTTGTCGCACAACATTATTAAAACGCCAGGTGTGGCCTATTCGTTATTTCCTTCCATTAAAAACAATCAGATTTCACAGTACCGAATTGATGAAACATATTTGGCACCACATTGTAAGAATAATTTTGTGTGGTTGTTTTCTAATCTTTCAATGCTAGTGGCAGTTTGATCAGAAAAGAGAGCAAGGACCCAAAAGCAGGAGTTAACAGCCATAACAGGAAGAAAGCCGTAAAGGCATGGTGATAAATACAAGCTCAACAAAATAAAGGAGGTTAGGATAGTAGGAGAAGCTTACATTATCCACAAAGAAGAAGACATTTCTGCAACTGCAACAGGGAAAAGTGCCACTAAGTATGAATTTAAAAACCAAAAGTTTAATACCATTCGTAAAGTAACTGTTCGGGTACAGGAAAAGAGAAGTCTAGCATACAAAAAATCATTGATTAGCATTTATGTGTCAAAGAGTAACAGGATGACTCGAAAGTAGGAGACCTGCTGGTTTTAGGAAAAGCTCCAACAGATTAAAGGCGTAAGAGCGTGGGAGGCGGAATCAGAGCTATAGAAGGAGATGTTATTCATAAAATAAAGGAACATATTGAATCGTTTGAGGTAAAAGTTATTAACAAGTACAGATATTAGAAGAACGAAATTTTCACTCTGCAGTGGAGTGTGCGCTGATATGAAACTTTCTGGCAAAAGAAAACCGTATACCGGACCGAGACTCGAACTCGGCACCTTTGCCTTTCGTGGGCAAGTGCTCTACCAAAATTTTAATCAGGCAGGAAATTTCATATCAGCGCACACTCCACTGCAGAGTAAAAATCTCATTCTGGCAATATCCCCCAGGCTGTGGCTAACCCATGTCTCCGCAACATCCTTTCTTCCAGAGGTGCTGGTTATGCAAGTTTCGCAGGAGAGCTTCTGTGAAGTTGGGAAGGTAGGAGACGAGATACTGGCGGAAGTAAAGCTGAGAAGACGGGTTGTGAGTCGTGCTTGGATATCTCACTCGGTAGAGCACTTGCCCGCGGAAGGCAAGAGTCCCGAGTTCGAGTCTCCGTCCGACACACAGTTTTAATCTGCCAGGAAGTTTCAGAGATATTCAGTATTTAAGGGCAGTTTGCTCTAGCCGATAACTGTTATCGGCGTGAGCAGCGTAGCTTTTCCCACCTGATGATGGCGGCCAGGTGGACCGCTGATATATTGTGTTCAGATGACAGTTTGATACTGCTGGAAACACGACAAGAATTTGGTATGATCATAACCTGTCAACTGTGATAAAGCTTGAATATTACGTAAAGCTCACAGTGAGATTTCTCTCACCATAAACGATTATCCGTCACTTACCGGGATAGAACATAACAGAGTATTAAATGAAAAGGACATATGAAGATTCTTAACTAGAATAGGCTTGTGACGTCTCGTTTGGCGAGATATCTGTGTAGCAATCACGTCCCTAAGAGAGCCTACAATCAAACAAGAAACTACAAGAACCGATACATCGCGACAGTGAGCAACGTCCAGCACGACATCTACATCTACATCCGCATCTACATTTACATGATTACTCTGCTGTTCACAATTAAGCTCCTGGCAGAGGGTTCAATGAACCATCTTCAAGCTGTCTCTTTACCGTTCCACTCTCGAACGGCGCGCGGGAAAAACGAGGACTTAAATTTTTCTGTGCAAGTCCTGATTTCTCTTATTTTATCGTGATGATCATTTCTCCCTATGTACGTGGGTGCCAACAGAATGTTTTCGCAATCGGAGAAGAAAACTGGAGATTGAAATTTCATGAGAAGATCCTGTCGCAATGAAAAACGTCTTTGTTTTAATGATTGCCACTCCAATTCACGTATCATGTCTGTCGCACTATCTCCTCTATTTTGCGATAATACAAAACGAGTAGCCCTTCTTTGTACTTTTTCGATGTCATCCCGTCAGTCCCACCTGATACGGATCCCACACCACACAGCAGTACTCCAGAATAGGGCGGACAAGCATGGTGTAAGCAGTCTCTTTGGTAGACCTGTTGCACCTTCTAAGTGTTCTGCCAATGAATCGCAGTCTTTGGTTTGTTCTACCCACAACATTATCTATGTGATAATTCCAGTTTAGGTTATTTGTAGTCGTATACCCTAAGTATTTAATTGAATTTACACCCTTCGGATTTGTGTGATTTATCGCGTAATCGAAATTTAGTGGATTTCTTTTAGTAGTCATGTGAATAACTTCACACTTTTCCTTATTCAAGGTCAATTGCCGCTTTTCACACCATACAGATATCTTATCTAAATCATTTTGCAATTCGTTTTGGTCATCTGATGACTTTACAAGAGGGTAAATAACAGCATCATCTGCAAACAATCTAAGACGGCTATTAAGATTGTCTCCTATATCGTTAATGTATATCAGGAACAAGAGAGGGCCTATAACACTTCCTTGGGAAGAAGAAGAAGAAGAGAGACGGGAGACATCACAACGTTCAAAGTTTTCAACTCTACGTGTTAACTTCATCTCATCTCGGAACTCCTTCATTAGTTTTATTATTTCGGCGATAGATTCTTGCACTATATTTTTGGGCTTCTTATGTTTCATTAAGTGCTTGTGCAGCTACTAGCCTAGCCTTTTCTGCTTCGTCTCTTACTCCCTTATTTCATATGTGCATTTCCATGCTTTCTTCCATACTTCTGCATCTGTTTTTCTTTGAAAATTCTAATATTTCATCTCCAGTCACAGTCCGTCCATTTGGAAAAGACGCATGTGAACCAATTCGAGTATCTCTTCTGAATGGCGTTTTTGGCCTATTACCTTCTTCTTCCTCGTAATCTCAAGTTGTTACAGCGGCGACGTGTCTTGAAACGACCTCTTCTACCTCCTTGTTATTACTACCACTGACATTACTTAATTCATCTTCTATTTGTACTCGTATGCTGTCTGTCACAGTAACTTCGTTATCGCTAATGCTCGAATTTGAGTGTTCCATAGGAAAGACCAACTGTCCCTCTCCTAAATCACTATCAGCCCTATCTTGATTTTGATCCATAGTACTTATTGCTTTATTTTTAGCTTGTTCTTCTTCTGTCCATCTTACTTTTCGTTCTCATGCAAATTAGAAACCGAGCACATTGGTTAACACAACAACAAGGAAACTTTTCACAGCTAATATCTCGCCATATCACAACACTTTAAAAAAAATCTATATAAAGCATATCCCTTCCAAAATTTTGAAAGCTAATATCACGACACTGATAACAGGGAACAGAATCGACGAAAAGATAGAAAACTGAAAACGAAGTACATATGTTAGTTGTTCGTGCCAGCATTCGTACTATAGATTATCTCGGTTCTAAATGTTTGACCGATACTGAGTCATTAAAAAAAAAAGAAGATTAAAATATCTGACTGCATCCTAGAACATCCTTTTTTTTAATTCGATCCAGGCAGGGTCGGCCAGTTTACACAAAATCCCATGTATGTGTGTAAGTGGATTTAACACAATCGGAATTAGTCTCTATACAGACGGACCCTCGAGAGCAATGAGAATGAATGTATGCAAACAGACTGATTAAACCTATGAAATATTGAGGCCCTAGCAACGAATCTTAAGACTGGAATTTATATATAATCATAACAAGATTATTAATTGCAGTAACAAAAACAAGATTTCAGTGAGCTTTTTGATTCATTAGAAAAGAAAGCATTAAAATGGAAATGCATCTGAATCAATCTTCAAATCACCGGTTACAAATACAGAGTTAAAATGAGATTTAGAGAAATGGTAATATCGACTGGCAGAATTACTTCAAAGGTTCATAATTGTTTACTAATCACACTTTTGACTTTATGAAATTTACCTCATCGTCCCTAGACATAAGTTCCAATAACTGTTTAACTGAGTAGAAAATCAAACAATGGCAAGCACCTGATGAAGCACTGACAAACACGGCACAGAAGATCATCTATCTGAACTACAAACTTGGGACTGTCCTAACATGCCAGAGTTGCTAGCTATGTTCACCGTAATCTTCGATGTAAAACGGGCTGAGTGTCACCATATCTGGCTTCCACAAACCACGACGCTAGAGTTGTTCTTCTGAGGATTCGAAACCCTAGTCGTCTGTTCCTGCTGAGAGGGCAGCCTGCGGAGAGTTAATGTGTTCAGTGCCAAACCGTACGATGTAGTCCCTCCTCTGACAGTAAGAAACTGATTGCTCCTTTCTCCCCACCAAGAAAAACTCGGCCACAAATCCTCTTATAATTTATATCTGCCAGCCAATGACGTAATTGTTTCTTTAACAAAACATCCCGCCAAGAAGAGGCAAAATGTTATAGAAACCAATGAACTCGATGTCCTTCCCTTCTTCCTAAAAAACTTCCCTCTATGTGTCACATCCTCATCCAGTCACATCAGTTTCAGCAATCGGTGTAGTCCCACCCAGAAGCTAGCCTAACATCGCAGGTCCTCGGAAAAGCTTAAAAATTGTGCTCAAGAGCAGCCACCATTTCTGTGCCATCTTCTGAACTATAGTATGTCACAGCGTTTTTGTCACGTTTTTTGGAAAGCTGGAAGATATTTGCCTGCTGAATGCAAAGTTCTGTCATCAGGAGTGAAAGCTTTCATCTTCCAGGGTGGAAACGTGAAACAAATAAAATAATAGGTGGGGCACCGGCATGACACCCAATGAGGCGACTTTCGTCCCTACAACACGAGACCCCTGTCCACGTTTCTGCGAAAGATCATGTTCTTAGCTCACTGGGAGGCGTTTTTGCCATGTCTGCGACACTTGTCCTGCATCCTCAGTACTTAACGATTCTAAGTGTACCTAAATGTACGATTCTAAACGTACATAACGATTCTAAATGAATATAGACAGCACCAAGTTAAATTAAAGAACGTTAAAAAGAGTTGAAGTCAGAACTTCCAGTCACTGTAATCTCGTCAGTCCGTGAAATCTTTTATGTTGCCATAGTGTGCTTAACTCAACTCCCATCCAGTCGAATTATTTACCATTAAAAACTAAAACAGGCGAGTTCAATGGTTTGCTGCTTTTCACGGTTACAACTGTATAATCCAAAGGCAAATTTCCAGCCTTATTACCACACATATCTCTGGAACTCTTTCCGTGAAATGTTTATTGTTGGAAGAAACATCTTCTGAAGTTCATTATAGAGCGCTGATACTCTTTGTAAAACTGTATTAGGGACATCATTGACAGACAGTTGGATCAACAACATGTCTGTAGTGGTTTTGTTCTATGTGCAGCTTGACCTACAGATACAAAATCTTCATGGCATGTCAGGTGAAAAATCTAGTTCATGAGATTCCATTTAGCATTCACACGGACCTTTTTGCTACAAATGTCGCAGTCAAGGAACTTGTTTGCTGGTTTTCTCGAATCTCGTGTGGTAGTCGTTGCTAATTTAATAATCAGAATAGTGAATTACATTACAGGGTTGTCTCAGGTGGACTATTTCTACGTGTAAGTGCAATCGCCTTGAAAAGAAACAACAAAATCAGTTATCAACGAAATTGTATTCGAGTGAATAATCTGGACAGCGTTGTGATATCTGTTTAAATACTCACTCATAGTGTTCTGCACACGCAGAGTATGCACGCATAAGGAAACCTGCTTCTTAGTACAATGGGTTATTCATCTGTCCATCGTCCATCTGCCACATACTCCTCAGGAGTGATTTCCTCCCTTTTCTTGCTAGCTCTGTAAGGAAGCAACACACTGTCCTTTCAAACCTTAAGTTGAGCCACCTGTCAATCGATGGTCGGTCCTAATGTCACTGCAGTGCTGTAGAATTTACCAGTAGAGAACATCAGTGACTGTTTATCGATTTTACTCTAAATAAAGAAAGACGTGCAACAAACATTTTTCCTATAGATGGAAATAACGTTAAATCGTATGCTTGCTTCCATAGAAATGCCGGTTTCAGCAGAAATAAGTTCATGATCGTTTTTCTCTGTGGTGAATGGTGTGTTTGGCTGAAGTTTTCAAACAAGACTACACGAACATTTATATGCTCATCAGAAATCTGAAATGCAAATTTTAATATAACGTATCTAAAAAAATTCATAATACATACGGCTGCTTAAAATATGAAGCCTGATGAAAAAAGCGAATACTCAGTAGACACGGCCAGATGTCAATGTAACTTGGCACATATACACACCATCGTCGGATATGTAAATCATTAGTATAGCAAGGCTTTGTGACAGGTAGAACTGCAACAACAGTGCATTAGTTTTCCTGGTGTTCAGTGCTTTATCAGGACTGGTACGGTGTATATCTGGTGTGAATAGCATCAAATGATGAGTGATCACTGCGAAGGACATCGTTTTCAGCACGTGACAGAGTTTGATAGGCGCTTCGCTGTGGGTCTCCAATTGCCCAATTTGTTGACTCATTCTATAGCCAGATTTGTGTGGGATTCGAATGTGATAATGGTCTTATGTTGGACTGCATGCCAACAGGAGGGCAGCCGTACTCACGTCAAGGTTACAGTCGACCACATCTGACCACCACAAGGCACTTACACTCTGTGTCATCCCACGCAGTTGGTCAGAAAATTGCAGCAGCGAGAATAGGGAATTAACGTCCCATGCATAGGCTGCCTTGACATCACAACACAAACGGCTGCATTTGGAGTGGTTCCGTGATTGGAAAGCAGGGACTGCTGTTAAATCACGTTGAACTGAGATCAGTGATGAATAGTAGTTCTGCGCTACCCCTAATGACCACTATTGGCGCGTATGGAGGCCGTCTGGGAGGAGAATCCACTCTTCCAGGATTTCGGAACGGCGCAGTTGTGCTACTCCAGGCGTCATAGTGTAGGAAGGCAATAGGTATGACTTTAGGTCGCGGCTGATAAGGACTGAGGGAACTCTGCTGGCACAACGGTACTTGACGGACATCCTGAGTACTCATGTGTTACCTCCCATGCGACAGTACCTGATGCACTTTTTCAACACGACAATGCTCATCCACATATGCCACATGTCTGTATGAACTGTTCGTGTGATGCTGAGGTGCTCTGGAAGCCAGCGAGATCCCCAGATGTGTCCCCGGTAGAATATGTGTGGAGCCAGTTCAGACGTCAACTCTGTCCCTGTACAAGAAGTTTCCGAGATAACGAGGACCACTTACAACAATTGTGGGCCAACTTGTTTAGGACACGGTAAAACTGCCTTATGACACCCTTCCCAACTGAATCGGTGCATGAGTCCTGGCCAAAAGGGATACAAAGTTTTACTAGTAAGTGTTCTTATACTGTGAAGTGAACCGTCAATTATGACGGTTCACAAACAGCAACTTAAGTGCACATGTTATTCCAAAACGTTATCGTGGAAGTAGGGGCCATGAGGTGCAGGTGAAATAACACACACTGCTAAATATTCCCTTTTATCTTAAAACTTTCTCAATAATAAATTTTTAAGTCTAGCATTTCTTAAAAAAATAATTTCAAAACAATTTCAAATAGCTTGACAATTTTCAGTATGGAAAGATGATTACCAGGCATGACATTAACAACTTGCCAATAATGAGATTTTAACTTGATATATACACATGTGACTACAGTAAAAAACTCTTTTAAAAATATCTCTATGTAAAGGATATGGCAAAGTCTGATGTTAACAATAAGAAGATTTTATACTTGTTATATCAATAAGGGAACAATTCCAAAAAACTTTAAGTAGCTAGCTTGTACTAAGCAAAAATAGTTGTCTCTCGCCAGTTACATAACTTATATTTGTTACAAGATAAATGTTAACAAGCCAGCACACAAACCTTCACATTAAAGGCAGTACCCAAAAAAAAGTTTCTTAGCTTGGTGAGGGAGTCACACATGTAAAGGGCCCCAAATCACAATAGGCGGAATAGTTACTGGTCGTCTACAGGGCTATAGCAGATCAGCCCCAAAACTTCCATAACAAGCTGCCACCTCCCCGAGTTACTCAAAACCAGAGGGTGTAGCAAGGGCAGTGCCTGCACAGACTCTGAACCACAGAGACCCGTGACACCGACCCTAAATCACCCAATCGAGGTGTGAATGAAAGCGGCCCGACCAAGAAGCAATTACCACATTCCCGCGGGCAGGCAAACTAAAACTGTAGTGGGACGAACCCAACAAAACCACTGGTGAAGAAACTCATACACTTCACTAGAACTTGAAAACCGTCTCTTATACATATATAGATATATAACTAACTCTGTTACATAAAAACAGTACTCAACT
The DNA here is from genome assembly GCF_021461395.2 of Schistocerca americana. NCBI lineage: Eukaryota > Metazoa > Arthropoda > Insecta > Orthoptera > Acrididae > Schistocerca > Schistocerca americana. The sequence goes on from NC_060123.1 coordinate 83,852,260, forward strand.
TCTCACACTCCACCCCAGCGCTGGGAACACGTTGCACTTCCAAATGCTCGTAAGAGCCAACCGCTGCCAGTGGTTTCAATGGTCGATAAGAAGACCTACAGTCCCACGCGCTGATCTCCTGCACCATGGCTTCTAAGCTTCATAAGCCACGTACATGCGGGTAAGGCAGACTTAGCCCCAGACAGCCAAGAAGTCGGGCAAGGCACGTGAAAAACAGTTGATGACCCCCAACAACAGGACCCTGCTCGCGCCACCTCTCTCGGCCACAGCCCAGTCCGCCCTCCCCAATCGTCACGCGACCGTACACTTGCTCCACCTCCCGCCAGGGTGCCTATTCTGTATCTTTCCGCCATTATGCTGATCGTATCGGAACTCAAGAGCACCGAACGGTCTAGTACTCGAATTAGAGCCCCTGCATTATTCAGTATGCACTTCGGAAGCGATTCCGTTCGGGTGTAGAGCACAGAAGCGCTGTTGTCGGTTCGCGTCGGGCAAAGCCAATCAAAAGCAAGCGGCCGCACATCCGCGCATGCGCACTGCAGCGCGCACAGCGCCACGAACACAAAGTGTCTAGCAGACGACACAGGCGCGCTATTCTTCCAAGTACCGAAAATTGCGTTTACGTTGCCATAACACATGACGCCGCATTCCATCGAGCTGACGTGCCCGCCATCATCGCTCTTGCCTCCTCCTTAACAGTATCAGGCGCAGTATATCCATTTCCATGATTCCCAGCTGAAATGCATAGAAATTTTAACAGTTTCCCTGACCGCATGTTTCCATGCATGCATAATAACGATAGCGTATTTGACTGTATTCTGCAGATTGTCGTAAATGCCGCATTATGTCATCTTGTTCTCATTCACACTGACATCGTGTTTTGGATTTCAAGTTTCGGAAAATGAGTTAGGAATAGTGTGTAGTACCATATTGTACTGATACATCTATAAAAACACCTGAAAAATTGATTCTGAAAGTTTCAAAGAATAAGAAGGTAAATAACTCGCTCCTAGAGATCCAAATGATTAAGTAGCCCACTTCTCTATAAGATACGTCAACGATGTGGGTCTTAAAAAAAATTGAAAAAACGCATTTTCGAGAGCTGCTGCAGTTCGTCGAAGTTTATAGCATGCATCTCATGAATGAAAATGTTTCGTATATGGTGCCACAGTCTAAAAATATTACAGCAGAGATCTTTCATCTCTGTCTACTGTTGTTGAGGATTCGATCGCAGACAAATTCTTGTGACAAGCAAAATTATCAAAATGACTGCTGCTAGTTACATTCCCAGTAATGTAAGTTGTGCTCTTAGAATCCTGTCTAACCGCATTCTCGGAAATCGCTTCATATTCGGATAAAAAGGTGAATTATTTCTGACAAGAGAAAATATAAAGGTATCTGCCGGTTGTTTCACTCACAGAAATTTCATCTCCACCAATTTCATATTTCGTTTTTTAAACACACAGAAATCACGAAATCATTACTGAGGAAGTGCGCTCTTACATGTAAGTAATGACGATTATTGCAGAAAAATCTTAACTTACACGAATAACGATGTCTCAGAACGTGTTGCATATATGAAGAGGAAAAAAAATTTTTTGCACCTATCTGGGCATGAACTCGTCTCCTTTCCTCTTCCATTCCCGCACGCAAACCACTTGGCCATGCCAAACAACAGAAACGTAGTGCTCAATTCTTGTGCTATTGCGTAGAGGAACGTAGGCTATCTTTGTTCCCAAACGGTGCTGCGTAAGTCATAAATGCGTGATTGTTTGGAAGGTTTCCGATATCAGGTTTCACATAATTGCTTTCCATTGTTACTTGAAAGTTGTAAACACGTTTCGATAATTACTAACTAAACCGTTTGTGGGAAAAAGTACACAAAGTCACTAGTAACGTCAGTTCACACTCCTGTAAAATACGTAAGCAGAGCCGATGTCTTGATATTTAATGATCTTTAAACTCTTATTTGCATAAAAAACACGTATTTCGAGAGAATATTGACCGAAAACGCTATTTTTTTGAATTTAATCATTCACAGTAACAACCTAACCTAACCATATTTCTAACAAAGGAAAGTAGTCTATTATGAACTTACTTTCCAACTGGATGCGTCCTCTAGTGATTCTTTAGTAACACAATCACTAAATCCAAAGCTAAAACAGCTAAATATGCTCAAAATAACAAATTATAGGTGTACATAAACCAGAGCTCACCGATCGACAGGGCCACACGGAAATTCAAAACCTCTCTGTACAATTGTCATAAAATCGGTGGGAGAACCGTTCGGTAACAGGTCTCAGAAGCTTACTGAACAGGACATTTGAATAAAGAACCGAAAATGACGTCACTACTGAGACTAACCTACTACATCGATCGGTATGAACGGTACAGAATAGTGCCCCAGAGGGCGGCAGCGATCCAAACAGCGCGCCAAACCGAAAGCCCCACCGCAAACACTAGACGCGAAGCGAAAGCACTCCTCCTGGCACGATATTCGAAGAGGCGGACACTACTACGGCTCACGAAGTCCTTTGAATTTGACTGGACTTTGTAATCAGCGAAATAACATCATATACCTTCCCAACTCATAAAGTTTCTTTTGCTCCTCCCTTTATGAGGGGTTCACTTGTTTTGTCAGGGAATGTACGTTTGCAGTGAGAATTGGCCACTGTCCGTGAACAGCTGGAGGCTGCGTTGCTTATCGTTGGCACAATGAGCTGTGATGGCGCTGGGTGAGCTGAGGCGAATGCTTTGGTACCCCTGGAGCCTATAGTGTTTAGGTTTCCGTGCTGCCGTTGCGCCCCCCCCCCCTTTCCCCCTCGATTCGCACGTTCCGGCCGGTTGACAGTTCGGAATAAGGGATCTTCCTGAGAGGCCCAGACAAGTGCATAGGGAGGGGCTGATTGCCATTTGGAATTCCAATGTCAGGTGGGTAATGGAGCCCATCGGTAAAATAGCAGAGAGGCTGGGAAGGAAAGCCAGTATCCACACTGTATACCTGCTGAGGAAATCTCGTCCGAGATGTGCAGGAGGCTCTGCCGTCAGTGATTGAGCACACTGGGTACACCCAGCTACAAATCGTGGCTCATTCAGGCACGAATGATGCTTACCACCTGGATTCAAAGGCTATATTCGTTTCCTAAAGGTGGCTAGCGGATTAAGCGAAGAAATCTAACCTCTCCTATGGGCTGGAGGCAGAGCTATTGTTCTGCAGCGTCGTTCCCATCCGATCATTGTCCTCTGCTCCGAAGCACTGTGGATGCTGTAAACCAGAGACTCAGACGATTCTACGTCGGTATCTGATGTGAATTTTTCGACCTCCACTATCGGGTGGAGAATTGCAGGGTACCGTTTAATAGATCAGGCGTGCGCTACAGGCAGAAAGCGGTAACTAGGGCAGCAAAGTACATACGGTATGAACTTGTGCGATTTTTAGGTTAGGGAAATCTCTCCACAGGCCTAATAGGATGTCCAGGAGTCCATGCAGACTGGCATTCAGCATAGCAGCTCGGAGAAAGGAAGTTTTGATACACTATCCGTTAACTGCCGAAACTAATCTCGCTTATAAACAATAACAATGCCCGCAAAGCACTGGGACAGAAAGCTGGATGAAACCAGAGGTTCGTAGCAATGAAATTCTAAGTCCCGATTGGAACGCTTATCGCAAGGATAAGTTGAAGGTTGGTAGTAGAGGCGTGTTTAACCAATGAAAAACACGATTAGTACAGACTCAGAACGCGAAACAATTTAGGAGGTAAGTGTTAAGATTGCATTAAACATAGTCACCCGATGCTTTTATAGGCATCGTGCCTCAGTAACAATAGCGGCAGAACAGTTGAGGGGAAACTTGGAGAATATTTCGAGTAAATTGCCTGGTCATATTCTAGTTTTAGGTGGAGGTTTTAACTTACAGCTATAGACTGGGAAGACTCAAGTAATATAAGACAACACCTTAGACCTTCTGGTGGCAGAAAAACCCGAACTTTACGACTCGATTATCCTAGAACAGGAAATCAGTGATCGTAAGGCCGTTACAGCACCACTGAAGGCGACTGTAAATGGGAATGCAAAGAAAGCCAGGGAAATCTTCCTGTTCAGAGACAACAGACAGATAACCGAAATTTTCATCTCCAGCACTGAAAGTGTTGGGCATAAATGGACAAAGTTCAAGAGCACCGTGAAGGACGCTTTAGAAAAATAGGTCTCCAGCAAAATTGTGAGCGATGGAAAAGACTCACTGTGTTTTGAAACCGTGTCAGGAAGCTGCTACGAAAGAGAAGAGAGCTTCACTGCAAATTCAAACGTAACCAGAGCCTCACAGGTAATCAGAAACTAAACTAAAGTAAGCCAAGTTGAGAGTAAGGAGGATTACCCGTCAAGCGTTCAACAAATACGTAAACAAAAGTCTATCTACCAACTCGACAGAAAATAAAAAGTTCTGGTCTTCTGTTAAATCAGTAACTGAATCGAAGACATCTGCCCGTACACTCTGTGACCATACCGGAACTGAAACGGGTAATGACACAGGGTAGGCCGCAATACTAAACATCTTTTTACAAAACTGTTTCACAGAGAAAGATCACAGTGTAGCTCCTCCCTAAAATCTGCGCACGAACAACACAATGACAGATATGCAAATAAGTGGCCAACGGATAAAGAAACACTTGCAATTGTTCAACATAGGAAAGGCAATTGGACCTGACGGGATACCAGTTCGATTCTACACAGAATATGCGAAAGAGCTTGCCTCTCTTCTAGCAGAAGTGTCCGTAGATCTCTTGAGGAGGGCAGCGCTTCCAAAAACTGAAAAAAAAACATTCCCTTCTTCAAAAAGGGTCGTCGAGCAGACGCACAAAACTAAAGACGCATTTCTCTGGCGTCCGTCCGTTGTAGAATTTAGGTACATGATTTATGCTCTCGTATTATGACATTTCTGGAGTCCAGAAACCTCTTCTATATAAACCAAAATGTTTCACAAAAATAACAATCACGTGAAACCCAGCTGGCTCTGTTCGTCCACGAGACACAGAAAGCAGTTCTTCTGACTGGTTTGATGCCCGCCACGAATTCCCAATTCCTTTCCTGTGCTAACCTCTTCATCTCAGAGCAGCACTTGCAACCTACGTCCTCAATTATTTGCTGGATGTATTCCAATCTCTGTCTTCCTCTACAGTTTTTGCCCTCTAGAGCTCCCGCTAGTACCATGGAATTTATTCCCTCATGTCCTATCACCCTGTCCATTCTCCTTGTCAGTGTTTTCCACATACTACTTTCCTCTTCGATTCTGCACAGAACCTCGTCATTCCTTACCTTATCAGTCCACCTAATTTTCAACATTCTGTAGCACCAAACTTCATTGCTTCTCTTCTGTTCCGGTTTTCCCACAGTCCATGTTTCACTACCATACAATGCTGTACTCCGGATGTACATTCTCTTCCTCACATTAAGGCCGATATTTGATATTAGTAGAGTTCTCTTGGTCAGGAATTACCTTTTTTCCAGTGCTAGTCTGCTTTTTATGTCCTCCTTGCTCCGTCCGTCATTGGTTATTTTACTGCCTAGTTAGCATAATTCCTTAACCTCATCTACTTCGTCACCATCAATCTTGATGTTAAGTTTCTCGCTGTTCTCATTTCTACTGAAAGGGTACAGTACCACCCGACATTGAAAATAGGTACAACATACTTCATTATTTTTGTCAGAAGAACACATTTTTTTGTAAAATAACTCAATTTCAATTAATACAGCGAAGCCGGATACCAGTGTGGGAAAGAATAACAATTTATTTATTTAATTGATCACATGTGCACTCCCACAAAGTAAATCCCTACATCCAGTTTGGTGAGATCTGTGAAATGAATGAATGTATGGTCATCTGCTAACCGCAGATAGTGAATGTGAATATATGATCATCTTTGAGTCGATCCTTTGGCCACCATTGGTGGGACCAAAGAGCTGAAATTTACCAGAGCTTTGAAATGTGGCTGACCAATACGATAGCAAGGTGCTTCCCCCACCTCGACAGAGATGGGAGAGAACCTCAGGAACGGCCATGTTTCAGCACTCTGCCGCTGGATCTTGTGCTGTTAAGACCTGTTTTAGTTGTGCTCCGTAATGATGAATAAGTGGAGACATTGTATGCATGTGGAATATTTAAGAGTAGTTTGAAATATTAATTTCTCTATTTCAGGAACTTTTGTGGGGAGAATTAAATGTCAGGCAGGTAATATTAATGGGATTGTAGGAATCTTCAGAAGTGACCAACGGTCACAATGAAACCACGTTAGCGTGTGTACAATAAGTTGAAATATTTAAGAAATAGCGTGTGTACCATAAGTTGAAATATTTAAGAAATGGCGTGTGCAGGACTTGAAATTAGAGACGAGTACTTCCACGTGGTGAGTACTGTGTGAGTCTCAATCTGTGTATGAGACAAAGGATAAAGAGAAATACTCGTCCATGGTATCAGTTGAGGACTCGCATGTGTGATGTTCTTAATATTAAATTGTGTGATATGATTCCGTGTGACGCTAGATTTAAACTCTGAGAGAGAATCAAGGTGAGTCGGCCGTCTATCCAGCAACGCCACTTGGCTTGCATTGCACAGGAAGACGTGCATATATCTCCAGAGTTCACAGTAGGAAAGTAGAATTGCAAAGTGGGGCAGTGTCGTGTGAAACTGGGATAAATATTAATTGAAGTGGGATAGCTGAAAGTGAAAATGTTGTAACCAATCTTTGTGTAGTATTTCATGTTGTAGTGTGATGTATGTCATGTAATTTGGGTATGTGTGGTTTGCATGGGAGAGTAGCGAGGTAGTTTCAAAAGATTAGTGGGTTATGCTTGTTCCTTCGGTACCGCTCGGTCTGGAGGAAAGTTTAGTGATGATGATTGTGAGAGTCGAAGTGTGAGGTATAATAAAAGATCCACCATCCTATCCAGAAAGTGCACTGTAGCGTTAAAAATAATTACGAGACCATAATATAGAGATTCACCATTGTAAAGCCATGCCCACTGGGCGGAATTTCTCATGTGCTATTGTTGTAGGTTGTAGAATTTGTGTGTTTAGCTTAGAGAAATTATTGGAATAAATAAGATAGTGAAAAGAAAAAGATTGGTAGACTATTCCTTCGAATTGTGTGTTGTCATAATGTCCCGAATTTATAATGTGTGCGCCATTCTTATTCAGTGCAGTGGCCACGTGCTGAAAAAAGCCGTTAAGTAAAAGACAAAAAAGAAAATGTGGTATTGCCAGTGCGTAGTGTACAGTCAGAGTTCTGTAGATTATTGATAGTCAGATGCGTGTTTCCGTTGCGTAGTAATCATATAGGAGGATAACTTGTAACTTAAATTGTGAGTACGAGAGTTCATGTTACTCAATAAAATTAAGAATGAATCCACTCGCTTGGCAGACCACTCATCTTGCAGGCCTGACTGCTTGATGCCACAGTATGAGCAAGGCATGTGGGTGCCTCTCATAATTTCGACCCTGCCAGGATATTATTTTCCAGGATTTTTTGCTGTTAGGGTTTGCTGTTAAGATTTTTTTTATGGAATGTATTGTGATAGCGCTAAGAAGTTAAATTTTTTCTGTTTGTAATTTCTTTCTGGATTGGTGAGGATCTTTTATTTTTTTATGTAATTAATTGCTATATCGTCCAAGGCTGGAAGATCGTTGCATAATTTTTTTTGCGTGATGTCCATGGTAACTAGGTCGCAGTCGAAAAGTGTAGCCACCATGGAGAATAGCGATTCTGGGGTGGACGTAGCAGTGCAGCAGGAAGTAGCTGTTGATCATGGGTTAATGAGCGGGGACAGCAAGCACTCAGAAAGGGTTGAATTGTTCACTGGACCGCTGCAAGGTGATCCTTTATGCGGCGGGCTTTGTCCACAAACGGGGGCTTTTCCCGACCACGCGGGCGAGCCGGGACTAGGTCAGGTATGCGGTGAAAGTGCAGCTACCCTTGGCGAAGCTACGGTTTCACAGGCGAACGAGGTGAGCGCGTCGAAAGTAGCAAATGACAATGTGCTACTGCAGTTTTTACAGAGGATGGATAGAGATAATAAGGAGAGAGATAGGGAGAATAAGGAGAGAGATAGGGAGAATAAGGAAAGATTTGAAGCAACTAAGGAAAGATTGGAAGCGATGGATAGAGATAATAAGGAAAGATTGGAAGCGATGGATAGGGAGACTAAGGAAAGATTGGAAGCGATGAACAGAGATAATAAGGAGAGAGGTAGGGAGACTAAGGAAAGATTGGAAGCAAATAAGGAAAGATTGGAGGCAATGGATAAGGGAAATAAAGAGGCAATGAGGAAGCTACACACAGTTATCGATGAGCATCTGTCCGCAGTTAATAATCGGTTAGATGAGGGGGAGAAGAATCTGGACGCAGTGAAGCAAGAATGTGATGCCGTGAAAGAAAAAGCCAATAATTTGGAGGTACGAATAAGTGCAATAGAGAGCGGTTTTACAGAACGTAGGGACGTGTTGCCAGATGAGCGAATCAAAGAGATAGTGGAGGACTTACTTGCAGATAAACAAGGGGCATTAGACAGCGTGGAAGCTCAAGTCACCCGGCAGGAAGTGGCACTAAATAAACACAGGGATGAAGTTGCGGAGGTAGTGGTCAGGATGAATACGATTAGCGCAGAGGTAGAAAAGATCGGTATAAGAGGCGAAACAGGCTCTGATAGTACGCAGCGAGAGGTTTATGCCGACCAGGAGAAGATACAATCACTATTACAGTTTAAAGAGGCACAATTAGAAACAAATAGGAAACATAGGGAAGAACTTGCACAGTTGCAATTAGCGTGTAGAAGCGAAGGTGAAACACCACCAGGTATATTGCAGAGGGAGAGTGAGATAAATTCAAAAAACCAAAATAGGCAGAAAGAGGAAGACGAACTCAGAGAGTTAGAAGAACGGTTGTGTCGGATAAAACAGGTGGCAAATTTGATGATGCCAAATTGTAACGAAGGTGGTATAAGAGATCCAGTGTCGTGCTATCAGGAAATGCTGAGACGAAATAGATATTTGGATGTGCCATACGAAACTGGGGAGCTCATTAGGATCTGTATAACGAAGTTGCCAGTGAGATTGCGCAGAGATATAGTGATAGCAGGCAGAGGCTTAGACGATTCCGCGTCGTTTCAGCACTTGTTACAGGAACTGAGTAATGAGAGCAACATTGTGAACGGCGACACTACTCATAGGTCAGACAGAGTCGAGGATAGGAACGGCAGAAACTATCAGAATAACAGGAGAGCATGGAATCAGAGGAATGACGGAAATGGAAGATGGCGAGGAAATAGGGGGCAGAATTCATGGGGATATCGACCAGCAAACCGGGAAAATAGAAGATGGGACAGAGATGGAAGAAGAAGGGAAAATCAAAATGATGGGCGAAGAGAGGATAGGCAGTCATTGGGTTCACGACAGGACAATCATTGTCACAATGACGGAGGGACACGAAGGTGACTACATGATAGGCGGGTACAAACCAGGACTATTAATGATGTAAATATTCGGTATATCGATTACGGAAAACTAAGGGAGAATCTGTTAGAGGAGGTAGGAGATGTGGGGAGTGAGGTCCACCCAATAATTAGCGTAGAAATAAATAATATAATCGTACCTTGTGTCATCGACACAGGCAGTGTAATGAGTGTTTTGAGGGAAGATGTGTTTAAGTGTTGTAGTCTTACAAAACCATGGCCAACGTTGCCATTGCAAAGGACAACAGTGAGAGGGGCAGTTACAGGAAAGGGAATTGAGGTGAAGTTACAAGCGCAGGTAGACTTTGTGTGCCAGGCGAAGAGGTTTAGTACAGTGTTCATGATTGTGTCATCTCTAACTGTTGAAGGGATATTAGGCGTTAATTTTTTGAACCAATATAAAGCAGTTGTTAACATGAGAAATGGTTCGATGGAGTTGAAACGAGATTCGGAGGAAATTACATTAAGATTCGACGATTGCTTATATGGTAAAGATAACGCACACTTAGCATTATGTCTGGCGGTAAAGTCCGGTAGACAGGCACAGAATACGGGGTTCGAACAAGAGAAGAAGGAAAGTCATAAATGTTTGGAGGAGGAGATCAGGGAGAAAATCTGGCATTTACGAGGGACCACGGTCTACGGGGAATTGCAGAAAATTTTATACGAGAATAGAAAGGTATTTAAACATGCTGCGGGTACAATAAGAAATTTTGTGTATAGATTCAAGGTCAAGTTTAGGGCCCAAGTGTACCCGATACCTGTTGTGTACAAAGAAACAGTGGAAGCTGAGATCGAAAGCATGCTACAACAAGGGATTATCGAACCATCATCCAGTCCGTACAACAGCCCTTTAGTTTGTGTTGAAAAAAAGGATGGGTCAATTAGATTAGTTATGGACGCAAGAAGGATTAATAAGATAATAGAGCCAGAGACAGATCGGCCGCTGACACTTGACGAATTGCTACAAAAGTTTCACGGGATCAGAGTTCTCAGCTCAGTTGATTTGAGAATGAGTTTTTGGCAGGTAGAGTTAGATAGGGGGTGTAGAAAATACACTGCTTTCTTGTGCTACGGGAAATCGTATCAATTCCGGAAATTACCTTTTGGGTTAAATGTATCATCCGCGGCATTTATCAGAGCGCTAAATACTGTCATTCCTAATGAAATAAAAGATAAGGTAACACAGTACGTGGATGATGTCCTGATAGCCGAAAGAAACTGGGAAGACCACAATAGAACGTTAGGCATATTGCTCGGTGCACTGGAGAGACATGGGGTGACCGTGAATTTGGGAAAGTCAGAATTTGGACGAAAAGAAATCGAGTTTCTAGGTCACATTGTGACACCAGAGGGAATAAGACCAAATCCAGACAAACTCGAAGCAATCAGAGATTTTCCGGTGCCAAGAACAAAACGTCAGCTACGGGGTTATTTAGGATTAATCAATTTTTACAGGAGGTTCATTAAGATTGGGGGTGCAGCGACACCCAGACTATGTCAGCTGACTGGAAAGAAAACGGTATGGAATTGGGACCCTGTCGCACAGGAAGAGTATGAGGCGTTAAAGAAGGCACTGCTATCGGCACCTCTTCTCGGGCATCCAGACCTAGGGAAAGAGTTTTGTATGGCCACGGACAGTTCCCGTAGTGGACTTGGGGTTACATTGTTCCAAGAGCAAGAGCAAGGAGGAGAAGTAATACAACAACCTATTGCATTCGCGAGCCGAGTGCTTAGCAAAGCTGAGAGAAATTACACGGTAACACAGCTTGAAGTTTTGGCAATAGTATGGGGTTTTAGTAAGTTTAGATACTATTTGTACGGGAGGCATACTAAAATCTATACTGACCACAAGTCACTACAGTTTCTGATGTCGGCCAAACTTAACCATAGACGACTCGCTAGGTGGGCACTCTATTTACAGGAGTTTCAGATTTCGGTCATGTATATTCCTGGGCCACAGAATATAGTGGCAGATGCGTTGTCAAGGAACCCAGTAGGTCATGGTCAATGCTTTGATGAGGAGGTAAACGAGAACAGATATGATATATTGTATATGCAGGGCGTGCCGTTCGAGAAATACATAGGGGCGGTACTCACAAATATCGCGAAAGAGCAGGATAAAAACGCGTCATGGAGAATGGTGAAGGACAGAGTTAGAGCGAGCTTAGATGCCAATATAGCGCGCTTTTATACAATTCAGAATGGGGTCCTTTTCTACCGTAGAAATCCGAACACACAGGACTGGGTGTTGTGTATACCAAATGAAATAGTCAACAAGTTGATCTGGTACACGCACCTAAGTTACGGGCATTACGGGGTAAGGAAATGCTGTAAGAAGTTAAGGGAATCAGTTTATTTCATTAGTATGGAGAGGAGGATCAAGAACGTGCTTGGTAGCTGCAAATTGTGCCAGAAGGCAAAATCGTTAACTATCTCATGCAAAGCACCGCTTTTTCCGATAGTGCCAGGTAGATTGAGGGAATTCGGAGCAACAGATTTGTTTGGCCCGCTACCTAAGTCAGTGCAAGGATATAGATATGTTTTAGTAGCAGTGGAATTGGTGTCAAAGTATGTGACTTTTACCGCATTGAAACGCGCGACGGGAAGGACAGTGGCAGCAGCGATCGTTAAAAACTTTTTGCGAGAAGTAGGAACTGTAGAAAAGTTCATAGCTGACAATGGACCGCAATATAGATCCAGACAATGGCTAACCACACTGAAGAGAAGAAGGATAAAACCGGTGTTCATATCCCGATGCCATGCTGCAAGTAACCCCAGTGAAAGAGTGGTAAAAGAACTGGGAAAATTGTGTAAGATCTATTGCCATAGGCAACACAGAAGTTGGAGTATTTTTCTCAAAGATTTTCAGGACATCCTCAATGAGCTACCACATGGAGCAACTGGTTTATCACCAATTACGGTACTAAAGAATGAACCACCACCAGATCGAGTCAGGGAGCTGGTAGATTTTCCGCGATCAGGAAAGCAGAGGCACACAGAAATTGTCAAGGTTGCGATACAGCATATTAAGAAAGCAGCTAAGGATAGGCAGGAGAAGCAGAAAGGAAAGATCCGTAAGATCGAATTGGCAGTAGGAGACAAGGTTCTAATTAAAACTCATCGATTATCAAAGAAGCACAGATTCCTAACTAGCAAATTCTTTACTGTGTATAGTGGACCATACAGAGTGAGGCGGATTGTCCATGAAAATGCTGTACTGACTGAGACGATCAAGGGAAAACAATCTCGTGGGCTTCATCACATTTCTAACATCAAATTATGGAAAAGTTAAGGATAGATCTAAAGTAGGCGATTTATGGTAGATAGTCAGTGTATTTATTTGTGGTGTGTAACGTTGTGCAGGGTCAAATCGAACATAAGAATTTTCAGGTGGGATGTCAGGAAGTATGACGGAATAGACTGGTTGAATAAGTCATGAACAGGAGTCGACAGAGTGGTGTATGTACGTATTTTTTGTCATACGAATAAGGATCAAGTAGAAACGACGTGATGATTAATGAGTGGATAAAGATGGTAGATAGAGAAGCGACGTGATAAATAGTAGTGGATAAAGGTGATATTTAAGGAGAGAAGCGACGTGAAGCAGTGTGATTAATAAATAGAGATTCGACGTGATGAAACAGTGGTAAATAAAGGTAAGTAGAATTAATAATGTGGAGATGTCTTAGATGTATGTTACAGAGAGGCCTGTGTATGCTGCAATAGAGATTGATGCCAATGGCGAAGGAAGACCAAGAAATGATGGAGTAATGGACGGACGGAGAGCCGAAATACGAATGAAGAGATGAGGACAACTGCACAATGTGAAAGGACATAAAGGGAGTATGAGATCCAGATGGTGAACGTTGTGGAATACTGACGTAAGATGTAATATAAGTGTAGATCTAATTCTTAGCATAACATTTGCGATTTGGCAAAAAAATAATATTTGTTGTTGTTGTTGTTGAAGCCTGGTACCAGTATGACTAATCAAAACGGTACCAAGAATGTGTACAGTTACTTTGCAGGTTGAATAATTTGTGTATTTTTGTTCTTAGATGAAATGTCGCAATTCTAAAGTGATATTTAGCAGGAGGAATAGTCGGTAAAGCGGATGCAGAGGTAAGCCGATGGAGAGAGGTGCCAAAGTGAAAGGACGAACTCGGAGACTGGAATGCTATCTCCGAAATAGCTTCATATGTTATGTGGATGAGTATAAGGGAGCAAAGGTATGGTATGTTGTCGTGAGTGTGGTGGTGTTAAGGTTAGCTGACTTCTAGACCTATTCTGTTAGTGTATTAATGGGTTGAATGAGAAGGAAAATGTGATGTCTGGTGAGTGAGAGTCGTAGAGTAGTGTGATCAAAGCGCACACTCCTGTAAAGGGGATGCTACCGATGCATAACTAAAACATTATTGTGCTTTATTGTTTGATTTGGAGCAACCTCGATGTCAGATCAGGATCTGACATGTGGATGGTACATACGTGTCCTAGAAATGTTGTTATATATAATAAAATGTAAAATGTATAAAGAGATGCTAATTTCAGTCTCTCACAAGCACAAAGGTGCATTGTATGTTGTAGATTTAGAGTCACCAGTTTCTAAAATGTTTACTGTGTTAGGATGTTAAAGTAGTTTACTATTTAATAACATGTGGTAGGTAATTGAGAGCTGTGTAGATTATTTCTTTTTTTTTTTTTTGTTAGAACACTTTCAAGGGGTATTAATTTCAATCTGTCACAAGCACAAAGGTTCATTGCATATTGTAGTTTTAGAGTCAACAGTTTCTAATATTTTCACTGTGATAGGATGTTAGAGTAGTCTACTATTTTATATTGTAATTATGAGTTGTATAGATTGTTTATTATTCCTTTTTTTTTTTACACATTCATGTTTTGTATGAGGGACGACAGGTACAATCAATAGCGCAAGTGTGGGCTGTATATAGAAAAGGGATAAATGTTGATGTATGTGTAGAAAACTAGGGTGTATAGTTTTATGTTTTTTAGAACAAAGATTCTGTTATTACCAATGTATCTAATAGATCACACATGTAATCAATGAGTATTTAAATACACTCCCGGAAATTGAAATAAGAACACCGTGAATTCATTGTCCCAGGAAGGGGAAACTTTATTGACACATTCCTGGGGTCAGATACATCACATGATCACACTGACAGAACCACAGGCACATAGACACAGGCAACAGAGCATGCACAATGTCGGCACTAGTACAGTGTATATCCACCTTTCCCAGCAATGCAGGCTGCTATTCTCCCATGGAGACGATCGTAGAGATGCTGGATGTAGTCCTGTGGAACGGCTTGCCATGCCATTTCCACCTGGCACCTCAGTTGGACCAGCGTTCGTGCTGGACGAGCAGACCGCGTGAGACGACGCTTCATCCAGTCCCAAACATGCTCAATGGGGGACAGATCCGGAGATCTTGCTGGCCAGGGTAGTTGACTTACACCTTCTAGAGCACGTTGGGTGGCACGGGATACATGCGGACGTGCATTGTCCTGTTGGAACAGCAAGTTCCCTTGCCGGTCTAGGAATGGTAGAACGATGGGTTCCATGACGGTTTGGATGTACCGTGCACTATTCAGTGTCCCCTCGACGATCACCAGTGGTGTACGGCCAGTGTAGGAGATCGCTCCCCACACCATGATGCTGGGTGTTGGCCCTGTGTGCCTCGGTCGTATGCAGTCCTGATTGTGGCGCTCACCTGCACGGCGCCAAACACGCATACGACCATCATTGGCATTAAGGCAGAAGCGACTCTCATCGCTGAAGACGACACGTCTCCATTCGTCCCTCCATTCACGCCTGTCGCGACACCACTAGAGGCGGGCTGCACGATGTTGGGGCGTGAGCGGAAGACGGCCTAACGGTGTGCGGGACCGTAGCCCAGCTTCATGGAGACGGTTGCGAATGGTCCTCGCCGATACCCCAGGAGCAACAGTGTCCCTAATTTGCTGGGAAGTGGCGGTGCGGTCCCCTACGGCACTGCGTAGGATCCTACGGTCTTGGCGTGCATCCGTGCGTCGCTGCGGTCCGGTCCCAGGTCGATGGGCACGTGCACCTTCCGCCGACCACTGGCGACAACATCGATGTACTGTGGAGACCTCACGGCCCACGTGTTGAGCAATTCGGCGGTACGTCCACCCGGCCTCCCGCATGCCCACTATACGCCCTCGCTCAAAGTCCGTCAACTGCACATACGGTTCACATCCACGCTGTCGCGGCATGCTACCAGTGTTAAAGACTGCGATGGAGCTCCGTATGCCACGGCAAACTGGCTGACACTGACGGCGGCGGTGCACAAATGCTGCGCAGCTAGCGCCATTCGACGGCCAACACCGCGGTTCCTGGTGTGTCCGCTGTGCCGTGCGTGTGATCATTGCTTCTACAGCCCTCTAGCAGTGTCCGGAGCAAGTATGGTGGGTCTGACACACCGGTGTCAATGTGTTCCTTTTTCCATTTCCAGGAGTGTATATCCTTTTGTCTGGAATGTTGCGAGATGCACGGAACGGTCTGACTGATTGGGTGTCGTAACGCCCATACCGCTAGCGGGCCGAGCTGACGTAGCCGACGGGCGACAGAGCCGCGGCACTCCCCACTCCACTGCCGGACGGGGTACATTCCACGCGCCCGCTACAGCAGGTCAACGGCCTGGGGCGACACGCACATACCACTGGCCATTCATAAGTTCCGCCACCCTTACGACTGGGGAAAGTATCCCGCAGAGGCAACAGCGGGTGGTTTCTTCTGCTCAACTGCGCGCGCAGCGGCGCCACGGCAGAAAGGACGACGCGCGGCAGAGCCCGGCGGGCATTTGTTACCAGCAACTATTAACTAGTACTGGACTGTGGAGCCGTGAAGCAAGATGACTGCGACTTTGCATAAGGTGGAAAGTGAAGGACTCGTGTTTCCACGTTGTGAGTGGGGAAAAAGATTTTGTCCTTAGCAGACAGGACGATTGTTTTGTTTTGTCTTGACCACTGAATGGTGGGATCCATAAACTTTTGGCAGTGACTTGTTAAGTGTGCTTTGTGAATTGCATGTGGGACGCTTGGTATTCTTGAAGAGGACAGTTGTCGTTTGGTGACTAGTTATTGTATGAACGCAAGAAACTAGAGTGGGACATTGACATTTGCGTCTGTAGTAGGAGACATTTCTTTAATTGGTCAAGGAATAAGTGCTGTTTGTTGGAACTTACGACTTTTAATTACACCATGAACTGAAAGGACAGAACCGTGGGTAATAGTAGTTGTAGGGCCATTTCTGGACGACCAGATTCGTGTGGATGGTACGCTGAGAGTGACTTATGACATTTGTGTTTAGTGTGAGATACAGTTTACTGTTCAGTGCGTGTTCAAAAATGCCGATTTGAGTGACTTAAAGACTTTCGTCCGGGAAACCATGGGAGAGCTTTGACACCGAGACAGTGTTTCTAGACCCCGAGAAAATCACAGAATGAAAAGATTCCGTGTGAATCGCAAGATAGGGAATAATGTATTTGTACTTGTAATTGTGTAAAATTTTTTTTATATGTTTCATTCCTGAAGGGACAGCAAGTGTAATTGTATTTCATTAACATTTGTGTTTAGAATAGTTAGTGTTTTTTTGTTTGTTTGTTCTGGGTTATCAAGTTCACGTAGCATGTTTATTAGAATATTTGGTACAATGATGCTTTAATTATTAGCCAGTGGCGTAATAGTAACGTAGCGGCTCTTGTAGCATTGATCAGTAAGGTTGTCACAGGGGAGAAGAGTTTGCATTGCACAACAAATATCGGAATTAATTGATGCATTTTGATGTCGTGGACAGTAATGATCTTGTTGGCGTGTTGACTGAAGCCACTTATTTTATTATCACAGTTGTGCTACTCCAGGCGTCATGGTGTAGGAAGGCAATAGGTATGACTTTAGGTCGTGGCTGATAAGGACTGAGGGAACTCTGCTGGCACAACGGTACTTGACGGACATCCTGAGTACTCATGTGTTACCTCCCATGCGACAGTACCTGATGCACTTTTTCAACACGACAATGCTCATCCACATATGCCACATGTCTGTATGAACTGTTCGTGTGATGCTGAGGTACTCTGGAAGCCAGCGAGATCCCCAGATGCGTCCCCGGTAGAATATGTGTGGAGCCAGTTCAGACGTCAACTCTGTCCGTGTACAAGAAGTTTCCGAGATAACGAGGACCACTTACAACAATTGTGGGCCAACTTGTTTAGGACACGGTAAAACTGCCTTATGACACCCTTCCCAAATGAATCGGTGCATGAGTCCTGGCCAAAAGGGATACAAAGTTTTACTAGTAAGTGTTCTTATACTGTGAAGTGAACCGTCAATTATGGCGGTTCACAAACAGCAACTCAAGTGCACATGTTATTCCAAAACGTTATCGTGGAAGTAGGGGCCATGAGGTGCAGGTGAAATAACACACACTGCTAAAGATTCCCTTTTATCTTAAAACTTTCTCAATAATAAATTTTTAAGTCTAGCATTTCTTAAAAAAATAATTATGAAAACAATTTCAAATAGCTTGACAATTTTCAGTATGAAAAGGAGATTACCAGGTATGACATTAACAACTTGCCAATAATGAGATTTTAACTTGATATATATATATATATGACTACAGTAAAAAACTCTTTTAAAAATATCTCTATGTAAAGGATATGGCAAAGTTTGACGTTAACAATAAGAAATTGTTATATCAATAAGGGAACAATTCCAAAAAACTTTAAGTAGCTAGCTTGTACTAAACAAAAATAGTTGTCTCTCGCCAGTTACATAACTTATATTTGTTACAAGATAAATGTTAACAAGCCAGCACACAAACCTTCACATTAAAGGCAGTACCCAAAAAAAAGTTTCTTAGCTTGGTGAGGGAGTCACACATGTAAAGGGCCCCAAATCACAATAGGCGGAATAGTTACTGGTCGTCTACAGGGCTATAGCAGATCAGCCCCAAAACTTCCATAACAAGCTGCCACCTCCCCGAGTTACTCAAAACCAGAGGGTGTAGCAAGGGCAGTGCCTGCACAGACTCTGAACCACAGAGACCCGTGACACCGACCCTAAATCACCCAATCGAGGTGTGAATGAAAGCGGCCCGACCAAGAAGCAATTACTACATTCCCGCGGGCAGGCAAACTAAAACTGTGGTGGGACGAACCCAACAAAACCACTGGTGAAGAAACTGATACACTTCGCTAGAACTTGAAAACCGTCTCTTATACATACATAGATATATAACTAACTCTGTTACATAAAAACAGTACTGAACTTCTCACACTCCACCCCAGCGCCGGAAACACGTTGCACTTCCAAATGCTCGTCAGAGCCAACCGCTGCCAGTGGTTTCAATGGTCGATAAGAAGACCTACAGTCCCACGCGCTGATCTCCTGCACCATGGCTTCTAAGCTTCATAAGCCACGTACATGCGGGTAAGGCAGACTTAGCCCCAGACAGCCAAGAAGTCGGGCAAGGCACGTGAAAAACAGTTGATGACCCCCAACAACAGGACCCTGCTCGCGCCACCTCTCTCGGCCACAGCCCAGTCCGCCCTCCCCAATCGTCACGCGACCGTACACTTGCTCCACCTCCCGCCAGGGTGCCTATTCTGTATCTTTCCGCCATTATGCTGATCGTATCGGAACTCAAGAGCACCGAACGGTCTAGTACTCGAATTAGAGCCCCTGCATTATTCAGTATGCACTTCGGAAGCGATTCCGTTCGGGTGTAGAGCACAGAAGCGGCCGCACATCCGCGCATGCGCACTGCAGCGCGCACAGCGCCACGAACACAAAGCGGCCAGCAGACGACACAGGCGCGCTATTCTTCCAAGTACCGAAAATTGCGTTTACGTTGCCATAACGCATGGCGCCGCATTCCATCGAGCTGACGTGCCCGCCTTCATCGCTCTTGCCTCCCCCTTAACAGTATCAGGCGCAGTATATCCATTTCCATGATTCTCAGCTGAAATGCATAGAAATTTTAACAGTTTCCCTGACCGCATGTTTCCATGCATGCATAATAACGATAGCGTATTTGACTGTATTCTGCAGATTGTCGTAAATGCCGCATTATGTCATCTTGTTCTCATTCACACTGACATCGTGTTTTGGATTTCAAGTTTCGGAAAATGAGTTAGGAATAGTGTGTAGTACCATATTGTACTGATACATCTATAAAAACACCCGAAAAATTGATTCTGAAAGTTTCAAAGAATAAGAAGGTAAATAACTCGCTCCTAGAGATCCAAATGATTAAGTAGCCCACTTCTCTATAAGATACGTCAACGATGTGGGTCTTAAAAAAAATTGAAAAAACGCATTTTCGAGAGCTGCTGCAGTTCGTCGAAGTTTATAGCATGCATCTCATGAATGAAAATGTTTCGTATATGGTGCCACAGTCTAAAAATATTACAGCAGAGATCTTTCATCTCTGTCTACTGTTGTTGAGGATTCGATCGCAGACAAATTCTTGTGACAAGCAAAATTATGAAAATGACTGCTGCTAGTTACATTCCCAGTAATGTAAGTTGTGCTCTTAGATTCCTGTCTAACCGCATTCTCGGAAATCGCTTCATATTCGGATAAAAAGGTGAATTATTTCTGACAAGAGAAAATATAAAGGTCTCTGCCGGTTGTTTCACTCACAGAAATTTCATCTCCACCAATTTCATATTTCGTTTTTTAAACACACAGAAATCACGAAATCATTACTGAGGAAGTGCGCTCTTACATGTCAGTAATAACGATTATTGCAGAAAAATCTTAACTTACACGAATAACGATGTCTCAGAACGTGTTGCATATATGAAGAGGAAAAATTTTTTTTTGCACCTATCTGGGCGTGAACTCGTCTCCTTTCCCCTTACATTCCCACACGCAAACCACTTGGCCAAGCCAAACAACAGAAACGTAGTGCTCAATTCTTGTTCTATTGCGTAGAGGAACGTTCCCAAACGGTGCTGCGTAAGTCATAAATGCGTGATTGTTTGGTAGGTTTCCGATATCAGGTTTCACGTAATTGCTTTCCATTATTACTTGAAAGTTGTAAACACGTTTCGATAATTACTAACTAAACCGTTTGTGGGAAAAAGTACACAAAGTCACTAGTAACGTCATTTTCACTCTCATGTAAAATACGTAAGCAGAGCCGATGTCTTGAGATTTAATGATCTTTAAACTCTCATTTGCATAAAAAACACGTATTTCGAGAGAATATTGACCGAAAACTTTTTTTTTTTTTGTGTGTGTGTGAAATCTTATGGGACTTAACTGCTAAAGTCATCAGCCCCTAAGCTTACACACTACTTAACCTAAATTATCCTACGGACAAACACACACACCCATGCCCGAGGGAGGATTCGAACCTCCGCCGGGACCAGCCGCACAGTCCATGACTGCAGCGCCTAGACCGCGCGGCTATTCCCGCGCGGCTTGACCGAAAACGTTATTTTTTTAATTTAATCATTCACAGTAACAACCTAACCTAACAATATTTCTAACAAAGGAAAGTAGTCTATTATGAACTTACTTTCCAACTGGATGCGTCCTCTAGTGATTCTTTAGTAACACAATCACTAAATCCAAAGCTAAAACAGCTAAATGTGCTCAAAATAACAAATTATAGGTGTACATAAACCAGAGCTCACCGATCGACAGGGCCACACCGAAATTCAAAACCTCTCTGTACAACTGTCATAAAATCGGTGGGAGAACCGTTCGGTAACAGGTCTCAGAAGCTTACTGGACAGGATATTTGAATAAAGAACCGAAAATGACGTCACTACCGAGACTAACCTACTACACCGATCGGTATTAACGGTACAGAATAGTGCCCCAGAGGGCGACAGCGATCCCAACAGCGCGCCAAACCGAAAGCCCCACCGCAAACACTGGACGCGAAGCGAAAGCACTCTGCCTGGCACGATATTCGAAGAGGCGGACACTACTACGGCTCACGAAGTCCTTTGAATTTGACTGGACTTTGTAATCAGCGAAATAACATCATATACCTTCTCAACTCATAAAGTTTCTTTTGCTCCTCCTTTTATGAGGGGTTCACTTGTTTTGTCAGGGAATGTACGTTTGCAGTGAGAATTGGCCACTGTCCGTGAACAGCTGGAGGCTGCGTTGCTTATCGTTGGCACAATGAGCTGTGATGGCGCTGGGTGAGCTGAGGCGAATGCTTTGGTACCCCTGGAGCCTATAGTGTCTAGGTTTCCGTGCTGCCGTTGCGCCCCCCCCCCCCCCCCTTTCCCCCTCGATTCGCACGTTCCGGCCGGTTGACAGTTCGGAATAAGGGATCTTCCTGAGAGGCCCAGACAAGTGCATAGGGAGGGGCTGATTGCCATTTGGAATTCCACTGTCAGGTGGTTAATGGAGCCCATCGGTAAAATAGCTGGGGGGGGGGGGGGGGGGGGGCTGGGAAGGAAAGCCAGTATCCACACTGTATACCTGCTGAGGAAATCTCGTCCGAGATGTGCAGGAGGCTCTGCCGTCAGTGATTGAGCACACTGGGTACACCCAGCTACAAATCGTGGCTCATTCAGGCACGAATGATGCTTACCACCTGGATTCAAAAGCTATATTCGTTTCCTAAAGGTGGCTAGCGGATTAAGCGAAGAAATCTAACCTCTCCTATGGGCTGGAGGCAGAGCTATTGTTCTGCAGCGTCGTTCCCAGCCGATCATTGTCCTCTGCTCCGAAGCACTGTGGATGCTGTAAACCAGAGACTCAGACGATTCTACGTCGGTATCTGATGTGAATTTTTCGACCTCCACTATCGGGTGGAGAATTGCAGGGTACCGTTTAATAGATGAGGCGTGCGCTACAGGCAGAAAGCGGTAACTAGGGCAGCAAAGTACATACGGTATGAACTTGTGCGATTTTTAGGTTAGGGAAATCTCTCCACAGGCCTAATAGGATGTCCAGGAGTCCATGCAGACTGGCATTCAGCATAGCAGCTCGGAGAAAGGAAGTTTTGATACACTATCCGTTAACTGCCGAAACTAATCTCGCTTATAAACAATAACAATGCCCGCAAAGCACTGGGACAGAAAGATGGATGAAACCAGAGGTTCGTAGCAATGAAATTCTAAGTCCCGATTGGAACGCTTATCGCAAGGATAAGTTGAAGGCTGGTAGTAGAGGCGTGTTTAACGAATGAAAAACACAATTAGTACAGACTCAGAACGCGAAACAATTTAGGAGGTAAGTGTTAAGATTGCATTAAACATAGTCACCCGATGCTTTTATAGGCATCGTGCCTCAGTAACAATAGCGGCAGAACAGTTGAGGGGAAACTTGGAGAATATTTCGAGTAAATTGCCTGGTCATATTCTAGTTTTAGGTGGAGGTTTTAACTCACAGCTATAGACTGGGAAGACTCAAGTAATATAAGACAACACCTTAGACCTTCTGGTGGCAGAAAAACCCGAACTTTACGACTCGATTATCCTAGAACAGGAAATCAGTGATCGTAAGGCCGTTACAGCACCACTGAAGGCGACTGTAAATGGGAATGCAAAGAAAGCCAGGGAAATCTTCCTGTTCAGAGACAACAGAAAGATAACCGAAATTTTCATCTCCAGCACTGAAAATGTTGGGCATAAATGGACAAAGTTCAAGAGCACCGTGAAGGACGCTTTAGAAAAATATGTCTCCAGCAAATTTGTGAGCGATGGAAAAGACTCACTGTGTTTCGAAACCGTGTCAGGAAGCTGCTACGAAAGCGAAGAGAGCTTCACTGCAAATTCAAACGTAACCAGAGCCTCACAGATAATCAGAAACTAAACTAAAGTAAGCCAAGTTGAGAGTAAGGAGGATTACCCGTCAAGCGTTCAACAAATACGTAAACAAAAGTCTATCTACCAACTCGACAGAAAATAAAAAGTTCTGGTCTTCTGTTAAATCAGTAACTGAATCGAAGACATCTGCCCATACACTCTGTGACCATACCGGAACTGAAACGGGTAATGACACAGGGTAGGCCGCAATACTAAACGTCTTTTTACAAAACTGTTTCACAGAGAAAGATCACAGTGTAGCTCCTCCCTAAAATCGGCGCACGAACAACACAATGACAGATATGCAAATAAGTGGCCAACGGATAAAGAAACACATGCAATTGTTCAACATAGGAAAGGCAATTGGACCTGACGGGATACCAGTTCGATTCTACACAGAATATGCGAAAGAGCTTGCCTCTCTTCTAGCAGAAGTGTCCGTAGATCTCTTGAGGAGGGCAGCGCTTCCAAGAACTGAAAAAAAAACATTCCTTTCTTCAAAAAGGGTCGTCGAGCAGACGCACAAAACTAAAGACGCATTTCTCTGACGTCCGTCCGTTGTAGAATTTAGGTACATGATTTATGCTCTCGTATTATGACATTTCTGGAGTCCAAAAACCTCCTCTATATAAACCAAAATGTTTCACAAAAATAACAATCACGTGAAACCCAGCTGGCTCTGTTCGTCCACGAGACACAGAAAGCAGTTCTTCTGACTGGTTTGATGCCCGCCACGAATTCCCAATTCCTTTCCTGTGCTAACCTCTTCATCTCAGAGTAGCACTTGCAACCTACGTCCTCAATTATTTGCTGGATATATTCCAATCTCTGTCTTCCTCTACAGTTTTTGCCCTCAAGAGCTCCCGCTAGTACCATGGAATTTATTCCCTCATGTCCTATCACCCTGTCCATTCTCCTTGTCAGTGTTTTCCACATACTACTTTCCTCTCCGATTCTGCACAGAACCTCGTCATTCCTTACCTTATCAGTCCACCTAATTTTCAACATTCTGTAGCACCAAACTTCATTGCTTCTCTTCTGTTCCGGTTTTCCCACAGTCCATGTTTCACTACCATACAATGCTGTACTCCGGACGTACATTCTCTTCCTCACATTAAGGCCGATATTTGATATTAGTAGAGTTCTCTTGGTCAGGAATTACCTTTTTGCCAGTGCTAGTCTGATTTTTATGTCCTCCTTGCTCCGTCCGTCATTGGTTATTTTACTGCCTAGTTAGCAGAATTCCTTAACCTCATCTACTTCGTCACCATCAATCTTGATGTTAAGTTTCTCGCTGTTCTCATTTCTACTATTTCTCATTACCTTCGTCTTTCTTCGATTTACTCTCAACCCATACTCTGTACTCATTAGACTGTTCATTCCGTTCAGCAGATAATGTAATTCTTCTTTACTTTCACTCGGGATAGCAATGTTATCAGCGAATCGTACCATTGATATCTTTTCACTTTCAATTTTAACTCCACTCCTGAACGTTTCTTTTATTTCCATCAATTAATTCCTCGATGTACAGATTGAATAGTAGAGGCGAAAGGCTACATCCTTGTCTTACACCCTTTTTAATACGAGCACTTCGTTCTTGGTCGTCCACTCTTATAATTCCCTCTTGGCTGTTGTACATATTGTATATGACCCGTCTCTCCCTATAACTTATCCCTACTTTTTTCAGAATTTCGAACATATTGCACCATTTTGCACTGTCGAACGCTTCTTCCAGGACGACAAATCGTATGAACGTGTCTTGATTTTTCTTTAGTCTTGGTTTCATTATTAACCGCAACGTCAGAATTGCCTCTCTCGTGCCTTTACCTTTCCTAAAGACAAACTGATCGCCATCTAGCGCATCCTGCCTCCTAATTAGCAAAATATGGGAGTATTGAATATCAGGTCAACTGAATAGTTTCCAGAAAGCAGAGCACAACGTGTCATTCTGAACGGGTAGAAGTCTTCATAGGTAAAAGTAACTTCGGGCGTGTCCAAGAGGAGTGTTTTAGGACCATTACTATTTGCAGTATGTATAAATGGCCCAGTACATAACGTCGGAATTCCCATGAGCCTATTCGCTGATGATGCTATTGCATACAGAGAAGCCGAGGCGCTAGAAAATTGTAACAAAATTCAGGAAGCCCTGCAGAGGATCGACACTTGGTGCAGGGAATGGAGATTGACTCTCAACGTAAACAAAGCTAACGTATTGCGAGTACATAGACAGATATCCCTTTATTGTATGACTAAAAAATTTCAGAACAATCCTTGGAATCAGTTACTTCCATAAAATATCTAGGAGTATGTGTCGCCGGCCGATGTGGCCGTTCGGTTCTAGGCGCTTCAGTCTGGAACCGCGTGACCGCTACGGTCGCAGGTTCGAATCCTGCCTCGGGCGTGGATGTGTGTGATGTTCTTAGGTTAGTTAGGTTTAATTAGTTCTAAGTTCTAGGCGACTGATGACCTCAGAAGTTAAGTCGCATAGTGCTCAGAGTCATTTGAACCATTTTTTTTGAGTATGTGTCTGGAGTGATTTGAAGTGGAACGACAACATAAAACGAGTCGCGAGTAATTCAGAGACAGACTGAATTTCACTGGAATCATCTCCAGGAAATGTAGCCCGTCAACAAAGGAAGTAGCTTCCAAACTATACATTCGACCAATACTTGAGTATTGCTCATTAGTATGGGAACCGTACGAGATAGGCTGATAGAGACAATAGAGAAGATCCAAAGAAAAGTAGCACTTTTCTCTTACAGGTTTGTTTAGTCTGCACGAAAGGGTCACGTAGTGGCTCAGCCAAATCGAATGATAAACGCTACAAGAGAGGCGTTTTGCATCATGTTATGGCCTACTGATAAAGTTCCGAGAGTGTCCCTCCCTATAAGAGTCAGTCGATATATTGCTTCTTCCAACGTATCTCTCGTGAAAAGACGATGATGATAAAATTGGAAAGATGCGAGCCCACACGGAGCCTTAGCAGCAGTCGTTCTTCTCGCCGTGACAGAACAACGTGGAAGTCGGGCTGGTATACAAAGTTCTTTCCGCCACACACCGTAAGACGACTGGCGGATGTGGCTGCAGATGTAAGTATTACAGTGATTTAATATCGACAAAAGAAACTGTTACACATCTCCCGTCGTGATGCTAGAGATGCAACTCTTCCTAGAGGTTACTTTTAATAAAACAAATGTTGTCAAATCGCGAGAGCACAGTTTGTCGTATGTTTTGAAAACAGGTTATTTAAACAGTCATCCTTCCTCTCCAGCGATAAATGAAAGCAAAAGATGTATTCTGAGAAAAGTACTTTGACTCGAAAGACGAGTTTGGAATAATAAATAAATAAAATAATGAAAACTATGTTTCGATGCAGTGAGTATTATTGTTCAATGTTGTATATTTAGCCATTACGTTCAGCAGGTCCCGAATACGTATTACAAGGGCAAACAGTACCTGTTTGCAGATTTTGTTTTCTCTAGATGGTTTTCATTTCAAGCGCTTGCTTAAACGCCATTTATAAAACATGTTTTTCATTTCCAATTCCTTTCATATCTCTTTTGTTGTAATGAACAATAGGTACTCCTTTGTTCCTTCGTTCACCTGTATTTATTTATTGGAAAAGCGTCGTTTCCCCTTCAAATTCTACAGCCTTTATTCAGGACCCCTCATCAACATTTGAAATGACACTGTTAGAGATAAAATTCACCCTTATATTTTTAGTAAAATTTGAATAATTTCACTGAATTGTCCTTAGATGCCACGTCCTTTGCCTTCCAATTTGGTGTGACTGTCCAACCACATATAGCCAAGTGTGACTACTATCAGTTGATTGTGTCAAGCGTGACTAACTCATCATCCAGACGAGAAAAATACCGAATGACAGCACGAACTTCCGCTTGAGATTGAAGTAAGTTCTAAATAATATAATATCTCCCGAACTCTTTATCGTATTTAAAACAGCGAAATTCGGTGCAATTCGTTTCTTTTATATCTACAGTACTTTGAACTAAAATTAGAATAGTTATATTTCAAAAACATTTGCGGAATTAGTTAGTATAAGGGCCGTTCGAAAAGAAACGAGCCGCAGGCATAATTACAGAAACCAGTACCTGTATGTTAGAAGTATTGACCCTGGCTGTTCAGACACTTGTTCCACTGTGACACAAGGCGGTGAATGGCTGTCTCATAAAATTCCCGGGGCTCCGATGTTAACCAGTTCCGCACGTACAGCTGGACGTCGTCGTCCGTGGTGAATCGTTTGCCCCTCAGAGACATTTAAGGGGATCAAAAATGGCGTAATCACAGGGAGAGAGGTCCGGACTGTATGGAGGGTGGCCGAGAACCTCTCATTT
The DNA here is from genome assembly GCF_021461395.2 of Schistocerca americana. Lineage (NCBI taxonomy): Eukaryota > Metazoa > Arthropoda > Insecta > Orthoptera > Acrididae > Schistocerca > Schistocerca americana. Next base: position 83,879,941 of record NC_060123.1, read on the forward strand.
GAATTTCTGCAGGAGTGACGCTACTGTGTTGGCCGTATGAGGCTTTGCATTGTCGTGGAGCAGAATGACCCTGCAGGTGAGATTGCCTGGTCGGTTTGATCTGATCACTTGGCGAAGGGTGGTCAAGGTTTGCGAGTAACGCTCGGCATTCACTATTGTCCCGTCCTGCAGGAAGTGAATCAGAAGATATCCATCTTGGTCAAAGCAGAACGTCAGAGTGGTAGCGTTCGACGATTGATGCATGCTCCTGCTAGCTCTGTATAGTCACGTGACGTGCACGCGTGCCCTCTAGCGGCGGGCTGTGAACTTCCACGCTCTGGTCGGAAGCACACCTCTCTAGACACGCCACGATGTTACCCTCCTGTCACGAGTTTGCACATTCCAGAGTCAGGCTCGTTTCTTTTTGAATGCCTCTTATATAAAACCAATAATACAACGGACTATGCTCCGTTCAGAGACAAATTTCTTACAACTGTTCTGTGTGAAAACAAAATTACTTAAATTGTTTCAGAAATATTTGTAGTGAACAACTAAATCGAATTAATATTTGCATGCAAATACATGTTCTAATCTGTTTCTAGTACGTAAAAATTATTCCTGTTATTCTCTCATCGCGCCATCGTACTGGAGTCACAAATGAGTCATCTTTTCAAGTAAGTGTAAAGCATTTATTTATTACGATAAATTTAACCTGTTGTGTAGATCCTACAGAAAGACGGTGATTTTCACGTAGCATTTATCTCGAGATTTTTGTTCTGAGAGAGAATCCGTTCTATTTAGTATATTTCCCGCGATTCATGATCTGATTTCACAGTGCGTCAGTCTCATAATTAGTCTTTAAATGGAAATGACGTAATGTCTAAATGTATGTGTTACACACATCATTTACTTCAAAAAAGAAAAAAAAAACGTGTATATCGTGGTCTAAGAACATTTCAGTAAAATCCATTACTGTAGTGCCTGTGTTTTTAAGAGGAGCGATGCAGTGTTCCTTCAGACATGTGAAATCACATAAAGTGCGAACGAGTACAGCTTGTGACGAACGATATGCGGAGGTTTGGGTCTGGCTCCGTGTTGGCCACGGATCAGCCAAATCGGCTAAGGTGGGTGCTGGCATAAAACGGGAAATACGAGTTCCAGTCCCGGTGTGGCACAGATTTTCATTGTCGTCATTCCTTTACACAGTTGTTGATTGTTCGTATACGCAACTTCGAATATATTCCATGTATATCACTGAAATTCTCCGAACTGTACTACAAATCTAAACAAGGAATTCTTACATGGTTGACGTACAAATATATGTACAAGTTACCGTATTACACTGACAAAAATGGGAAGTGTTGCTACACAGTGAAGCACTAATCCGATATTTATCAAATTATGTACAGATGTTCATCCCTTAAAGGGTGTTAAATGATTAAACTTTCTTTTTGTTCGGAAAAGATGTCCATCATCAACCTACGAATGCTGGGCTACGCCCTTGCTCCCAAATACGCTTGTATTTGCTGTGTTATGGAACTAAACAGTCATCAAATGTCATCTTGAAGAACTGCTTACGGCGTCTGAGTCAAACGTTGTGTCAATTCATTCACATTCCCGACAGGAGCTAGTACGAAAGTATAAGTATCCCCTAGGCACCACGGATATTCCCTACCAGGGGATCAGTAATATCAGTCAACGAGCCATACGTTTCTTAAGGCGATTGTCGTCTGATCTTCGGGAAAACTCTTTAAATGTCCTATTGGAATTTGCCATTTGCTACCCTGGTCATTCAGGCCACAGAAAAGGCGTTCACCAGTCACTGTGATAAAGTCAGCTGTCCGTGAAATAGGTCGGTATGAGGCCAACATGTCTCCCATGCCAAAGTTTTGGCGTTTGTCAATGCCTAAAACATGACGACCGGCCAAGCTGAAAGCGCACGTCCCTTGGGCATGCTGAGTTGCAGCCTCCACCTAAAAGGATTCACTAACACTAGATATCACTCTCGCACTCTTGCCACTATTCGCCTGTAAGGACAACTTTTTTCCGCACTGAAAATATGCTCATATAAAGATGAAATTTTTATCTATCTGTAACGCTCATCACAAATTCACAATTCATGCTACACACTTCTATAGTGTGTACAGGGGACTTAGTAGATCAAGTTTTACATAGGAACCGATGTCCAAAAACGTCATTCAACGATGCTACTGAGCGTCAAAGTCCTAGGTGCCAGCCCCTGTAAATGTACACTGCTGGCCACCGTAAATGCAACACCAAGAAGGACAAGAGGTAGCACAACAAGATTTATTTTGTAGATAACATGTTGACCAAGTATCAAATGATTACGTTTACAGACGTCTGTGACATGTGGTTCCTGCCAGAATCAGTAGCCAGAGTAGCCGCTATTGTTGGAGATCACCGCTGCCACACGTCTCGGCATTGAGTCAAAGACACGTTGGATGTGTTCCTGGGGTACAGCAGCCCAAGCAGCTTCCACACCTTGCCAAAGATCATCTGGTGTGGCAGCTGGGGATGTAATCTGGGTCACTCGTTGAGCAACCATGGACCACATGTTTTCTATCGGCGAAAGATCCGGAGAGCGAGCCGGCCAGGGAAGCACTTCAGTCTGGTTATTGACGAAGAACCTTTGGACAATGCGTGCCACGTGTGGTCGCGCATTATCCTATTGAAATATGGCTGTGGCCGAGCCCTGAAGGTAAGGAAGGACAACTGGCTCCAGCACCTCGGATATATAGCGCCGGCTATTTAAAGTACCTGCAATGCGTACTAGAGGCGTGCGAGAGTAATATCCAATACCGCCCCATACCATAATACCGGGTGCAAGACCAGTGTGGCGGTGCATAATGCATCTGTCCAGCATCCTCTCTCCACGGTGTCTCCACACTCGAATCCGACCATCGTGGTGCTGCAGACAGAAGCGTGCCTCGTCAGTAAAGACAACGTCTTCCATTCTGCCGTCCACATCCGTCTGTCATCACACCATTGGCGACGGAGACGTCTGTGATTCTGCGTCAATGGTAGACGAAGCAATGGACGTCTTGCGGACAGACCACTCAGCTGTAAACGGCGTCGAATGGTACGCGCAGACACTGGATGATGCGTTACAGACGCAATGTGCTGTGCTATGGTTCGGGATGTCACTGAACGATCTGTCACTGCCATGCGCACAATTTGCCTATCAGCACGTGCAGTGGTGCACCGAGGTGAATGCGACCGACCACATCGGTCCTTCGTACCCTCCTGCATCCAACGGTCACATATCCGCATTACAGTTGTTTGGTTTCGTCCAACACGACTAGCGATGTCTCTGTATGATAATCCACAATCTCGATAAGCCACTATCCTTCCTCTGTCGAACTCGGATACTTGATCAAACGATGATCGCTGTTGTCTACGAGGCATAACTGATCGTCTTGTGAAACAACCACAAGGTAAACACACGTGCCGAACGTACACTCGTCGAAATCGCCAAGCCTTAAATGACGCTATGAGGTGGCGCCACAGGCGCGCGTGATGTGCGTCTGCGCTGAAATTCTAATCAGTTGCATATCTCATCGCTGCAAACCCATGGTGTAAATTTCACTTGATTCGGATGCTTCCTTCAGCGTGTTGCATTTACGGTGGCCAGCAGTGTATATACATACAGTGTGATTGCATGACGATGTTACACACTTTCTAGGATGATGGACAAGGATGGCATGTGTAACACCCGAAATATAGAACCCCTAATGAAAGCCCTTTGGTAGCAAAAGAAATAGCAAAATCAGTTATCGTGACATTGACGGGAACTACTGACAATACAATTAACACTATTGCAAGTTTGACTAACAGGAATGCTCTGTAACTAATGTTTATTATAAAGAAAGGACTAAATGAAGGAATATCAGATGATACGATGCCTGAAACTTTAATTAAATAATTCAAAATATATTCTTTACGAAGGTTAAAGCCCAGACCATAAACAGATCAGAGTTAACATTTATCCAAGAGGAGTGTTGTAGCCACATCGAGCTATAAGTTCGCTGCGACTACAATGTAACGGAGATGTTAATTCAGCCTATAGCAGTAAGCTTATTGAACGCTACTAGATTGTTTCAAACCGATCTGAAGTTTTAAAAGTTTTCCAGTATTGACTGGACGTACTAGTCAGAATTTCGAACTGAAGTAAAATAACATTTACGGTTTAGCCAGACAACGGAGCAGTTATTATATGTGAAAGAAAAGTAAATCGTGTAATGCCTGATTAACGCTGGGACTTAGCCTTCCTGATCTGTGATTGTCACGAACATCAAAGGACGCAGCAATATACCAACCGCCGACATAAACTCTATTATTAGCCTTGAGTAGGAAACAGCTACACGCGATCACGAAGAACTTACAGTTACGCCGTGTTGTCGGAAGCTGTAGTCATGTCAGAATCGCTGGTGCAAATAGATTCAAGACCGTGAATGACAGATCGGTGTGTTTTCAGTGCAGGTTTAAATAATTACCAACAATCTACCCGACGGGAGGCGCTAGTCACACGACATTTACATTTACCTTAATGCTTCGTGTCGGCTACGTCATTTAATGGAAATTTACTGTGTAACTGTGAAATTAACTATTTCTTGAGAGAACGCAGAAGTTAAGGGTGATTTAGTGATTTTCTTAACAGCGAAAGTTTACACAGAAATACGACGCTTTCTGTACGTTGTCCGAAGAGTATTTTATCTCTGGAATTACGTCGTATTAGTTGCTGAATTAACACCGTAGCGACGCCTTGAAGAGCTATATTAATTAATAAATCAACATCCTCGCGAAACTATGATGTGGCATCGGCTTGAGTGCTGTACTTTATATTTCAAGACATCCTATTATCTGCTTTTGAACACTCATTCGCAAACTGGGCATAAGAACTACAGTTACCAAGTTCGCGTAAGATTATCAACTTGTCACGAACACGCGAAGGATATTTGGTTTATTGTTTCAGATCAAGGGAGTTGTTGCGGTACCGTGTGGTACCTGTGGTTTCGAAGTAAAGAAGACCGACAGACTTCGAACATCAGTGCTTCAATTTTAAACAAGGGCTGCTTATCAACCTAAGTGAGATAGTGTCTGAAACTAATCAACCAAGCGAGTTGGATTTTAATGGTTACAGATCGGAGTTGTCGCGATCGACGGACATTGTTCCATGTCAACCAGACTGGGAGAACCATCACCATCGAGCCGTCACAAACAAAATACCACATTGTTTGGTCCCTGAGTTAAGGGTCCCAGTATCAGAAACCAACAAGTCGAAGGTTACTAGCGAAAACCGTTCTGATAGTGGAGTACATGCACCAGTACTGTTGTTGCAAAGACTGTAGGGCAGGCAACTTTCAGAGGTGGTAGTATGGACCGAACCAATAAAAAATGTTTACTAAACATTTCGTCTAAAATGCATACCTTAGAGTTATGAGCACTTGATCAACAGAGATGTGTTTCACGGAGGTAAAGAAGGACAAGTGCCCATAACTTTTCAGGTATGCGTTTTAGAGCCCGTTTTTTCTTCTTTTGGTCCACACTACCAACTCTGAAAGTTGCACACCCTACATTCTTAGCAACAACAGCACTGGTGCGTGCTCTCTACTGTCAGAGGTACCAGATGATTTTTGCTTGTAACTTTCGACTCGTTCGTTTCCGAACCAGGGACACTTACCTCAAATTCAGACATGAATCCGTCTCCATCATTCTTGAAAATCTGTAACATCATCACGGATTCACACTGCGTACATCTGCATTTACAGTTGCCGGTGGATATAACTTTGCCGCTCTGTAGCACCGTTGGATGACGTTTTCAGACATGGGTTCCAGTGTAAAACTTGATCTACTAACTCTCCTCTATAACCACTAGAAGTGTGTAACACGAATTATGAAACATCTAGTGTCAAACAGGTAATGGCGTCTATTCGAACGTCGTGTCCGGAAAGTTTTTATATCTTGTCGGCAAAACTCAGAGCGAACACTGCTGTCCACATTTCGTTCCATACAATTACATCATTTTCTGGATGCATATTTACTTGTTTTCCTCATAAATCAACTTCTACACTTCATTCATCCCAAGAGGGTGAACATTGTACAACAATAATTCATTTCAGTTTGATAAAGGAAGTAAAGTGAAACTTGTCTTGAGGGACAAGTTCTCTAAGAATCACTACAGCATGTTGCATCCGTTCCAAAATGTAATATAGACGTTCTAACATCTACTGGATTCCCTAGAGGCACAAGTAGCTTTCCGTTTCCAGAAAACTTGAGATGTAACAGACGTGGACATAAATGCAGCAGACCTGCACGCCTTAATAATTTATTAGAACTTTTACCGGTCGACCTCTCACTGCTATAAATACAGCTGGCTGGTCACTGAAGGGTGTATATTCAGCTTTGTACATATCAACACGACATTTGAATGACAAAAAGATACACGATTCACATGACCAACTGTGTTCTGTTTGAAGCATCGGCATTTCAAAGAACTGCCGCCCTTCTACCTCTTAAATCACTCTTCGGGTCTCAAGAGCATGTTTTAATTTATAGCCGTGCGGGGTATGCAACCGCCATGTTAAATTGTTGGAAGCTTAGTCAGTCGGTGTCGTAATTTTGAAATGAGAGTTGTTATGGTGGTCGCATAATAAGTATTTCGCGTGAAACGCCGTTGCGACACAGGCAAAGGTCAATTGTGGAAACTAAGCCACTGGATATTACAAGTAACGTTATTATAGAATACGTCCAACTGACTCCACGAAATAAGAGGGCACGTACATTCGCGAGTGAGTGGTTCGAAATAAGAATTAATACCGTAAAGGAAATGGGTCATAAATATAGTTCCGTCGGTACACACTCAGTTGTATGCGAAAGTACGATCGGCACAGAGGCGCGTACGTTCTAAGTACTATAATTCCCCGTGGCCTAGATAAAAAGAATTGTGATTAGAGTGCATTTATTCATCTAAGAAGGAAAATTATCGGACTTCCAAATTAAATGAAAAGGAAGACTGCAGGCTCTGAACGTCGCGGCCAATACATCGAAATTGGCATTGGCGGCCTCGAAGGGAAAGAGATGAACACATTCACGTACCTCTATTGTTGAACAGCGCCATCATGAATATCGTCGCCTCCATCTACATTCTCCTTATAAAATTAAAACAATAGTAATCTCCCACAGTTACAGGAGCTGGGATCCACGGAATCGTAAACCAGAAAATCATATTGACCATGAATTGCTTTCACTGTATAACACCATTTCGCTTTAAAATTACACAACACATCTTATCACCAGGACAGGAGAGCAACGAAAGGAAGAGCGTAAACCTTCTTTTGCCCATCAGTGTTAAATACTTCTCACATTAATCTTTGGTACGAGAGTCGAATAACTATCTATCTATTTATCAATAAGAAAAAATTATTAAGTTCCTTTACATCGCCCCCTTGGGCGAATTGTCCGAAGAACTGTCAAATTTCGGGCAATGAGCCCAATCACTTTACACACTGGTAGTCCTTGACTCCTTTACACACGTACTTGAAGTCCACTGTTCATCTCATTAAGGGATTTCTCTTCACCACTTTCCTTATATAGTTCTAGTGCAGGCCCTGGCACTTAGCAATGAAAACAAAACGTATACAGTAGGGCACACAAAATATACATTTACTTACATACTACACACAAAAATTACTACATCGTCCATTAGATCAAATACCTGGATATTTCGTTACATTTTATACAAATCCATAGTTCAGTTCTTTATGATGGTTTACAGCGTCATTGTTCCGACGTACAAATAATATTTTCAATCGCACGTTGACAATAAAATTACATTTCACAAGTTTTTCTATGATTCTAAAATTACGTTTTTGCTGAAAATAAGGAAGTTTCACAAGAACGTCGTATATTTTGGTGTATCGATCCAGGCTGTAGGGTTAGCAAGGGTATCTGGAGTAGTAGTAGTAGTTGTTGTTGTTGTTGTGGTCTTCAGTCCAGAGACTGGTTTGATGCAGCTCTCCATGCTATTCTATCCTGTGCAAGCTTCTTCATCTCCCAGTACCTACTGCAGCCTACATCCCTCTGAATCTGCTTAGTGTATTCATCTCTTGGTCTCCCTCTACGATTTTTACCCTCCACGCTGCCGTCCAATACTACATTGGTGATCCTTTGATGCCTCAGAACATGTCCTACCAACCGATACCTTCTTGTAGTCAAGTTGTGCCACAAACTCCTCTTCTCCCCAATTCTATTCAATACCTTATCATTAGTTATGTGGTCTACCCATCTAATCTTCAGCATTCTTCTGTAGCACCACATTTCGAAAGCTTCTATTCTCTTCCTGTCCAAACTATTTATCGTCCATGTTTCACTTCCATACATGGCTACACTCCATACAAATACTTTCAGAAACGACTTCCTGACACTTAAATCAATACTCGATGTTAACAAATTTCTCTTCTTCAGAAACGCTTTCCTTCCCATTGCCAGTCTACATTTTATATCCTCTCTACTTCCACCATCATCAGTTATTTTGCTCCCCAAATAGCAAAACTCCTTTACTACTTTAAGTGTCTCATTTCCTAATCTAATTCCCTCAGCGTCACCCGACTTAATTCGACAACATTCCATTAACCTGGTTTTGCTTTTGTTGATGTTCATCTTGTACCCTCCTTTCAAGACACTATCCATTCCGTTCAACTGCTCTTCCAAGTCCTTTGCTGTCTCTGACAGAATTGCAATGTCATCGGCGAACCTCAAAGTTTTAGTAACTAATCCGAACTTTTCTTTTGTTTCCTTTACTGCTTGCTCAATATACAGACTGAATAGCATCGGGGAGAGGCTGGAGTAGTAAGTGGGATAAATTTTTCCTCCCTCTATTATACCAGGATCTATTTGATAACGTCCTTTCTGGGTTTTATAATAGGGTCATCATGGGCAAGTTAAACATGTAACCAAAGAAATTCAGAGAGATTAGTAGTTAGTCTAATTTGACACTAACATATACATAAATACAGGTGCTGTTCAATGAACATGGGTATCGTTTTTATTTTGTAACATGGGACGTAAATTACGAGCTGTAGTGGTAACACTTTCTTTAGTGGCTCAGGGAATCGTGCTACATCTCTTTGCACTATGGTGAGTGTCCATTTGAACGTAGATTTTGCTTCCCACACAAATTGTCCTCCTGCATCACACCGTCGGTCAATAATATGCCAGTTGCAAGTAACCGCACACGCAACAATTAGTCTGGCAGCACGCTACGCACCATTTGGAGTCCAGCAGCCGTGCACACACCGATGCCGTGCGTGCCGGTCAATACATCTCTATGAAGTGTTTTGTGCAGCGTTCGCAGCGTTTACGAAACTACTGCACCTGCTTCAACTCGTCGTACACCTTGGCTGTGAGAAGGGACCACAGGGCACTTCCTACGTTCACTGCACGAAGGTAAGTACTACTTGAATTTAGCTTGCCAACGGCACACTGTCCTATAATTTGCACAAACACCGTAGCCGTACCTCGATTCACCAAGTCTCCTTTATTTCGAAGTAGAAGGCTTGTGGTATAAAACGTATGCTCAATTGCCTCTATGCGTATGTCTAACATGTCACTGACGCTAAATAACTCACTGTCGTTAGGTAACTATACACTGTTCCGTTCATTTACCATCCGTTCAAATAAAACTGTAGCTCATGAGACCACTGGCTAGTTTTTAGTAGTTTATGCCCACGTTCGTTACCTGCTCCTGTATTCTCTTTCAAAACTTCGTCAGGGTACGTACTGCTCAAAATATTTCATTACACAAGTTGGTAGGTGAATGTGTCCACAGAAACTACGAGCCTCTAATGCCACAGTTCGCAATCGCGATACTGTCTTAAGTCTCACAGGGCTTTAGAGAACACGTTTTCCAAAACAACAGCACTTCCCTAACCTAGGATCGTGCTGAAGATGCACTTATACATTGAAACAACGATACAAAAAAATGAATGCAGAAAAAGTGCTCATGGAAATTGTCTCCAAATGAGGCAAAATCTGTTCGTTAACTACCCGCGAGTTACAGTGGGGGGGGGGGGGGGGGATTTTCACCTTTCGTCACCCAAGATTGTAACAACGCATGGTACACACAACAAAAACAAGTAGAAAGAAATAAAAACACAAAAATACATAAATCACTATACTTAAATTCAGACATAAATATAAAATTAAAATGTTAGGTAGTACGAACAACAGGTTGATAATGAAGCTTGTCAGCTGTACGCTATACTGCTTTCTAAGTCTGCATCTGTGCTTGTTCACGTTTTTTTGTGCGCAACATTGTATCACTGGTATGAGCACAATTTTTTTTTTTTTTTTTTTTTTTTTGTAATCGAACGTGACCTTAGTCATTCCTTACTCTAATTCTTCCACAAAAATTTTCAACTCCGATTGGATAAAATATTATAAACATAAGAGAAAATCAGTGTATGCATTCCTCTGAAGTCAGCGTAGATTCTTGGTACTTTCATGGAGAAGGAAAGACAAATTATTAAAATTCTCTGGTGTTACTGAGTGTCAAGTAGTGTACTTCTCAGTGAACTTGGTAATATTTTACAACGTAGATGCTAAATCGTAGTGTCGTAAGAGTAACTTAGTTGCGTTTCTTCGCCGATTGAAGTCTCCTAGCATCTCGATGAACGCCACCTGTAAGGAATTGTGCTTGTTTCGGCATTACCTATTTTCTTTGCCGGTCAGTTTCCGGTAACTTACCTCGTACATATCTCTTTTTTTTAATTTTATTTTATATGATACAGTATTAAGTTTGCCTCAGAAAACTTTTAAAAATCGTACCTCAGCAGTGTACTTGCACTCAAAAGTGTGTATAAAGTTGAAAAACTATTTGTATTTCAGTAAGATGACACAGTGCCAACGGCCTTGCCGCAGTGGAAACACCGGTTCCCGTCAGATCACCGATGTTAAGCGCTGTCGGGCTGGGCTAGCACTTGGATGGGTGACCATCCGGTCTGTCCAGCGCTGTTGGCAAGCGGGATGCACTCAGCCCTTGTGAGGCAAACTGAAGAGCTACTTGATTGAGAAGTAGCGGGTCCGGTCACGAAAACTGACAACGGCCAGGAGAGCGCTGTTCTGACCACATGCCCCCCCCCCCCCCCCCCATATCTGCATCCAGTGATGCCTGTGGGTTGAGGATGACACGGCGGCTGGTCGGTACCGTTGGGCCTTTATGGCCTGTTCGGGCGGAGTTCAGTTCAGTTAAGAACACACTAGTTTTTATTCATAAGTTCTATCTTTAGATGCACTTTACTTAGATTAGGTTGTCGTCCGTGTGGTATATAGCACGCTAAACTTTCATTAGCAGCCAGATATAATATCATCATCGCAGCATACAAAAAAATTAATGCCGTTTTGCTCGATGTATTTATAGATAAAGCCTAGTGGTGTGGATATGTCAACAAAAAAAATTGTCTCTGCAACATGGCATGTACTTGCGTGACCGTATACTTATGTACCTTATGGAGTCCAATAGCCGGCCGGAGTGGCCGATCGGTTCTAGGCGCTACAGTCTGGAACCGCGTGACCACTACGGTCGCAGGTTCGAATCCTGCCTCGGGCATGGATGTGTGTGACGTCCTTAGGTTAGTTAGGCTTAAGTAGTTCTAAGTTCTAGGGGACTGATGACCTTAGAAGTTCTGTTCCGTAGTGCTCAGAGCCATTTGAACCATTTTTTGAGTCCAGTATTTTCTGTAACTTACAATCTTGATGCACAATTGGCATAAAAAAACTTATAACTACTTTGTTCCGAGGCCTGTGCCAGTTGTTCGCACCAGAATCCTTTGTACATAAACTTAAAACTAAAATATCACTGTGATCATAAACTATTCGGTCAAACCTTGCAAATACACCGTGTGGTATCATTGCTAGTCATTAATTGACGTGTATGTCCTAGCTTGTCTGTGTATTGTGTCCACAGTCACTGACAAATGTGGGTATGTTTTCAAGCTGTACGAAGTCTCCTGTTTACTGCTCGACTGTTTGATTCTGCCAGCCTGGTAAGTCCTGTGTCAAAGTTTTCTGTATCTGGCCTATGTTAGTTTGCAGCTTAACTACAGATGTGTTTTGTGTAGCGTATACTTGATCCATTGTGTTACTTACTGCTTTTTGTAGCTCTGTTTCTAGAGTACGGTTTATGTGTGTGTCTTTTTCTTCTAGGCCGGCCGGAGTGGCCGTGCGGTTCTAGGCGCTACAGTCTGGAGCCGAGCGACCGCTACGGTCACAGGTTCGAATCCTGCCTCGGGCATGGATGTGTGTGATGTCCTTAGGTTAGTTAGGTTTAATTAGTTCTAAGTTCTCGGCGACTGATGACCTCAGAAGTTAAGTCGCATAGTGCTCAGAGCCATTGTTTTTTCTTCTAAAAAGTCCTCAATTGCCGTTTTTGGTGTTTTGTCATGTCCTCAACTTGATTTACAGCTTCCTGCATTTTTGTATTGAGCTCGGTTTGCTGTACACTCATAGCATTGTAATTTTCAGTTAACTTACGTGAATATCGTCGCCTCCATCTAAATTCTCCATATAAAATAAAAATAATAATAATCTCCCAGAGTTACAGAAGCTGGGATCCGTGGTATTGTAAATCAGAAAATCATATTGACCATGAATTGCTTTCACTGTATAACACCATTTCGCTTTAAAATTACACACCACGTCTTATCACCAGGACAGGAGAACAACGAAAGGTAACTAATACTAAAACTAATAAACGAAGAGCGTAAAGCTTCTTTTGTCCAACACTGTTAAATACTTTTCACATTAATATTTGGTATGAGAGTCGATTACCTATCTATCTATTTATCAATAAGCAAAAACTATCAAGTTCCTTTCCTTTACAGATAGCCGAACGGTCTGAGACGTCATGTCACGGTCCGCGCGGCTGCCCCGTCGGAGGTTCGAGTCCTCTCTCGGGCGGCGTGGGTGTGTGTGTCGTCCTTAGCGTAAGTTAGTTTAAGTTCGATTAAATTCTGTGTAAGCTTAGGGACCGACGGCCTCAGCAGTTTGCTCCCATAAGGCCTTTCCAAAAACGTTTTTAAATTTATATGAAAGGACTGGCGAGATTAATGAAAGAGAACAATGAGTTCAATTTAAGACGATGAAGTGATTCTGTAGGTTCTAAAAATTTTTTAAAAAATCTTAAAAGTACAAACATCTAACACACTTTAAAGAATCAGTGTAGATGTTTACAATCAAATGTACACTCCTGGAAATGGAAAAAAGAACACATTGACACCGGTGTGTCAGACCCACCATACTTGCTCCGGACACTGCGAGAGGGCTGTACAAGCAATGATCACACGCACGGCACAGCGGACACACCAGGAACCGCGGTGTTGGCCGTCGGATGGTGCTAGCTGCGCAGCATTTGTGCACCGCCGCCGTCAGTGTCAGCCAGTTTGCCGTGGCATACGGAGCTCCATCGCAGTCTTTAACACTGGTAGCATGCCGCGACAGCGTGGACGTGAACCGTATGTGCAGTTGACGGACTTTGAGCGAGGGCGTATAGTGGGCATGCGGGAGGCCGGGTGGACGTACCGCCGAATTGCTCAACACGTGGGGCGTGAGGTCTCCACAGTACATCGATGTTGTCGCCAGTGGTCGGCGGAAGGTGCACGTGCCCGTCGACCTGGGACCGGACCGCAGCGACGCACGGATGCACGCCAAGACCGTAGGATCCTACGCAGTGCCATAGGGGACCGCACCGCCACTTCCCAGCAAATTAGGGACGCTGTTGCTCCTAGGGTATCGGCGAGGACCATTCGCAATCGTCTCCATGAAGCTGGGCTACGGTCCCGCACACCGTTAGGCCGTCTTCCGCTCACGCCCCTACATCGTGCAGCCCGCCTCCAGTGGTGTCGCGACAGGCGTGAATGGAGGGACGAATGGAGACGTGTCGTCTTCAGCGATGAGAGTCGCTTCTGCCTTGGTGCCAATGATGGTCGTATGCGTGTTTGGCGCCGTGCAGGTGAGCGCCACAATCAGGACTGCATACGACCGAGGCACACAAGGCCAACACCCGGCATCATGGTGTGGGGAGCGATCTCCAACACTGGCCGTACACCACTGGTGATCGTCGAGGGGACACTGAATAGTGCACGGTACATCCAAACCGTCATCGAACCCATCGTTCTACCATTCCTAGACCGGCAAGGGAACTTGCTGTTCCAACAGGACAATGCGCGTCCGCATGTATCCCGTGCCACCCAACGTGCTCTAGAGGGTGTAAGTCAACTACCCTGTCCAGCAAGATCTCCGTATCTGTCCCCCATTGAGCATGTTTGGGACTGGATGAAGCGTCGTCTCACGCGGTCTGCACGTCCAGCACGAACGCTGGTCCAACTGAGGCGCCAGGTGGAAATGGCATGGCAAGCCGTTCCACAGGACTACATCCAGCATCTCTACGATCGTCTCCATGGGAGAATAGCAGCCTGCATTGCTGCGAAAGGTGGATATACACGGTACTAGTGCCGACATTGTGCATGCTCTGTTGCCTGTGTCTATGTGCCTGTGGTTCTATCAGAGTGATCATGTGATGTATCTGACCCCAGGAATGTGTCAATAAAGTTTCCCCTTCATGGGACAATGAATTCACGGTGTTCTTATTTCAATTTCCAGGAGTGTAATAGTGGAATGAGATTGGGAATATTTGTGGATTTATTTGGGCAGTGATTTCGTAATTATATGGAGTCGCAGATGGGTCAAATTTAATGTTTGGAGGTGTAGCTAACAAGTTACTTTAGAAACAAGATACACCTTAATGAAATTTATGACGACTTGCGTAATTAAACATCAGCACAGTCAACAGCTCTCAAGCGTAAGTGGTAAGATTCAGTTTACGAAATGTTTTGCCGGAATGTAGCCACATTACAGACCTGAGATGGTTTAAAGTTTTGAAATGCTGCATTACAACACAAAATGGGTAGATCGTGCAATAAGCGTAGTATTGAATCGAAATGAGGGGATAAGAGCAGCACAACATAGCTGGACTAAAAGAAGGGCACACACAGAGATTTCAAAGTGTGTTGTCGTTCTAAGAATGAGCTACCGTGATTAGGCTGGTACCTCACTACGAAACCGCAAATAAACATAGTCAACCGCGCGGGGTAGCCGGGCGGTCTATGGCGTCCTATCACGGTTCGCGCTGCTGCCCCCGTCGGAGGTTCGAGTCCTCCCTCGGACATGGGTGTGTGTGTTGTCATTAGCGTAAGTTAGCTTAAGTTAGATTAAGTAGCGTGTAAGCTTAGGGATCGATCCCTCAACAGTTTGGTACCATAAGATGGTACCATAAGATCTTACCACAAAAATTTACAGTAACCTTATGGACCGATCCCACAACATTTTGGTCTCATGAGATCTTACCACAAAAATTTCCATACATAGTCGCTGCCAGAAGCAACGAGGAATGGGCGGTGGTGGCGCACACACGCCCACAAGACTTTCCGTACGCCGTCACATCAGCGCGCTTACTTAAGTCTGAACGCAGAGCCGCTGAGTTCAGTCAAAAGCCATCAGTGCAGACGCAGCACCATCTCTCTATAGAGACAACAGTGGGACAATTATATTAGACAGAACTGTGCGTGAATGTTTAGCGTCAGTTGTACTTCGTACCTGTGTCTGGTGATTCGCCCCCCCATGAACCATGGACCTTGCCGTTGGTGGGGAGGCTTGCGTGCCTCAGCGATACAGATAGCAATACCATAGGTGCACCCACAACGGAGGGGTATCTGTTGAGAGGCCAGACAAACGTGTGGTTCCTGAAGGGGGGCAGCAGCCTTTTCAGTAGTTGCAGGGGCAACAGTCTGGATGATTGACTGATCTGGCCTTGTAACATTAACCAAAACGGCCTTGCTGTGCTGGTACTGCGAACGGCTGAAAGCAAGGGGAAACTACAGCCATAATTTTCCCGGGGGCATCCAGCTTTGCTGTATGGTTAAATGATGATAGCGTCCTCTTGGGTAAAATATTACGGAGGTAAAATAGTTCCCCATTCGTATCTCCGGTCGGAGACTACTCAGGAGGACTTCGTTATCAGGAGAAAGAAAACTGGCGTTCTATGGATCGGAGCGTGGAATGTCAGATTCCTTAATCGGGCAGGTAGATTAGAAAATTTAAAAAGAGAAATGGGTAGATTAAAGCTACATATAGTGGGAATTAGTGAAGTTCGGTGGTAGGAGGAACAAGACTTCTGGTCAGGTGAATACAGGGTTATAAATACAAAATCAAATAGGGGTAATGCAGGAGTAGGTTTAATAATGAATAAAGAAAATAGGAGCGCGGTAAGCTACTACATCCAGCATAGTGAACGCATTATTGTAGCAAAGATGGACACGAAGCCCACGCCCGCCACAGTAGTACAAGTTTATATGCCAACTAGCTCCGCAGATGACGAAGAGATTGATGAAATGTATGATGAGATAAAAGAAATTATTCAGGTAGTGAAGGCAGACGAAAATTTAATAGTCATGGGTGACTGGAATTCGATAGTAGGAAAAGGAAGAGGAGGAAAAGTAGTAGGGGGACATGGAATAGGGGTAAGTAATGAAAGAGGAAGCCGCATGGTAGAATTTTGCACACAGCATAACTTAATCATAGCTAACACTTGAATCAAGAATCATGAAAGAGGGCTATATTCATGGAAGAGGCCTGGAGACACTGGAACGTTTCAGATAGATTATATAATGGTAAGACACAGATTTAGGAACCAGGTTTTAAATTGTAAGGCCTTTCCAGGGGATGATGTTGCATCTGACCACAATCTATTGGTTATGACCTGTAGATTAAAACTGAAGAAACCTGAAAAAAGTGGGAATTTAAGGAGATGGGACCTGGATAAACTGACAGAACAAGAGGTTGTAGAGGGTCTGAGAGGAAGCATTAGGGAACGACTGACAAGAACGGAAGAAAGAAATACAGCAGAAGAAGACTGGGTAGCTTTGAGAGATGGAATAGTGAAGGTAGCAGAGGGTTAAGCAGGTAAATAGACGTGGGCTAATAGATATCCTTGGATAACAGAAGAGATATTGAATTGAATTAATTAAAGGAGAAAATATAAAAATGCAGTAAATGAAACAGGCAAAAAGGAATACAAGCGTCTCAAAAATGAGATCGACAGGAAGTGCAAAATGGCTAAGCAGGGATGGCTAGAGGACAAATGTAAGGATGTAGAGACATATATCTCTAGGGGTAAGATAGATACTGCCTACAGGAAAATTAAAGAGACCTTTGGCGAAAAGAGAACCACTTGCATGAATACCAAGAGCTCAGATGGAAACCCAGTACTAAGCAAAAACGGGAATGCAGAAAGGTGGAAGGTGTATACAGAGGGTCTATACAAGGGCGATGTACTTGAGGACAATATGCAAGAGGACGTAGATGAAGATGAAATGGGAGATATGATACTGCGTGAAGAATTTGACAGAGCAATGAAAGACCTAAGACGAAACGAGGCCCCTGGAGTAGACAACATTCCATTAGAACTACTGATAGCCTTGGGAGAGACAGCCCTGTCAAAAATCTACCATCTGGTGAGCTAGAGGTATGAGACAGGCTAAATACCCTCATACTTCAAGACTAATATGATAATTACAATCCCAAAGAAATCAGGTGTTGACCGATGTGAAAATTACCGAACTATCAGTTTAATGAGTCACGGCTGCAAAATACTAACACGATTTCATTACAGACGAATGGAAAAACTGGTAGGAGCCGACCTCGGGTATATATCAGTTTGGATTCCGTAGAAATTTTGGAACACGTGAGGCAATACTGACCTTACGACTTATCTTAGAAGAAAGATTAAGGAAAAACAAACCAACGTTTCTAGCATTTGTAGATTTAGAGATAGCTTTTGACAATGTTGACTGGAATACTCTCTTTCAAATTCTGAAGGTGGTAGGGCTAAAATACAGAGAGCGAAAGGCTATTTAGAATTTGTACAGAAACCTGACGGCAGTTATAAGAGTCGAGGGGCACGAAAGGTAAGCAGTGGTTGGGAAGGGAGTGAGACAGGGTTGTAGCCTCTCCCCGATGTTATTCAATGTGTATATTGAGCAAGCAGTAAAGGAAACAAAAGAAAAATTAGGAGTAGGTATTAGAATCTATGGAGAAGAAATAAAAACTTTGAGGTTCGCCGATGACATTGTAATTCTGTCAGAGACAGCAAAGGACTTGGAAGAGCAGTTGAACGGAATGGACAGTGTCTTGAGAGGAGGGTATAAGATGAACATCAACAAAAGCAAAACGAGGATAATGGAATGTAGTCGAATTAAGTCGGGTGATGCTGAAGGAATTAGATTAGGAAATGAGACGCTTAAAGTAGTATAGGAGTTTTGCTATTTGGGGAGGAAAATAACTGATGATGGTGGAAGTAGAGAGGATATAAAATGTAGACTGGCAATGGCAAGGAAAGCGTTTCTGAAGAAGAGAAATTTGTTAACATCGAGTCTTGATTTAAGTGTCAGGAAGTCTTTTCTGGAAGTATTTGTATGGAGTGCAGCCATGTATGAAGGTTAAACATGGACAATAAATAGTTTGGACAAGAAAGCTTGCATAGGAGAGTAGCATGGAGAGCTGCATCAAATCAGTCTCTGGACTGAAGAGCACAACAACAACATCAGATGATACATCAAGTGACACTAATAAATACTCGGAGCATTCCTGTAGACATGCATTATTTCAAAGTTAAATGTTTCATCTCGTTCAAGCTCTAATAAAGTGATCTAATGTCTTATGCGTTGTATTATCTCGGCCCACTCCAGGAGTAAAGCTAAGAACCCATCACTGTATCGACGAGAGTTACTTCGCCCGGTATAGCACAAACAATAGTTAATTTGCCAATGGAGGGAAGCTTGAGGGTAAATATTACAGAGGGAAACCAAGGCTTTGTAAAGCAGCGCCAATAGTTAGGCTGTCAGCGGTCGAGATAGTAGAGATGCGATGTGTGGCTTTTTTCCGCCAGTTACACTTCAGGCCACAGAAGTACTAAAAATAACTAGACGTCTCACTGGCGCTAGTGTAATGCTCCCATACTGAAGCCTCCACATGAAGGGAGACGCTGTGGGTTGCACTTGGTAAAAATGGTTCAAATGGCTCTAAGCACTATGGGACTTAACTTCTGAGGTCATCAGTCCCCTAGAACCTAGAACTACTTAAACCTAACTAACCTAAGGACGTCACACACATCCATGCCCGAGGCAGGATTAGAAACTGCGACCGTAGCACCAGCGCCGTTTGGACTGAAGCGCCTAGAGCCGCTCGGCCACAGCGGCCGGGATTCGTCTGGTGTGAGACGTGTCCAGGGGGTCCACTGGGGGCCGAACCGCACAATTACCCTGGGTTCGGTGTGGGGGGACGGTGGGGTGAGAGGACTGCTGTACCCTGTTGTGGGCGGGGATGAAGCCTGTCTGTCGTTCTTAGGTCCCCAGTTCCATACAATACAATCCCACTGCTGCCTAGTCCAGAAAGAATGGTTTCCTGTCCATGTGACACGTGCCCCTCTCCGAATTCGATGTAAAGGAGGAGCCTTTAGAGGTTTTCTGTTACGTAAACCCTGTTCGTAGAAACTGTTTCGTCATTTATGTTGACGTCTGAACTTCTGTAGTTGTTTGCAACTGCCGCTGTGGACGTGTGACATTGTATTCCGCCAGGTGTCATATGCAGACATTAGCCCTACACACCTGCGGTTCTTCTTCCGCGACCACCTCTGTGACAATCATCAACTGATACTGTCGCTAGAAACTTGTTCTAGGAAACAGAGGCATCACTCTTACAGCAACATTCGCTGCGACGTCCATCTGTCTCATTCCCTGCTCCATTACAGTGACTACACGGAGCCTCTGATCGTACGTTATTTTTGTCGAAACCGCCTTGAACCAACACAACTCTCGTAATGATACACAGCACAAGTACTGCTATGTTTACAGGCGACACAGTTGCCATTCACAGCACATACTGTCCACTCACGATAGAAACATGGACTGTTTCCTCTAGAACTGCGTCAAAAACGAACCAATACATTGATATTTCAACGTATTTCTGGACCACAATGTCCGGTATTAAACTTTCGGCAACATGCAACTTTTATTCTGACCACTCTATTTTAGATTTGTCGATCTCGTTTCACGCCATCTGTTTGATAGGAAACTTTTCAAAGAAGCTCGCTATGGAGACAAAACGAGAGCAAACACGAGAATGACAAAGTTGTGAAAATGAAACAAATTCGCCACTTAGCAAGAAAGCATACATTCAATCGGGTACAGAGAATGATTGCAAATAAACTTGACCTCCACGAGGACGAATCGCTGGACGGGCGACATCCGTCGCGGCCACGGCGGCGACTTGTGCCGTGCGGGGGGTGGGCCGCCACGCGCTCAGGCCGGGGGACAACTTGGGAAATTGCCCGGGGCACACTTAGTCAACAGGGCGGCGGCGAGAGAGCCCGAAATTCATAGGCCAACTTGGCAGGCAGCAAAGTCAACACGCCAGCCGGCAGGGGGATAATTCCGCGGGCCCCCGCCCCCCTCCACCCTCGCCCTGTCCCGCTGTCTCCTCGCTGGCCGGCTAACGGCACCACCGCAGCCGTCGTTGCAGGGGCGTGTCGTGTCGGCGGCAGCAAGTGTCGCCGCGGGGACCGGCATTGTTAGCGCTCCGTAGAGGCGGACTGTAGTCGCCTGGCAACTGCATCTGTAAAGCAGTTATTCTGCGTGTAGCATGAGACACCCTGTAAAGCCACTGTCCTACGTTTTGCTCATTCGTCGAGGGAGGTAGCGCACTGGTTAAGACAAAAAGGTACAGCTGTCATAAAACCAGAGCGTGGTGTGAACACTAGGCGTGCTGCTATTGCAAGTCGTATGTCTTGTGCCTGCCTCAACTCTTTGATCTGGCGTCTTCTACACGATTTCGTTTACACCTGCTGAGTACGATCCCAGAACTTTTCCAACACTTACAGTCAACTCCATATCGCCCCTTAGTATTACCCCTAAATATGTGTGGGAGGCGATGAGCTCGAGATATTTATCACTGTTCGCGAAATCAGATAATGTGGCTTTCCTTCCCCGTAATATTGGCATCGTCTTGCATTTATCCACATCCAGAGGCAGCAAGTGGAATTTTTCTCCAGCTCATTCTGCGTTTCCTTACGATCATCCAACGAAGATTTTTGTTACGTACTAAAGTATCCGCAACAGAATATAAGATAATTCCGTTGACGTTATCTGATAAACTATGTGTGTGTGTGTGCGTGTGTGTGTGTGCGCGCGCGCGAATTTGTAAGGGACCCAACTGCTGAGGTCATCGGTCCCTAGACTTACACACTACTTTAAACTAACTTACGCTAAGGACAACACACTCACCCATGCCCGAGGGAGGACTCGAACATCCGGTGGGAGGGGCCACGCAGTTCGTGACATAGCGCCTCTAATCGCACGGCCACTGCGATAACCTGTTTATTCATCAATACAATGGAAACTATAAATTGCCACTCACTGTAAAGATTAGACGTTGAGCTGCAGACAGGCTCAATGGAAACACTCTTAGACGTTTAGCTTTAGCCGACCGTTGTGGCCGAGCGGTTGTAGGCGCGTCAGTCTGGAACAGCGCTGCTGCTGCGGTTGCAGGTTCGAATCCTGCCTCCGGCATGGATGTGTCTGTTGTCCTTAGATTAGTTAGGTTTCAGTAGTTCTAAGTCTAGGGGACTGATGACCTCAGCAGTTATGTCCCATAGTGCTCAGAGCCATTTGAACCATTTTTTTTGTATGTTTGCTATCTTGACATGGTTCTCATACTCTGAAAAATAGCATTTTGAGTATCTGGATGATTTGAAAATGGGTCCCGACCCGAAACCAGTCATCTAGTAAATGGAAGTGATATCTGCAACTCTGGCTGTTTTTCCGTTGTATTAATTTCATTTTTGTTGAATATTTCCTGTTGAGTATAACGTGTTTGGCTTTATTAGTTAAAATTTATCGAGCCAATCGCAGTTATGTCAAGATATTCCATATGATTATCCTGCTGATTATGAGTTCGAGATGTGGCGCAGTGTCGAACGCTTTACGAAAACCTAGGAGTATAGAATATAGCTGTTCACCCGCATAATTCTAACTTCTTTCAACAGTTTTTCTCGTAGAGGAGCTAGTCCATCAGTATAGTACTTGAGCTTCTTTCGAAATCGGAAGTACAGAGCGAAACATGTGGCACGTTGAAATTTTGAGTCGATCACTCAGGCAGGCAAGCTCAGAAGCCGCAACGGGTGGCCGGATAAGTAGAGATCCAGTTTGGACTCCCAATTTGTTACGCATTTGCACTTCTTCAAAATTCTTACTTATTATTAGTTTTCTTTACTTTTGGGGGAAACTACGCTGTCACGAACCTTAACGTTGGTATCCATTTCCCGTAGACGTTTGCTGCTGCTGTCATCTTAGTACTTTATTTTACTTTTTCCATACTCTTTTTGACATTTGAACTAAAAACAGAAGTAAAAGCTGTTCCTCCTGTCTTACTCATGATGTAACTTCTTATTGTTCTTTCTCCCGATTGTCACATTTGTTATATCCGTTCATTTACAATTTTGTTCGTTTTCTACAATTTAAACATTAGTTGTAATCATTTTATAAATTAATCTATGGCCTTTTCTCCCTGTTGTTAGTCCATACATGATACGATTAACAAAAGTCCATTCATAACCTTTAAAATATTTCAAGAAGTATCAAACTGTCAAAAACAAAATTGTCGACTTCATAAAGTAAAGCCATTAACAACTCAGAGATTGGTTTTGAAATGTTCTCGGGTATTCAGGGCAGCGCTGTCGTCCAAATGGTGCAATGTTTCGGCTAGTTGGCTTGCTACTATCTTCAGGAGTTTCGCATGGCATACTTCTCTTCCCCCTTTCGCGGTGTCCATCCCAGCTTCACGGTGCCGGTGGGCGGCTCTGCTGGCGATGTTTAGAGGGAAGTGCCCTGCCGGGACACGAACTGTGGTCCGCAGTCTCTGTGCCGCCACAGCATCACAGAAACTTTTTCTTAGTTCAGGTCATTTTGAGCCAATTTTTAGTGCTTCTTACACATAAAGTTATTTTGTCAGTAACTGTTTTATATATGTCGGTTATGTTCAACCAGTTTATGCTAATTCCTATCGCATTTGGCTTATATAATGTTTTGAGTTTTTAATTTTGTGCTTGCATGGTGTCCGATGATCTTTGGTTCATCATCGATGGATGATCTTGCGTTTTGATGCAGTAGCGATTCGCACTGCCATTTCAACATTTTCTGTTGATTCATCGCGAATGGTCGGCATCTTTAACAGAAGACAGCGTCCGACTGTCGCTCCATGAGCTCTCCGTGTCTTCCATTCTATGTCAGCGAAATACAGCGCTTAGTCGCTGGGACCTGTTGTCTGTCTGAAGACGGGACGTATCAGCCCACACGGAGTCGCGTTGGTTACCGACAGCGTCCCTTCGACTATCTTTGCTGATCTTACGACTGGTGTAATAACATCCAGTCGTCATAGAGGGCAGCTATTGATCGTGAAACCTGTTTTCATTCGTTCACTGTTATAAGGTTAATTATAGCGTTTATGGTAAACTACTATATACGACAGTAAATTCTGTTTTCATGTGTATTGATGGCTGTAGTATCGAGAACGCAAGGTATAAAAGGGCACTGCATTGGCGAAGTTGTCATTTGTACTCATGTGATTTGTGTGGAAAGGTATCCGACGTGATTAAGGGCACACAATGGGAATCAACACACTTGGAACGCGGAATAGTAGTTGAAGCTACACGCATGGCACATTTCATTTCGGAAATCGTTAGGGAAATTAACATTTTGAGATGCACAGTGTCAAGAACGAGCAGAGAGTAAATTTCGCCACGGATACCGGAGCGGCTGACAACCTTCACTTAACGACCGAGAGCAGCGACGTTTGCGTTCAGTTGCCAGTGCTAACAGACAAGCAACACAGCGTGAAATAACCGCAGTTATCAGTGTGGGACGCGCGACGAACATAACTATTAGGTCAGTGCTGCGAAATTTAGCGTTAATGGTCTATGGCAGCAGACGACCGACGCGCATGCTTTTGCGTTTGCTAACAGCACAACATCGCCTGCAGTGCATCTCCTGGGCTCGTGACCATATCGTGTACCCTAGAGTACCGGGAAACTGTGGACTAGTCACATCAGTGTCGATTTTAGTTAGTAAGAGCCGATGGTAGGTTTTCAGTGCATCGTAGACTCCACGAAGCCATGCCTCAAGTTGTCAAAATGGCACTATGCAAGGTGATGGTTGCTCCAGAATGGTGCGGGCTGTGCTTGCGTGGAATGGACTGGGTCATTGACTGGAAGTTGCTATGTTCGACTACTTGGAGCCCATTTGCGGCCAGTTGTGGACTGCATGTTTCCAAATAACAGTGGAATTTTTGTGGGTGACAACGTGCCATCTCACCGGCCCACAATTGTTCGCGATTGGTATGAAAAACAATGTGAACAGTTCGGGCAAGTGATTTGGCCACCTAGATCGCCCGAATGATCATTATCGAACGTTTGTGGGACATAATCGAGAGGTCAGTTCGTGCTCAAAATCCTGCACAGGAAACACTTTGGCAGCACGGCTCTGGAGACAGCACGGATTAGTATTTCTGAAGGGGACTTTCAACAACTTATTGAGTCCATGCTTCGTCGTGTTGGTGCACCACACCGGGCAAAAGAAGGTCCAACACGGTATTAGGACGTGCCCCATACTTTTGTCATCTAAGTGTATATTGGTTGTGTTGGTATTTTGTTTTGTAATCACGTAAGTACAGTACTTTTGTCACGATTGTCTGCACAGTGTATCTCGTCCGCAACTTGTGGTCTAGTGGCTAGCGTTGATGCCTCTGGATCACGGGGTCCTGGCTTCGATTCCCGGCTGGGTTGGGGATTTTCTCTGCCCGGGACTGGGTGTTTGTGTTGTCCTCATCATTTCATCATCATCATTCGTGACAGTGGTTAGATGGTTCAAATGGCTCTGAGCACTATGGGACTCAACATCTGAGGTCATCAGTCCCCTAGAACTTAGCACTACTTAAACCTAACTAACCTAAGGACATCACACACATCCATGCCCGAGGCAGGATTCGAACCTGCGACCGTAACAGTCCCGCGGTTCCGACAGTGGTTAGATTGGACTATGTAAAAATTGGACTGTGTAAAAATAGGGACTTTGTACGGGCGCTGGTGTCCGCGCAGTTGAGCGTCACGCAAACCACACAAATCCATATCTCATTGTTTGTTACTGACGTCAGACTGAAGACGGGGACGGAGCCTCATGTATTTACCCCGTAGTTTCCTTACGCTAAGCCGCAGTCGACATCCATGTCTCGCACGTTCGGTTTCTTCTCCGTGCCACCGGGTCCGCCTGCGGTCTTTTAGTATATCTTCAATTAATTACTGGTGTTACTTTTAAATTTAAGTTACAATTCTGGTTTAGACATGCCTCTATGTCGGTAATTTTATTCTTATTGCAGAGTATAGTGTGACGATGATCTAAAACAGATTGAAACCGGTCACCATTTTGAAATGAATGTGTGTACGATATCAAGACAGCCCTTTAGTCTTTATTTAAACATTGTTAAATTTCATACTATTTCTAGGCAAGTTTTCGGCAGTATGTGGTATCTTTCCTTGAGCATTTGTTATTTGGGGTTTTCGTGAATATCTCTTTGCATCTGTCTCCATCCAACAAAGTCTGCAACCCTTCGTGCAGTTCTTTTATGTACAAGCTCAATGTCTCACGTTCACTTGGACTGATGTGAAACTCACAATTTATGGGCTTTACAACATTTTAAGAAAACTTTTCCATGAAATGTAGCTGATTCTTACGTAAAACAGAACATGTGGGATGGTACCTCGTTGTACCACCACACACTGCTATTTAAAAGTACTTGTATAATGAGATGGGCTACGGTTTTTAACATACTAGATTTTTACAATTTTGTTAAGTGTACAACTAAATTTCTCTACAACACGGATGGACTAGCTAAATTTCTATGTGGCTGATACTGTGGCGAAATTTAACTGAATATTACTATAATTGTTAGCAAAAACGCTTCCCTCTTTTGTTAGTGTATAATCTGTAAAAGAAGCTGAGTTTAAAGCTAAACGAGGGTAATCCCAAAAGTAAAGTCTCCTATTTTTTTGTAAGTAAATTGACCTCTTTATTTCTACAGTGGTTTACATCAGTTTGCAGCTTGAACATTTAGCTATTTTTCGGCATAATCACCATTTCAGTAGACGCTGCGGCAGTTTCTGTATGCCCATGTCACACCAGCTAGCCGCCATGCTGTTCAGAAAGTTATGAACCTCTTCTTTCACCTCGTCGTCGGAGCTGAATCGCTTTCCGGCCAAATGTTCTTTTAGCCTAGGGAACAGGTGGTAGTCACTGGGCGCCAAGTCAGGACTATAGGGTGGGTGGGTGATTATGTTGCACTGAAACTGTTGCAGGAGAGCAACGGTTTGCCGAGCGATGTGTGGGCGAGCGTTGTCATCGAGAATGTGTACTCCCTTGCTCAACATTCCTCTTATCCGGTTCTGAATTGCCCGTTTGAGTTTTTTCAGAGTCCCACAGTACCTGTCAGCGTTAACTATGGTCCCAGCGATTCAGCAACCTCAAGAATGTGTGTACCCTGCATGTCAGCAGAGCACTGTGCAAGCTAATGGAGGCTCAGTAATGGTGTGGGGTGTGTGCAGTTGAAGCGATATGTGGGACCCCTGATACGTTTAGATAGGACTCTGTCAGGTGACACGTGCATAAGCATCTTGTCTGATCACCTGCATCCATTCATGTCCATTGTACATTCCAACGGTCTTGGGCAATTCCATCAGGATAATACGACACCGCACACGTCCAGAATTGTTGCAGAGTGGTTCCAGGATCACTCTTCTGAGTTTAAACACTTCCAGTGGCCGCCAAACTCCCCCACACATGAACATTATTGAACAAATCTGGGATGTCTTGCAACGTACTGTTCAGAAGACATCTTCACCCCATCGTACTCTTGCGGATTAATGGACAGCCCTGCAGGATGGATGGCGTCAGTTCCCTCCAGCACTACTTCTGACATTTGCCGAGTCCATGCCATGTCCTTCACTATATTAGGCAGGTGTACCAGTTTCTTTAGCCCTTCAGTGTACATGGTTTACCTCCTAACGGTCGTCAGCTGCGTTTTACCAGGTGCTTCAGCAGATATTTGCAATTAAGTTTTTGCAGTGTGTAACCAATAAGTACTGCTCATCAGATGCCCAGTGTCGACGGAAAGCCCCTGTTTTCTTCCTCTTAAAATACAAACTGATTTTTAAAGTGTAACTTTACGTGTCCATTCGATAGATCTGTGGGAAATTTGTCTACTGTGATACTTATTTCAACGATATGTATTAACAGAACGGTAGCGTTCTCGCTTCCCGCGCCTGGGTTCCCGGGTTCGATTCCCGGCGGGGTCGGGGATTTTCTCTGCCTCGTGATGACTGGGTGTTGTGTGCTGTCCTTAGGTTAGTTAGGTTTAAGTAGTTCTAAGTTTTAGGGGACTGATGACCATAAATGTTAAGTCCCATAGTGCTCAGAGCAATTTATTAACAGAAATTGTAAAACACGAAGAACAATCATCACTCCAGCAGCTAAAGAGCAGCACTGCCATAAGGCAGCAGCAGACAGCACTGACCAGGATAGTGCTATCGCTGGTGCTGTATTGCTTGTTCTTATTGTTTAGTGTTCCTGTTAATACATATCGATAAAACAAATATCGCACTTCACTAACACGGGACCGTTCTACGGAACGGACACATAAAATTTCGCTTTAGAAATGAATTTGTTTGTAACAGAAAAGAAACGAATACTTTTCGTCGTCAGTCGACGTCGCATGAAGAACTTCATTTGTTTGTCCTGACTCCAATTATACAATGCGAATACTAAATTGCAAATATCTGCCGGAATACGAAAGAAAATGCGTCTGAGGACACTTAGGAGGGACATCCGGTTTAGCGTAAATTCCGCAGCCGCGATTTACTTCAAATGGTTCAAATGGCTCTGAGCACTATGGGACTTAACATCGGAGGTCATCAGTCCCCTAAAACGTAGAACTACGTAAACCTAACTAACCTAAGGACATCACACACATCCATGCCCGAGGCAGGATTCGAACCAAAAAATGGTTGAAATGGCTCTGAGCACTATGGGACTTCACCTCTGAGGTCATCAGTCCCCTATAACTTAGAACTACTTAAACCTAACTAACCTAAGGACTTCACACACATACATGCCCGACGCAGGATGCGAACCTGCGACCGTAGCGGTCTCACTGTTCCAGACTGTAGCGCCTAGAACCGCTCTGCCACTCCGGCCGGCCGCGATTTACTGTATGTGTGTAAAGGTTAATATTAGGAATTATTGTAGGGATTCGATACGCTTTCCACTAATGGGGAGACTGATTCAGAAGAAAAAGTTTTTGTGTATTGTAAAGTATGGCATGAAAGGCTAGGAGTCACCGAAGGGCAAGTTCAGCCATCTCAATTGGATAGATGTTTTATATCCTTCACACCCGGTGGCAGCCTTCCTTCGCGACTTGTGTGCGTTCTGTGTTGTTTGGTGTAGGTGGCTGTAATGTGTGTATGTGTGTGTGTGTGTGTGTGTGTGTGTGTAGTGTGGTGTTAATGTACGCGTTGACGGGCGATGGGAGAAGGCAGAGGGTGAAACCTGGTGCCTGCACTCCTTTCGAAGAGCACCAGGGGAACCGTCGAGCTTAACCTCTTCACCCAACGGATCACCATCAACAGCGTCGCTTGCCGTAATTTCACGAGCCATTGTGGAGCTGTTTGGAATTCAATCCAGCATGCTGGCACAAAGCATGTTGATCAGTGGTTTGACGCCATCATCCTTCATGTCCTCTCTACTATGAAAGCAATGGGAAAAAGTTTCCAACAGCACGTTGTGTACCCAAATGGTCAACCGTCCAAGTACTGACCGCACCCGACGGTGCGCTTCACTTCGATGATCTGACGCAAACCGGTGTACCCATCGCGGCACGTCCGTTTACGTTTGTGTTCCTAATTTATAATAATAGTCATCATGAATGTGTGAAACATGTACTCTTATGTGCCCCATACTTAGTTGGTGTGTGGAGTGACATTTCGTGGTAATGATGGAAAGTACAAGCTTGTCAGTTAGAAAGAAGACGGTATTTCACGGGAAAAGCAGTAAAATGGACAGCCGCCGCTACTCCAGAGAGTATAGAAGACTGTGTAAGTAGACTGTTTGTACGTTGGCAGCACTATGTAGCTTTCTGCATTAATAACTCTGACCGCTGTGCGCACTCTGTAAGAGACTCTCTGTGGCCGGTTGGACTCGCAGTTGGAGGTGAACAGCCAGCAGTGATGGAACTTGGTCGTGAGTAGTCAGCAGTAATGGAGTTTAGAGATTAATAATCTGCAGTGTTGGAGGTTTACAGTATTAGCGCGAGCGGACATTCTGAATGTGTAGCCGTCATGGAGATTTATTACTGATGATTATATAATTTTTTTGAGCGGGTTGTCACTTGATTAAGGTAAAATCTGCTAAATACATTGTTTTCTGTGCAACAAAATGTTTTCTTTGCTAACTGCATGACTATTAGTAGTTAGAGCCTTCAGTAGATAGAATCTCTTATATAGCTAGTATTGGAGCTTGCACCGCTGTAGTTCGTGTCATGAAGATTTTCTGTACCGTAAGTGACCTATGATATGTATGGGTTATTGTTAGGGTTTCTTCTTATTCAGGGCCATTATTTTGTATTTAGTATCTGTAGTCAGGTTATCATTTTTGAGCAGTCAGAATACGTTGCGCTAGGATATTGTTGGACAGTGTTGAAATGATAAGAATAAGTAAAGAGGAAGTAGGCTCAGTACGTTCAGTTTCACTCAGCAGTTTCAGAATTAAATAAGGTAGATGTTTCACCTTCTCAGGTATTGCAATTTAAGTAAAAAATTTATTAAATTAAGAAGTTATACCTGTCGACCCTTAGCCGAGGGTACCTCACTGGAATCTTCCGATTTTCTTGTAGTTTGAATAATTAGTGCATTATTAGAAATTAGTTATTGTTTACTAATAGCGCTTAAATTGTTTAGAGAATTGCCTTTGTAGTTGTAGTCTCTTATTGTTGTACTGTATTGTAATAAGCAAAACAGTTGTGGCATGCACGTCGATTTGCGTTAAGTATCTCGCAGTCGCTCTTGCAACTAACTAGATATTTATTATTTTCAGTGCTATTTGTAGTGTGTCTTCCTACTTTTGTTTTCCAACTTGTGTTGTTTCTGTGTTATCATGTGAAATAGTGCGATTAACATGGCGTGTGAAAAACGTAACACTGGGCTGAAAGTAAATTGAGAAATGACAGTGACGACGACCGTAGCTTGTTAGCACCAACTAGTAACGAAGTGATAAACATTCAAGACAATAATTTGGTAATATGTATAGGGACATGGATCAGGCAGCAAATGACGGTGTAGAAACGGAAACAATCAGTCAACAGAGAAGTATTGTCGATCCGTCGATCAGTGACTCTTCGCCTCAGAAATGCGGAATAACAGAACGATATCTAGCAAATTCCATAGATTTACGTTTTGCGTCATTACCCATTTCTCAATTTACTCAAGACACACTTTCTATTTTTCGATACATAAGTATTGCCGGTGTGAATGCATTGCCGTAAAGCGCGTTGGAACATGTTACAGTCACTCATGTATTGTTATTGTTATCAATCAAAAAGCTAATGAAATGGGACAATGGCTCCTAAAATTTAACACAGTTGAACAACCAATTGAAAAAACACGTGAAGATTTAACTGCTGAGACATCCGAAATCGAATCGAAACATCAAAAAGTTTCTGAAGATGTAACAAAACAAATTTGTGATCATTTTCAGCCTATCTTTTTGCGACATGAAGACACATTACAGAATCATAAAGCTGACGCAAAAGAACAGGAGATTACTGTTCACGAAAGTCACAACACCTCGTTAGCTAAAATTGACTCAGTTGCATCCACCTATACGGTTACGCAATCTGTAAAAGATCAGGAAAACTTAAAGGACACAGTAGATACGATTGCAACACAAATGGACACACTAAAACTTGGTTCAGAAAAACACACAGAGGAAATCAGCACATTATCAGAAAAGGTTGCCGAACTTTCGGACCAGGTAACAAATTTATCTACTAAGGGCGATGATCTGAATGCCACAGGACCGATAGCCTTTACTTACACAGAGGAGTACAAGGAAATTAGGAAAGTTAAACAAA
The DNA here is from genome assembly GCF_021461395.2 of Schistocerca americana. Classification (NCBI taxonomy): domain Eukaryota; kingdom Metazoa; phylum Arthropoda; class Insecta; order Orthoptera; family Acrididae; genus Schistocerca; species Schistocerca americana. The sequence goes on from NC_060123.1 coordinate 83,911,273, forward strand.
TTCAGATTAATACGCAACACAAAAGAGAAATACGGTAAGTACAAGATCATTTGGCACACTTTATACAAGAACTACACATTTCAGAGGATACTCGCTTTCCGACATGGGAAGAGGAATTTAGAAGTACAGAAGAGTCACAGAGTAATAAGACTGGGTGTTTCAGAGATCTTGAAAGGAGTAGGAAGGAGCAGCGAGCCTTGAGAAGGAACCGCCGACCTGACGTGAGAATGACTGATTTGCGACTCGGCGTAATGATGACTTTCACTGTAAGCTCTTCATCACAATGCGTAAATTCATAACATTCAAGAATTCTAGTAATGATGTACATCCACAGGCTTGGCTTCATCAATTTTCTTATTGCTTTCCTCCTAACTGGTTATTAGAGCAAAAAAAAAAAAAAAATGAGCAAAAGATTTTACTACATTTCTCGTGTAAAACCGATTATTGAGAAACAATTTGCTTTCTGACTTGGTCATTGCCATAAGTTTTCACTTCACGTTACCATTGCGCTTTGTCATAATTACAAACTGTTAACATATAGCGATGTTTTGAAGTTAACTATCTAGTCAAGAACCTATGGACTTTATTAAGACAGTAATTTTACGAGTACACTTTTATTTGGAACAGGCGACACAGTATTTCGTTTGTTTGAGAGCTACACGATTATACTACGACGTTACTTATGAGTGACACAATTTTCATTATTACTTTTACGCTGTATCTGTTTAGTGTCTGCGCAGTTTTTCTACTTTCTTCTGGAGAGTAAAACATGTTTTGATAATGACCTTTACGCATAGCTACAATGAGACAGCTTTTTTCGTAACACAGCAATATGTTACTGTACAGTACTTTAGAGGTCACGGTAATGTATGTAATAACTATGACATTTATATGCATAGCTCTTTACTTTTGTATACGGCAAAGGTAAGAATATTGATTTTTGGAGAACTTTGCTTATGGACGACGATAACTACGACACTTGGCACATTCTTACCGCTAAGCAATGACAGAAATTATCTTACAGCAAGAACTAAAGTTTAACGCTGCATGACACACATTTGAGTGATTACCTTTTGTACTTGGAACATTTTTTAAGAAATATTTTTGAATTACTGTGATACAGAGAAGGTTTCCAGTGATACATTTTATTCCACAGTTTTAATCTGTTACATCTGAGGGTATAATTACGTTGTCCCTCATGGGGATACGCCTACTTTGTGTATCATGCATGTGCCAAGCACAAGGAGCCCTAGCTAATATGGTATTTGCTTGTACAGGGCTATTACAAATGATTGAAGCGATTTCATAAATTCACTGTAGCTCCATTCATTGACATATGATCACGACACACTACAGATACGTAGAAAAACTCATAAAGTTTTGTTCGGCTGAAGCCGCACTTCAGGTTTCTGCCGCCAGAGCGCTCGAGAGGGCAGTGAGACAAAATGGCGACAGGAGACGAGAAAGCGTATGTAGTGCTTGAAATGCACTCACATCAGTCAGTCATAACAGTGCAACGACACTTCAGGACGAAGTTCAACAAAGATCCACCAACTGCTAACTCCATTCGGCGATGGTATGCGCAGTTTAAAGCTTCTGGATGCCTCTGCAAGGGAAATCAACGGGTCGGCCTGCAGTGAGCGAAGAAACGGTTCAACGCGTGCGGGCAAGTTTCACGCGTAGCCCGCGGAAGTCGACGAATAAAGCAAGCAGGGAGCTAAACGTACCACAGCCGACGGTTTGGAAAATCTTACGGAAAAGGCTAAAGCAGAAGCCTTACCGTTTACAATTGCTACAAGCCCTGACACCCGATGACAAAGTTAAACGCTTTGAATTTTCGCCGCGGTTGCAACAGCTCGTGGAAGAGGATGCGTTCAGTGCGAAACTTGTTTTCAGTGATGAAGCAACATTTTTTCTTAATGGTGAAGTGAACAGACACAATGTGCGAATCTGGGCGGTAGAGAATCCTCACGCATTCGTGCAGCAAATTCGCAATTCACCAAAAGTTAACGTGTTTTGTGCAATCTCACGGTTTAAACTTTACGGCCCCTTTTTCTTCTGCGAAAAAAACATTACAGGACACGTGTATCTGTACATGTTGGAAAATTGGCTCATGCCACAACTGGAGACCGACAGCGCCGACTTCATCTTTCAACAGGATGGTGCTCCACCGCACTTCCATCATGGTGTTCGGCATTTCTTAAATAGGAGATTGGAAAACCGATGGATCGGTCGTGGTGGAGATCATGATTAGCAATTCATGTCATGGCCTCCACGCTCTCCCAACTTAACCCCATGCGATTTCTTTCTGTGGGGTTATGTGAAAGATTCAGTGTTTAAACCTCCTCTACCAAGAAACGTGCCAGAACTGCGAGCTCGCATCAACGTTTTGAACTCATTGATGGGGACATGCTGTGCCGAGTGTGGGAGGAACTTGATTATCGGCTTGATGTCTGCCGAATCACTAAAGGGGCACATATCGAACATTTGTGAATGCCTAAAAAACTTTTTGAGTTTTTGTATGTGTGTAAAAAGCATTGTGGAAATATCTCAAATAATAAAGTTATTGTAGAGCTCTGAAATCGCTTCAATCATTTGTAATAACCCTGTACAATTTTACACATCGGTACCATATTTCTCTAACACAGAATTACACAGCTGTCTGGTCATTTAAAAGAGAGAAGTGAACTCCCTCATGGGGGTATGCCTACTTTGTGTACCATGCGTGTGGCAAGCGCAAGCAGCCCTAGCTAATATGGTATTTGCGTATGCAGTTTTACACATCAATAACATGTTTCTCTAACACAGAATTACACAGCTCTCTGATCACTTAACTAAGAGGAATAAACTTTTTTTACGTCATTGACACAGGTCTATGTAATTACACAATTGGATTGGTTTGCATTTATGAAATTGTACCTTGTCTGCATTTTGGTAACTGTTCATATATTTTCGGAACTGTGAGAGATTTGAGTGATGTATTTTGCATAGTATAATAATTTTTGAAGTATGTTTGAGGTAGATGACACCATTGAAATGAGCAGAGATTTTTTTTTGAGATTTTGAGATTATTGAAAGAAGCTATGACGGGTTTGAGATTTGACTGATCTGTTGTGATGATGTTATTATGATGACAATGTGTATTATGATATTGAGATATGTTTATGATCAATACGATGATGCTATATGCAGAATATGAGTATGCTACATGTTTATGGTGATGAAGTATTGAAGAAGTATCCACGAATATGTATATGTGTAATGAGGTAATAAATAATGAGTAGGGGTTAGGGAGTCTGGCTTGTGAAAAAAAATGTTGTAAACTAAGAATCATACTTTACGAATTATGAAAGGTGAATATATATGTGAATATGAGTACCACAATGCTGACGGAAATTTTTGGACACTGTTATTTATGAGATTTCGTTTCTGCACACTTCTAACGTAACTTTTCAGTATGTGAAATTTTTTATTTGTATGTAACTATGACTGTATCGGAAATTGCTGTCATAAATATGTTGGTAAAAAGTGTATGTGACCCTGACGTAATGCTCTGCTGTGCCCAGCTGCATGCAGGCCACTTTAAAATATACCTATTGTTGTGTGGACTTTCAACATTCCTCGTGCCACTTCAGCAACTTTGAAGCTTGCCACACTCCCACAAGTGCTCGCATAGCTGCAGAAACGAGAGGCCGTTGACCTCACTATTGACATTCCTTTGCAGAACGCACCACAGACACGCCACATTATTACTTGGAAACCTATGAGTGCACTTTGGAGCTCATACTTTCTGCTACTTTCTGAAATGCCTCTACACACCTGATTATGACAAGCGTCTTTCAGCGAGAGTTGAGAGAATTTTTAGTGACTTATGAAATGACATATGGCTGGTGAATGATGTTTTTATGCTTTGCTTTGTATATATTTGTTTATTTTATTCAATATTTGGTTGCTAGCCGCGCTGTAGCATTGGTTTTATGAAATAAAATTCAGTACATATACTAATGTAAACATTTTCTGCCTACAGATTCATTAAATACTAATTTTATGATCCACATTCCTAAGAAAAGGGGAGCACTTGGAAAAAATAATAAGAAGAACGAGAAGTGACTAGTAACAGGAATTTGCATACATAATTTTCTTTTCAAGGACTTGATAATTTTTTGATAGAATAAGTTGCTGTGGTGCATCACTCTAGTGTTAAGACGTGACATAGACATGAAGATGTGAATAGACATTTCCCTTATTTCCATTGCTGTCTTTACTATAATATTTTCTCTGCTTGTGGTTTTTCATGTTTAGGTATAAGTTACTGCATTTGCTGCTGCTATTTGTCAGGCACTGTTCTACTGAATTTTACGTTGTATTACTGTATTAAGTCAGTTTTACCAATGATTTATTTTTATTGTTTTTGCATATTACCTTATATTAGTTGTAATGTTGGATTTCCTTTGCTAATTTAAATATGCTGCTGCTTGCTTTGCCAATTTGCAATTTTGTCACTGCTTTTTGTGTTAATTGTTTTATACTGCTGCATTGCCTTATTCTCTAGTTTACGTATCTGAGTTCAGTAGATTTAAGTGAGTTTAAAAGGGGATTGGCTATATAATGAGTTGGAAAGAAATGCATTGAGAAGCTATAGGAAAACGGTTTGGCCAATGAGTATTATGTTACGAGGAACAATTATTTTGTATAACTCCAGAAAGCATGCTTAGATACGATATTTTTTGTAGGAACAAATGTTGAAGTAAGAAGAAAGTTTTGATTGCTAGTGAAGTACCACAAGAACTGCAGTACTCAATGTTATACTGAAAACATACCCTGTCTTTTCCTTTTGTGTTATTCTGATATATGTTTATGTGCACCCTTGTGTCTGCATTCTTCCTGTCTCTGTGTGTTTACCTGATAAGATGAATTTGGTAGAATTTTTTTTCTTAATGCTAAGCTGCATTCATTTACTATGATAAGGAATACTGTTATCCTCAAATCTAACCTTCTTTTTTGCTTTGAAAAGATGTTTGGACATTATTTATTCTGTTGTGTTTTCTTTACTGCTCATCTGTGAAGTTAATGTTTCAAAGGATATTCTCACTATTCCTTTATTTACTTATGTCATAATTCATGTAATATGAATGTATATGTTTATTTCTATTCTTTTGTAAAGCCCAAATTACTGCAAATGTTATTAGTATTATCATGTTCTGTACCTTTGTAATTGTATTCTTATGCTGTAAAATTGTAATTGTATAGACACCAGTTCTTCAAGTTAAGTAAATAGTAGGAATTCATTTTACTGCACACTTCTGTTGCTCATAGTATATATATAAAATGTCAGAGGTTAAATGGCTGTATTAGTGCTTGCACATTTGTTGATAATCCAGCAAGGGACTGGTTAACAGCATTGCTGGTTCTAAGGATATTGCAAAAAATAGTGACTGCACAAGTGGTGATTCATGGACTTGCTACATTGTCATCAAGACTCTTGAACTGTGATTGTGCATATGCACAATTGCATCGGATGGTTGCTGGCCATCTCTTCAATTCCTATAGTGGGTCTGCACCTTTGGTGACCCAATACTACCATAATTTCTACAAGGCATACTGTGGTGGCCTACCTTCCAGTATTCTTCAAGAGTTCGACTGACTCTGCTGTGGGTTTGCTCTGTTGTGGCTCTTTAGCAATCTTCTTGCAAAGAGTCAGCACTCTGTTTCCGTTGGGAGGATAACGCTACTTTTTCAAGACTGCATGGTGGTCCACTACTTGTGTGTGCATTTTCTTTTATTGCTCAGACTTTGTGCATAAAACTGTCATTAGGACTGTCTTTAGGGACTGTGAGGACAATCTTTGCTTTTGACCAACAATATATTACTAATTGTGTGCATCTGATCTATCTGATATTGTTAATATGAATTTTTTTTAGGAAATTAGTCTTGGTCACTGTCCAAACTACATTGTAAAATTTTTTGAGAGGAGCAGAGCAGCTATGTAAGTAGGCTGTTTATGTGTTTGTATGTTGGAAGCACTATGTAGCGCTAGCGCTCTGCATTAATAACTCTCACAGCACTGTGCACACTCTCTAAGAGACTCTATATGTCTGGTTGGACTCGCAGTTGGAGGTGAACATCTAGCAGTGATGGAAGTTGGGAGTGAATAGTCAGCAGTAATGGAGGTTAGAGGTTAATAATTAGCAGTGTTGGAGGTTTGCAGTATTAGCGCGAGCGGTCGGTCTGAATATGTATCCATCATGGAGATTTATTACTGATTATTATATAATGTTTTGAACTGGTTGCCACTTGATTAAGGTAAAATCTGCTAAATACATTGTTTGCTGTGCAACAAAACCTTTCCTTTGCTAGCTACATGCCTATTAGTAGTTCGAGCCTTCAGTAGATAGAATCTCTTATTTAGCTGACAGTATTGGAGCTTACATCCCTGTAGTTCGTGTCATGAAGATTTTGTGCACCGTAAGTGACCTATGATATGTATGGGTTATTGTTAGGATTTCTTCTTATTCAGGGCCATTCCTCTGGGTTTATTATTGGAAGTAAGGTTATCATTTTTGAGCAGTCAGAATGCGTTGTGCTAGGTTATTGTGGGACAGTGTTGAACTGATAACAATAAGGAAATAAAAAGTAGGCTCAGTACATTCAGTTTCACTCAGCAGTTTCAGAATTAATTAAGGTAGATGTTTCACCTTCTCAGTTATTGCAATTTAAGTAAAAAAATTGTTAAATGAAGGAGTTTCAATTGATCACAATTTATAGAACTGTACATGTCCTGTACACATACTGAAAGAATTGTGTTGAAACTCTTTTTCATTAATGTAGGTGCGACTCACAGTTTAGCAGGCTGACTGTGTACATATTTCTCGATCCAGTATTCTGCCAGTTCAGCAATCGCCTCTGGAGGATGAATGAGATGAGCGGCTGTCTGTATTTATTCACTGATGTTGTATCTTTGCACAGACTCATTTACCTTCATTATATCCTATATGGCTGAGGAAACAAGCAAAAGTGAGGATTTCAGAACTCACTCTAGTACAGTCAGATTGTTTGGTAGAGTCTGGTATGATTTGATGTAGTGTTGTTAACTCACACTTCTGTGCAGCCAAAGCTGGAACCAAAAAATGTAGTCTGATATGGTCGAATCATTGTTTGTGTGTGCATAGTACAAGGTACCTCATAGCTCACCCAGAGCCTGACTCGAACGTTAGAGCAGGGATAGGAGCGTGGGCATTCTTAAGGTGCGACAGGTGAGGTGCGGAGGCTTCTTGTCAGTGCTCTCTTGATCTTCGGACAAAGATCCGTGGCCGTTATGTAGCTTTCTTTACTTTCAAGTACCAAATTGTGCATTCTGTTAGGGGTCATAACATTTCTTCAGTGATCAACTATCTTATTAGATGTTGCGTGTGGATTTGTATGCAAAATCTAGTATCTTTTCAATAGACTTCTTTGTGAGCCACATTTTGCTAACTTGGCCTTCAGCCAAGGATGTGGGTTGTATTCTGTCTCTCATCGTGGTAGAACCGTAATTAAATAATTGTGCGTGTGCTACAATAACAATAACGATATACAATTTGAGTGTGAAATCTCGTAATTTGCAATAGTTTTCTTTGTGAACATATTTCGCTGCTGTGGCCTTAAACCATTCACATGGCCTTAATTCTGCCTCACACCCGGTAGGACCATAATGAAATGATTGTGAGTGTCACAATAAGCATGATGACATACCATTTGGGTTTGAACTCTCGTGTTTTTAAAGTTTTCGATGTGAACAATATGTACTTTAACTTTGGCCCAATTTCCAACCACATTGTGAATACTTTATAGTTCGTTGTTTCTTGGAGTTTGAGTGGATAATTGCTAGGATTTTATTTCAGCAATACATCAGTGGGAGGTTCACTTTTTTTTAGTAAGCGTTATGCACATTTTCTTCTCTATGGTCGCTATCGATATTAGGTTTATAGCTGCATTGTAATCTATCGGATCCTGCCATAAGCTTCCGTTCACTAATTTCATAGAAATCTACCGGCGGATGTTTGAAAAAATGACTGGTTCCTTTTGTAACCCACGCATAATTATGACTTCTTCATCCCTGTTAGCACTGTGGAAGATTAAATATATCGAAGTTTGTCTATCTAAAGGGATCAGCTTTATCAGTAATATTTCTTGCGTATTGAATAGTTAGTCGAAGGAATTTAACCTCGCCGAATGTCAAGTTTGGTTTTTCTTTGGGTAATAAAACAGGTCAAATTAAGTAAAGTTAGTTTAAGTGGTACACTACGTGATCAAAAGTATCTGGACACCTGGCTGAAAATGACTTAGAAGTTCGTGGCGCCCTCCATCGGTAATGCTGGAATTCAGTATGGTGTTGGCCCACCCTTAGCCTTGATGACAGCTTCCACTCTCGCAGGCATACGTTCAGTCAGGTGCTGGAAGGTTTCTTGAGGAATAGCACCAAATTCTTCACGTAGTGTTGCACTGAGGAGAGGTATAGATGTCGGTCTATGAGGCCTGACGAAGTCGGCGTTCCAAAACATCCCAAAGGTGTTCTATAGGATTCAGGTCACGACTCTCTACAGGCCAGTCCATTACAGGGATGTTATTGTCGTGTAACCACTCCGCCACAGGCCATGCATTATGAAGAGGTGCTCAATCTTGTTGAAATATGCAATCGCCATCCCCGAATTGCTCTTCATCAGTGGGAAGCAAGAAGGTGCTTAAAACATCGATGTAGACCTGTGCTGTGATAATTACACGCAAAAGTGGTGCAAGTCCCCTCCATGAAAAGCATAGTACGAATAACACCACCGCCTCCGAATTTTACTGTCGACACTACACACGCTGGCAGACGACGTTCACCAGGCATCCTTCATACCCACACCCTGCCATCGGATCGCCACATTGTGCACCGTGATTTGTCATTGCACACAACGTTCTTTCACTGTTCAGTCGTCCAATGTTTACACTCTTACACCAAGCGAGGCGTCCTTTGGCGTTTACCGGCGTGATGTGTGGCTTATGAGCAGCCGCTCGACTATGTAATCCAAGTTTTCTCACCTGCCGCCAAACTGTCATAGGAAAATAACCTCTGCAAGAGGTTGGACCTCTGCAGGAGGTTGGCTAAATCGAGAAAATTATCTCCGATAATGGTCTACAGATTCGTTCTAGGATCTCACAAGCGGCAGTTGCATGTAGGAAAATGAAACCAGTGTATACGAGTAGGTCGACTCGGCTCTCGCCGAACACGGATTGCATATGGGAAAGAACACATGGCAAGTGACTAAACGTATTTGGTACTCCATGTCGCTACCGACATGACCAACTGAGAATAAGAAACTGATGTACTTCGGGAACTGCAGTGGCATGAAATGCATGTGACGAAGGAGGCATGAGCATAACGAAATGTTCTACCTACTCCCAGTGCGTGGAGGGTAACTAATTGAAGGAATACCGACACTACTGACACCGTCAGAATTGGGCGCGAACTGAGAGCATGGAAGAAAAAACGCTACTAACGAAACGTGAGGCAGGAACAAAGCGTTATATCTAGTGTCTTGGTGTGCTCGTTACACAATGCAAGACAATTTTCCCTAGGCCGGTTTCGATTGACAAAATTCGGCATTTGTTGTGGGACTTCGAGGAATATTTTCGCTTCAGCCCCTATAGTTTCATGAAGTTTTGGTAGGCGGCGGAACTATATGTAGCCTTCAAAATGGCGTCCGTAATTGAGGTGCGTTCCAAGTGGAGAGTGTCATTGAGTTTCCTTTGGCGGAAAACCAAATTATCACCGATATTCAAAGTCGCTTAAAGAATGTCTAAAGGGACCTCAGTGGAAACAAAAGCACAGTGAATCGTAGGACGAGGCATCTGTTACCATCACAACAAGGTCATGCAAACCCGTCCTATCTCCTGAGTGCCAGCCGGCCCTACATAGCTACGACTCCTGCAATGTTGGAACGTGCGGACACTCTCTTCAAAGTTATCGGGATATCACAATCAAACTCGTCGCTAGACGTCTCTGTTGATGGTGCTGACACACTCACCCAGCAGTTGTTGTGCTCATATGTGTGTGCTCTCTGGGTTTCTCACCGCCTAATGCAAGACCATAAGGAGCAAAGAACCATCATCTGTATGGCCCTATGAAGGATGCACTTGAAGGGAAGCAGTAAGTGGAGGATGGGGACGTTATTGAAGCAGCAAGACGTTGGCTCTGACGGCAAACAGTAGAATGGTACCATCAAGGCATACAAACACTCCCAGTAAGGCCGCCACATTGAATGGATATTATTTTGAAAAATAGGGGTTTTTAACCAGAAGAGTGGGAAATAATATAGTATATTGGACTCCTGAATAAAACCAACCTCTTCTCAGGAAAAAAGGTGTTGCATTAGTTACTGAACGCTCCTCGTAGTAAAGATTAAAAGCGATTCTCTACAGTATACACGGTTCTGTAGGCTACTGACCTAGATCTTGCAGGTACAATTCCACTACTGGCCATTAAAATTGCTACACTACGAAAATGACGTCCTACAGACGTGAAATTTAACCGACAGGAAGAAGATGCTGTGATATGCAAATGATAAGCTTTTCAGAACATTCACACAAGGTTAGCGCCGGTGGCAACACCTACAACGTGCTGACATGAGGAAAGTTTCCAACCGATTTCTCATACACAAACGGCAGTTGGCCGGCGTTGCCTGGTGAAACGTTGTTATGATGCCTCATGTGAGGAGGTGAAATGCATACCATCACATTTCTGAATTTGATAAAGGTCGGATTGTACCCCATCGCGATTGCAGTTTATCGTATAGCGACACTGCTGCTCGCGTTGGTCGAGAGCCAATGATTGTTAACAGAATATGGAATCGGTGGCTTCAGGAGGGTAATATGGAACGCCGTGCTTGAGCCCAATGGCCTCGTATCACTAGCAGTCGAGATGACAGGCATCTTAACCTCTTGGCTGTAACGGATCGTGCAGCCACGCCTCGATCCCTGAGTCAACTGATGGGAACGTTTGCAAGACAACAACCATCTGCACGAACAGTTCGAGGACGTTTCCAGCAGCATGGACCATCCGCTCGGAGACCATGGCTACTTTTACCCTTGTTGCTGCATCACAGACAGGAGCGCCTGAGATGGTGTACTCAACGACGAATCTGGGTGTACGAATGGAAAAATTCATTTTTTCGGATGAATCCAGGTTCTGCTTACAGCATCATGATGGTCGCATCTGTGTTTGGCGACATCACGGTGAACGCACATTGGAAGTGTGTATTCGTCATCGCCATACTGGCTATCACCTGGCCTGATTGTATGGGGTGCCATTGGTTACCTCTTGTTCGCATTGACGGCACTTTGAACAGTGAACGTTACATTTCAGATGTGTAATGACCTGTGGCTCTACCCTTCATTCGATCCCTGCGAAACCCTACATTTCAGCAGGATAATGCACGACCACATGCTGCAGGTCCTGTACGGGTCTTTCTGGATACAGAAAATGTTCGATTGCTGCCCTGGCCAGCACATTTCTAGATCTATCACCAATTGAAAACGTCTGGTCAATGGTTGCCGAGCATCTGGCTCGTCACAATACGCCAGTCACTACTCTTGATGAACTGTAGTATCGTGTTGAAGCTGCATGGGCAGCTGTGCCTGTACACACCATCCAAGCTCTGTTTGACTCAACGCCCAGGAGTGTCAAGGCCGTTATTACGGCCAGAGGTGGTTGTTCTGGGTACTGATTTTTCGGGATCAATAAACCCAAATTGCGTGAAAATGTAATCACATGTCAGTTCTAGTATAATATATTTGTCCAATGAATACCTGTTTATCATCTACATTTCTTCTTCGTGTAGCAATTTTAATTTCCAGTAGTGTATATAAAAGATACGCTATCGAATATATTGTATGAGCGGCGGCTGAGCATTTGGCAGGGCAAATCAGTTTCTGTGACAACATAGCTCACAGTAAAGGGAAGGCGCATACACCGTCAGAAACAAACAAGCACATCTACATTGCTAAGGAGTCTAGACAAAACAAAAGGCGTGTGGTGGACCGGGAAGCTCGCTTTATTTATCGTGTTTAATATCGGGAGTATACGTGCGGGCATCCTATCCACGGCAACCGTGACGTCTACAGCAGAAACATGCGTGCTACAGTGCTGGCGGCGCTTTCTTTACGACAACGCTACGTCAGCGGGTGTCGGCAGGCGGGGCTCTCCCTGACACCGTCACAGGCGTCTCTCTTCTGCTTCCGGCAACCACTACCCCACCTCCTCCCCCGCCTCTTTTGCTCGTGACTCGATCATCGGTCCTTCAGCAAAGTCTCGGAGCACACGAAGGGGTGGCACGCCGCCGCCGCTACACAAACAGGCTGGCAGCGGGAAGAACTCACGTTTATGAACTGAAGCCAAGCGCCGGGTTACGATGCGGGTTGGCCTTGTCTCCCGTCCAAAATCACGCGATAAAATTTAATAATGCGACGCGGGAAACGCTCCATACACGAAGGCGGCGCGGCGCAGTAAAGCGCGCCCTAATGGCCGCTCGCTGCGCGCCTGAGTTATTGGCCCCTCGTAAGGCGCCGCTCCACGGCCGGCACGGCGGATGCCACCGGCAGAAGAAACAAGTTGCGCCGGAAAAATTTCATCACTTTAATAAAGGCACAATACACGGTATCTGCTCTACGTTTGCACCGCCCTACCGGAACGATATTGTTTAATTCTGAGAATTGAGTAAGTAATGCGGCGACTACAGAAATTTTGACAAGATGGAACAAGATTCTAGAAATGACAGTTTTAATATTACTTATTCGGTGATCCTGCAGACGTGTGATGCCCCGAAAATTACATTAAGATAAGAAGCACACAAAAATGCTTGTATCTCAAACAACTGATATTATTCACTTGTAATAGGCTAGCACTTTTTACTTTGCCGTTACTTATTTTGAAAATTGAATTTCATATTATTGTCTGAACTACTTTGTGCATTTCTTTAGATTTGGATTTTTTCCAGTGATTGATTCTCAAACTTGAAAAATGAAATTGCTTTACTTTAGTCACATACTGAAACTTCTGTTGTACAACAGTTACTTGAAAGTAGACTGAGGCTAAAATTCTTAAAAGAGAAATTATTCATTAATAAACTGGCTGTAACTATTCAGCTTGTTTCTTATGACACTGAGTTAGCATATTAGGAAAGAAAAGGAACAAGGATCCTGCTTGGTAATAATGTCTGGGGCAATGAGGACTCAATCGCCCTGAGTTTAACTGATTATTATTTAAATAAATCTTATCAATCAAATCACATTCAGTTGTGCTACTCGGTTAGCCGTTAATACTTTCTACCAATGAACAGCCTTACTTCAGTGTTGTGCATACGACGAAACTCGGAACCGACGACGAAACTGTGTTGCTGGAACTGCTGCTGTTGTTGAAGACGGTAGCAAATTTTGGAGCCACGGCTAATTATAGGAACTGGCAATCGTAATTAATACAGCCTCTTCTGCTCGTCCACTGTCCGTACTCCTGCTATGGACATCTGGCCGGCGCGCGTACATGATGCTGTCGAAAATGGTACTCTCTACTGCGAGAGCGTTAACGCCACACTTCCGCACACTACAAGCGGTGGAACCCGTCTCTCTCTCTCTTTCTCTCCGCGCGCACTGCGCAATAACTCCCTACCCAAAGATTTTACAACGCATAAGCACTGCTGTTATCGTTGCTAGTCGATGCAAATAACAATTCCTTTGGCTTTTTCCCAGAGCTTATAAGTTTCACAGTAAAACACAGATAAATACAATGAAACGTCAACAGACTTTTAGCTAAATGTACACATACAGTGAAGCAATGCCCTTACTTATTAAAAGAAAGCATTTAGATTACAAATATTTACATACAATTCAAAAAAAAATTTATATATAAGTAGCAGGTGCCATGCGTCCAGCATTTTCGGTGTTACACATTCTGAAAATTCCTGCCATTCCGTGATTTTCTCATCCCAGGAAAGATAATTATATTAAAGAACTGTGAGGAGGATACGGAAACTGAGGGAAAATCTTAGTAATATAATAATCCGTTAGCAACACACCGTGGCATTCTCAAAAAACATTCATCATCGTCTTTCCCGATGTGGCTACGTTTTCACACTCACTGGTGGTGGTGAACCCATGTGATTGAACTGTGTGTTTTACTCGTTTGTCTCGCGGTCATAGTCATACGCCCAGCACTGGTCCAAGGTAAACAGGCAACTAAAGAAGACTTCAGATTGGATTGTGATACTGACAGGTACCACACAGGTACCACATTTCCGCTGATACCTCGGTTCGACAGGCCTTTTCAATAGGTTTGAACAGTAGTGGAACCAAGCGGATGGTCACATTTGACATGATCACCGTGTAGTGTATGATGATGAAAACTAATCCATGACTGATTTTCACTTCTTCCATTATCCCTTCGATTGTTATATGCTCGTCTTCATGCGGTAGCACATTGCCACACCACAGTTGGCAGTGGAAGTGATACCACAGACAGTAGCGAGGCCTCACCGTAATCTTCAACGATGTATTGGGGGGGGGGGGGGGAGGGGGGGAGGGGGAGAGGGGGCGCTCCTGAAGACCACACCTCCTGTCTCAGCAGCAACGTCCTCAAACTGAGGTAGATATAGTGGTGAGCTAGCAAGAGCTCAGCCCCACTTAGTGACCTCATCTAAAGGAGTAAATATCATGGTATACTAGTAGAACCAACATGGTAGTTAAAGTTCGTGATGAACTTGTTTACTTAAACGTGAAACATTGTACTACAACAGAACAGTTCGTTAATCACACTGTCCGAACTGGTCTTGAAGGCCCAACGGCACCGACTGGCCGCCACGTCATCCTCAGATGTTATTCGTCAAGGGAAAAGTATATGGAGGGGGCATGCGGTCAGCACACCGCTCTCCCAACTTTTGTGAGTTTTAGTGACCTGTGGCACTACTTTTCAATCAAGTAGCTTCTCAATTGGCCTCACAATGGTTGAGACCACCCCACTTGCCAACAGCTCTGAGGAGACCGAGATGGTGACCCATACAAGTGCTAGGCAAGCCCGACAGCGCTTAACTTCCGTGATCTGACAGGATCCAGTATTACCACTGCGGCAAACTAATTGGCAATAGTCGGAAACAGTCATGTCTCATCAGGCATTCCTTATCAGGCCACTAATGAAAAATTATGCCTAAACATGTTCGCAATTTTTCAACTTCATGCAAACATTCATTAGAGAAATATTAATTACTTTCCCATTTCTAGTCCAACATTACAATTTTTGTATTTTAGAAGCACATGTGTAAAACAAATTAATTTTAAGTAAAAGATAGACAAATTTAATGTCATCCAATAATGAATAGTGTAATTCGAAAAGAAAATGGAAGTAACCAAAAACATAGAGTAAGAACTGCGTAAATGAAAGAAATTACTTAGATTAAACATATATAAATTAGATGTTGTAGATAATCAGACAGCAACAGCTGTTTGACATTAAATAACAGAAATGTTAACAGAAAGTGTTGCACTGAAATTATGAGGTCCGGGAGTGAGTTGCTCATGGCTATTACAATCGTTATGACCATTATCCCCTCATGGAAAATTCTGGATTCGAGTACCAGTCGAGAGCATAGTTTTAATGCGCCCAGACGTTTCAGAACAGGGCACACTTTACTGTTGAGTGGAAGTTTATTTTTGCTGCTTACTAACTGAAAATACGCTGTATTACACATTATCTGAGTTTTGGTACATCTGAGCCGTTCTATCTGTATGTGTGGTTCTTTTTCCACAAGATTTCATGTGACATTATTATTATCAGTATTTACTTTCATTATGACGGCCAAATTGTAAACAACAGTTTATACGCGACGTGCATTTTCAATTAGTGCGTAAAAAATGAAATTATTTCTCTTCATTCAGTAGGACGATTCAACCCGACTCTATTCCAGATAAATTATTTGAAAATATTATACGCTGCAGAAACTCAGGCCTCACATAGAAGGTACGTATTTGTAGTCCCGGTCCGCACTGAAATGCCACAGTACCATAGCACAACGCTAGATGATAAAAAAATTATGCGGGCAGTTAATAAAGAGCAGCAGAGGGTGGTAATCCGTTCTCTGCATTTGAAAGCTGAACAGTGGTGTAACACACTGCTTTCAGTTGGTGGAAGTGTATGGTAACAACGCACCATTAGTTGGTTCACTGCTTGGGTGACGCAGACGTTACCTCTTCAAGCAAGTCTGAATGACGAAGAACCAAGTGGCAGTGCATCTCTCAGTGGAAAGTTGCGAATCAGAACAGCTATTGACGCTCTGGGGCGTGAAGTGTTGGGACCAGGCAAAACTACTTTACTCCAGCTACGACTGTGGGTTCTTTGACTGCTCTCGGGGAAGGCTGATCGCTGCAGAAAACATTAAACATTAGTTCACTTTATTACATAAATGAATAAAAGATTTACTTAACTTTGACACAAATATTTGCCACAGGAATGCCTGATAAGACATGACTGTTTCCGACTATTGCCAATGACGTTGCCGCAGTGGGAATACTGGTCCATGTCAGACCACGGTAGTTAAGCGCTGTCGGGCTTGCCTAGCACTTGGATGGGTCACCATCTGGGTCTGCTGAGTGCCTTTGGTAAGTGGGTTGGACTCAACCATTGTGAGGTCAATTGAGAAGTTACTTGATTGAAAAGTAGTGCCACAGGTCACTAAAACTCACAACAATTGGTAGGTCGGTGTGCTGACTGCATGTTCCCTCCATATACTCGTTCAATGACAAATAACATCTGAGGATGACGTGGCGGCCAGTCGGTGCCGTTGAGCCTTCAATACCAGTTCGGACAGTGTGATTAACGAACCGTTCTCTTGTAGGTTAATGTTTCACGTTTAAATAAACAAGTCCATCATGAACTTTAACTATCATGTTGGTTCTACTAGTTTACCATGATATTGACTCCTTTGATGAGGTCACGAAGCGGGGCTGAACTCTTGATAGCTCACCACTATATCGACCTCAGTGTGAGGACGCTGCTGCTGAGACAGGAGGTGTGGTCTCCAGGCGCTCCAGGATCGCCCCCCCCCCTCCCCCCCCCCCCCCCCCCAGGACATGGTTGCAGATTGCGGTGCGGCCTTGCTATTGTCTGTGGTATCGCTTCCATTGCCAACTGTGATGTGGCAAAGCGATCTCCGTATGCTACCGCATGAATATCAGCATATCACAATAGAAGGAATAATGGAAGAAATGAAAATCAGTCATGGATTAGTTTTCATCTTCATACACTACACGGTGATCATGTCAAATGTGACCATCCACTTGGTTCCACTACTGTTCAAACCTATTGAAAAGGCCTGTCGAACCGAGGTATCAACGGAAATGTGGCACCTGTCAGTTTCACAATCCAATCCGGATCACTTCTTCAGTTGCCTGTTTACTTTGGACGAGTGCTGGGTATGATTATGACCGCGAGACAAAAAGTTCTAGCACATGGTTTCGCCACCACCGAAAGGTGTGAGAATGTAGCCGTCATCGGGAAAGGCGATGCTGGATGTTTTTGAGACTGCCATGGTGTGTTACTAACGTATTTCTAAGATTTTCCCTCAGCTTCCGCATCCTCCTCACAGTTCTTTGATATCATTCTCTTTCCTCAGATGAGAAAATCACGGAGTGGCAGGAATTTTCAGAATGCCTACTAGGTGATTTTCGAGGAAAGAAAGTTTCTTGAACCGTCAAAATTCACACTTCTACAACCGAGGTCACCGCCAAACCATCCATCGTCGTGGAAAGTGTGCCGCATTGACTGGTGAGTCCGTAGAGAAAGAGCAACACCATTACCAAATGACAGCTTGATTATTCGAGGAGACGTAGTGTCCTAGAAACTACTGATGCACTCATACACTTGCATAGCTGCAACTTCCGCTATCCAGTGCTACAAGGTTGACACGGGAGAGCAGGAAAAGCCTCGCGGAGGTACCGCAGATGGAAATTGCTCGGCGGCCGGTCTTAGGGAGGCTTTATTAATATGGGGGGCGGGCGATTGCGGCAGAGCGACCCTCGAGTGTCCGGCCAATAAGCGCGGCGGTATTATTGCCCCGTAATTGGAACGCGCGCGACGCCGCAGCCGTTTCGCCACAACCCTCCCCAATTGTTCGTGGCTACCCTCTTCTGCTTTCATTTATGGGCACCAAGTATATACCTGCAGGAAACCATTCTTAATCGAGCGCTACGACCTCAGCAGTGCCTTAAAGCATTTGAACTCCCATTTGTGAAGATACCAGCAAGCAAGGAGATCCAACCTAAGTGGTAATTCACTATTGCAAAAATCTTATGTGGAATGAAACTACTGAAGCAAATGAGACATGTATGTTATATGTGCAGGATGTCCATAAATTGTCGCATAAAGATCCTATGTTTTCAACAGCACACCAAACTAATCTAATGAGAAAAGTTCTGCATGTATGTTATATGTGCAGGATGTCCATAAATTGTCGCAGAAAGATCCTGTGTTTTCAACAGCACACCAAACTAATCTAATGAGAAAAGTTCTGAAGCCCACGATTCTCATTTTCAACATGAATTTACTAAAACAGAAAGAGTCTTGAACACTTACTTGATAGGCCGTAGAGGTTCTGTGGAGTATCCACCACGTCCCCCAGACCTAACTCCTCTGGACTTTTGTCTGTGGGGAACACTAAAGGACGTCGTTTATCGACAAAAGCCACGCACATTGGATTAACTTCGAGAATCCATCGTACATTCATGTGCAAATATCCAACTGAACACGTTGCAGTCAGTAGTTCGTGCTGGAGTTCGGCGGCATCGTTTGTATGTGGATGTTAATGGTGACCATTTCGAACACCTACAGTGATACCTTTAAGTTGGATTTTGAGCTACACTGTCACCAAAATTGAGACACCTCCGTCAATTAGTTTGCAAGTTATGGACTTTTAAACAGTGGATACATTTTTTGGACCCCTCTGTATGTGGATTATTGGGAACTCCATGACTCAAATACAGTGAGGTGACAAAAGTTATAAGATACCACCTAACATCGCGTCGGACCGCCATTTTCCAGGCGTAGTGTAGCAGCTCGATGTGGCATTTTTCCAACAAGCTGTAGGAAGTCCCCTACAGAAATACGGAGCCATGCTGCTTCTGTAGTCGTACATAATCGCGAAATTGTTGCCGGTCCATCGTTTCGTGCACGAACGGAACTCTTTATTATGCCCCACAAACCTTCAATGTGATTCATGTCGGGCAATCTGGGTGGCCGAATCATTCGCTCAAATTGTCCAGGATGTTCTTCAAACCAGCTGCAAACAACTGTGGCCCAGTAACATGGCGCATTGTCACCAATGAAAGTTCCATCGTTGTTTGGAAAAATTAGGTCCATGAATGGTTGTAAATGGTCTCCAAGTAGCCAAATATAAACATTGCCAGCCCATGATCGGTTCAGTTGCACCAGAGGACCCAATCTATTTCATGTAAACACAGCCCACAGAATTATTGAGCCACCAGAAGCTCGCAGAATGCCTTGTTGACAGCTTGGCTCCATGGCTTCGTGGGGTCTCCAAACTCTATCAGAAGCCTTTACCAAGTGAAATCGGGACTCATGTGACCAGGCAGCACCATTTTCCAGTCCTCTAGGGTGTAACTGATTGCTCACGATCCCAGGAGAGACACTGCAAGCGATGTCGTGCTGTTAGCAAAGACACTAGCGTTGGTCGTCTGCTGCCATAGCCCATTAACGTCGCATTTCGTCGCACTGTCGTGACAGATACGTTTGTCGTATGTCCCACATGGATTTCTGCGGCTATTTCACGCGATGTTTCTTGTCTGTTAGCACTGACAGCTGTACACAATTGCCGCTGCTCTTTGTCGTTAAGCGAAAGACGTCAGTCACTGTGTTGTCCGTGGTGAGGAGTAATGCCTGAGATTTGGTATTCTCGCCACACTCTTGACACTGTGTATCTCGGGATATTGAAATCCCTAACGATTTACGAAATGGGATGTACCATGCTTCTAGCTCCAAATACCATTCCGCGTTCAAAGACTGTTAATTCTCATCTTGTGGCCATAATAACGTCGGGAACCTTTTCACATGAATCACCTGAGTACAAGTGACAGCTCTACGAATGCGCTGCCCTTTTACACCCTATGCACGCGATTCTGGCGCCATCTGTGTAAGTGCAAATCGCAATACGATGACTTTCGTCACTTCAGTGTATATTGTTGTTGTGGTCTTCAGTCCTGAGACTGGTTTGATGCAGCTCTCCATGCTACTCTATCCTGTGCAGGCTTCTTCATCTCCCAGTACGTACTGCAGCCTACATCCTTCTGAATCTGTTCAGTGTATTCATCTCTTGGTCTCCTTCTCCGATTTTTGCCCTCCACGCTGCCCTCCAACACTAAATTGGTGATCCCTTGACGCCTCAGAACATGTCCTACCAACCGGTCCCTTCTTCTAGTCAAGTTGTGCCACAAACTTCTCTTCTCCCCAATTATATTCAATACCTCCTCATTAGTTATGTGATCTACCCATCTAATCTTCAGCATTCTTCTGTAGCACCACATTTCGAAAGCTTCTATTTTCTTCTTGTCCAAACTATTTATCGTCCATGTTTCACTTCCATACATGGCTAGATTCCATACAAATCCTTTCAGAAACGGCTTCCTGACACTTAAATCTATACTCGATGTTAACAAATTTCTCTTCTTCAGAAACGCTTTCCTTACCATTGCCAGTCTACATTTTATATCCTCTCTACTTCGATCATGGCAACGGCCTTGTTCCAGTGGATACACCGGTTCTCGTGAGATCACCGAAGTTAAGCGCTGTCGGGCGTGGCCGGCACTTGGATGGGTGACCATCCAGCCGCCATGCGCTGTTGCCATTTTTCGGGGTGCACTCAGCCTCGTGATACCAAATGAGGAGCTACTCGACCGAATAGTAGCTGCTCCGGTCAAAGAAAACCATCATCACGACCGGGAGAGCGGTGTGCTGACCACACGCCCCTCCCATCCGCATCCTCAAATGAGGATGACACTGCGGTCGGATGGTCCAGATGGGCCATTTGATGCCTGAAGACGGAGTGCTACTTCGACCATCATCAGTCATTTTGCTCCCCAAATAGCAAAACTCCTTTACTACTTTAAGTGTCTCATTTCCTAATTCCCTCAGCATCACCCAGCTTAATTCGACTAGATTCCATTATCCTCAGTGTATATGTAGTCCATACATCCGAAAGCTGCTTCTGCAGCCAAAGCTCAAGAAAGAGTAGCCTACAACTGGCACTGTGACCTTTGGCTCACTTTTGTCAGTGTGGCAGGCCATTAATTTATGCGTGACAGAAGCGGAGGCGGGAACAACGGTATACTCACCACCATCGCAGTACACGGCCACTGCCCCTCCCACTTTCATGGCGCACATCGAGTAGACGGCACAGAATACTCTTCTCAAAGTTGGGCACACCTCTACACTCACGCCACTACGTCGGCAGCACAACCGAGATCGCCAGACAGCCTATGTTCTCTGTTTCCCTAAAGGAATGCAAAACATGAGACAAAACCGAACGTCATCAGAGGTAAACCGTACATTTTAAATATCAAGTTGAAGATTTTTTCCCTTTTTAAGCTATCATTTTCTGTTGAAATGCGAAAACTTTGTAAAAATGTTTTTTATTACTGTAACTTGTTAAAAGCAAGAGAGCATTTAAAACACATTAATTGAAACCGAAACTCAAAATTTCTGGTTTAAATAACGAAACACTGCACAGTTACATATTTTTTCATGCTTAGCAATGACGCATTTGGAGAATTTATTTTCACTGTCGAGTCCAAATGTTTACATAAGTTAAGTATACTGTGTGATGTTTGCACGTGTGTTGTTCCGACTCTCTTGCACTGTACTCATCTTTTTGAAGTTATACTGAGAGGTTCCATGCCCTCTTTTGCATGTCTACTCTCATTTTCATCAATTTTATTAATGTTAAATGTCACTGAACGGTAGTAACAGAACGAATAAAGTTATTGTAATGAGGGTACTTGTACTGCGAGCTCAAAAAATACTTTTCACTTGATTCCTATACATGTTGGGTTACTTCCCTGGGTGGCTTGTGTGGGGCAAGCATTGGAGGACGCGGCACACGGCATTTCCGGTTGGGGGCTGCACTTCCCGGAACGACTAACGTCAGTCGAGTTTCACCTATTGAATGCAGGGCCAAACGACCTGCGAAACGTCTGAGTGTCGCCACAGTTTGTGTGCCTCTGCTGGATAGCAGCGGCGTGATTGGTCAACTTAAATTGAGGCTAGTTGACGTCAGAAAGCCCTGCTCGAAATTGGAGGGAACGGTTGCTATTGGCGGGAATGATGTTCCGAGTCAGTGTGGGGGAATTTCGGAATCAGCATTGAATGCTGATACGCGGTGTTTCGTGGAGAGTAGGGAGTTGAGCAATGCTGGCTTTGATCTTGCATAGCATCGCAGAGTGGAATTCGGGATCTGAACTTCATCGGAGTCGGACGGTCTTGCGACTTGGTCGCTCTTTTTCGGAAGAACTTCGAATTCTCGGACAGCCTTCGAGGCCAGGGGTTGACACAGAGTTGCTGCACGGCAGAAGTCGACGCCAACATCATCAGGACGCTGCCTACTGATGACATGCTGCAGATTTTAGTACTGGTACAGTATTTTGCAGCTCCGGCATTGTAGGACCTTATCAATTTTATACTGAATCCCTCAGCAGCACGCGCGCTCGCTTTGCTACAAGTCCACCTTGCTTGTTTCTCCATGTGATGCCATTTGAGCTCTCACTAGTAATTACGATACTGCTATATATTCGGAAGATTAATATTTGATTCATTAGGACCTCCAGTCATTATAGTCAATCTATTTCACCACAGAGAGTAGGAGCCCCTTGTTCTAGAGCCAACTCCTGTTCTCATAATACGAGGTGCATTCAAGTTCTAAGGCCTCCGATTTTTTTTTCTCCGGACTGGAAAGAGATAGAAACATGCGCATTGTTTTAAAATGAGGCCGCGTTCATTGTCAATACGTCTCAGAGATGGCAGCACCGTATGGCAGATGGAATTCTACCGCCGGCGGCGAGAATGAGAACTGTTTTAAATACTTAAAGTGGCGACGTTTTCCTTACTTGAACAGCGTGCAATCATTCGTTTTCTGAATTTGCGTGGTGTGAAACCAATTGAAATTCATTGACAGTTGAAGGAAACATGTGGTCATGCAGTTATGGATGTGTCGAAAGAGCGTTTGTGGGTGCGACAGTTTAATGAAGGCAGAACATCATGTGACAACAAACCAAAACAACCTCGGGCTCGCACAAGATGGTCTGACGACATGATCGAGAAATTGGAGAGAATTGTTGTGGGGGATCGCCGAATGACTGTTGAACAGATCGCCTCCAGAGTTGGCATTTCTGTGGGTTCTGTGCACACAATCCTGCATGACGGCCTGAAAATGCGAAAAGCGTTATCCAGGTGGGTGCCACGAATGCTGACAGACGACCACATGGCTGCCCGTGTGGCATGTTGCCAAGCAATGTTGACGCGCAACAACAGCATGAATGGGACTTTCTTTTCGTCGGTTGTGACAATGGATGAGACGTGGATGCCATTTTTCAATCCAGAAACAAAGCGCCAGTCAGATCAATGGAAGCACACAGATTCACCGCCACCAAAAAAATTTCGGGTAACCGCCAGGGCTGAAAAAATGATGGTGTCCATGTTCTGGGACAGCGAGGGCATAATTCTTACCCATTGCGTTCCAAAGGGCGCTACGGAACAGGTGCATCCTACGAACATGTTTTGAAGAACAAATTCCTTCCTGCACTGCAACAAAAACATCCGGGAAGGGCTGAGCGTGTGCTATTTCACCAAGACAACGCACCCGCACATCGAGCTAACGTTACGCAACAGTTTCTTCGTGATAACAACTTTGAAGTGATTCCTCATGCTCCCTACTCACCTGAAATGGCTCCTAGTGACTTTTGGCTTTTTCCAACAATGAAAGACACTCTCCGTGGCCGCACATTCACCAGCCGTGCTATTATTGCCTCAGCGATTTTCCAGTGGTCAAAACAGACTCCTAAAGAAGCCTTCGCTGCTGTCATGGAATCCTGGCGTCATCATTGTGAAAAATGTGTACGTCTGCAGGGCGATTACGTCGAGAAGTAACGCCAGTTTCATCGATTTCGGGTGAGTTGTTAATTAGAGAAAAAATCGGAGGCCTTAGAACTTGAACGCACCTCGTAGTTCAGTATACCCTATCCTTTAACCTACTGTTTGTGTCGACAATCACGTGCATTTATATTCTGATGTATAATAAATCTCATTGTAATATTTAATACCATACAACTTCGTCGATATACGCAGAATTCCATTTCTTGTTGTTTATTATTTTAAAGTTCTCTTTTTTTGAGTAGATTACGATTTTTATTAAATTATTGTGAGTGTGCACTCCTTATATTACCAACTAGCAGGGTCTACCATCATTTTCTTCTGTTACCGTGTGCATAATTAATTAGGTGGTAGATAAGGAGGGCGTCGAGTGCATGTCTCGTTCTCATGCAAAATTCGTCAGAATTAAAGAGGTACAAACTCTTCTCCACCTCGGCACCTCGCAATACTGCAATCGAGAAATCTGAGAAAATAAACTTCGAGATATTTTTTTAAATGCTAACGTTAGTAAGAATTACACAGAATTACACAGACAACCACACACACAGGAACTATCACTCACACTGTTTGACTGTTTTTTTTTTTGTTAACTCAAAATCATCATTATTCTCTTGGGCCTTTGTCCCACTTCAACACTGGGTTGGCCCTGTTACTACGGATGTGGCATTATTAGTGTCAAATGGTTCAAATGGCCCTGAGCACTATGGGACTTAACTGCTGTGGTCATCAGTCCCCTAGAACTTAGAACTACGTAATCCTAACTAACCTAAGGACATCATACACATACATGCCCGAGGCGGGATTCGAACCTGCAACCGTAGTGATCGCGCGGTTCCAGACTGTAGTGCCTAGAACCGCTCGGCCACTCTGACCGGCTATTAATGTCAGAAAGTGGCCAGTTGCCATTCCTGTCGCCACCCTGTACCACCCCGTCCCCCTCTCTCACAATGGAAGAAGTGTACCCCAGCTGCCTGTGTCTAGTGTAAGCCCTGAAATAGTGCGAACGTTTTCAAATGTCTGCGAGTCGTGCAAGTGAGGATGGACTCCGGGGACAGCCGAGTATTCACCTAGTGGGATGTGGAAAACCGCCTGAGAACAATATCTGGGCTGGCCGGCACACCAGCCCTCTTCGATGCGGTGCTGGCGCGCCTACCTGAGTCAAGGAAGCACCGCATTAGTGCTCTCAGCTCACCTGGCGGGTCGTTTGTGAATTCAAAATATGTTAAAAAAATATGCGGGCTCCACTTTTTTTTTTTTCAAGAACCGATTGGTATCGAAATGAAAACCACAATGTAACTGAAAAATATTTCATAGTCACCTCTCAGACTTAGATATTTGTCGTACTATGGTACCAATTTCACAAGAAAGCAGCCGCCTGTGCTTTCAGCCAGTTCACGTGAGCAAAGCGATGAAGGTCAGAGGGAGTCAAGTCCGGCTGCGTGACTGCTGATCAAACAACTGCCCTCGAAATGGCTTCAGTATCGTCCTTGTTACAGCTGCAATGTGCGGCTGAGCATTGTCTTGACGACAACACTCCTCTTTTGTTGTTCTGGACTGTCCTTCGTGGACGTTGGGGAGTCACGCTGTCGTGCCAAGTTCCATGAATTCCTTTTCGGACACAGCAGCCATCTTTCTGATGAGCCAATCCCCTTGCACTTCTTTCGTTTACTCAGGGAATGAGAATGCATCCACTAAATGGATTGCTCTTTCGCTTCTATTTTCGAAATAGATCCATGCTCGTACCCTCGTAAAACCGAAAACGCAGATAAAATACCTTCTACACCATCCAAAATTTTCGCCATTTAATGTCCGTTGATAACTTGTACTGTACTTCTGATTCAAATGGTTCAAATGGCTCTGAGCACTATGCAACTTAACTTCTGAGGTCATCAGTCGCCTAGAACTCAGAACTAATGAAACCTAACTAACCTAAGGACATCACACACATCCATGCCCGAGGCAGGATTCGAACCTGCGACCTTAACGGTCACGCGGTTCCAGACTGAAGCGCCTCGAACTGCACGGCCACACCGTGTACTTCTGATTCCGAAGCTGTAAGCTGTATTACAGGAGCTATATTTAATACGCGATCGTTGTAATAGTGTATTTATTTCTGACTGTATATAATTGATTGTCATTTTAATGAAAATATTGTAAACTACTGGGAAATAGCCAATGGAACTTTATTTAAATGTATCGATAGCAACGACGGACGAAATGATAGTAGCTGTGCCGTTGTTTATCTTTGCGTTTGGAGAGTCTCTGCTGCGCTGCGAGCAGAGAGGAGGCAGAGCAGTTGGAGTCATGAAAGATCGCGGAAGTGTTTGTTGGGCGCTCCCGCAGAAGCGGTGTGCAGCTATGCTCGCGCCAATGTAGTCCCATAATTATCCGTGGATCTCGAGACGACTCGGGGTTCTTCTCATCGAGCAGCATCAACAACAACGGCAGTTCAGCATTGTCGTCGGCTACATTCCTACAGGTACAACATCGTAATACTGTTAAGTGAAAAATTATAAACTTACGTAGGCTATGGTTCAAATGGCTCTGAGCACTATGGGACTTAACATCTATGGTCATCAGTCCCCTAGAACTTAGAACTACTTAAACCTAACTAACCTAAGGACAGCACACAACACCCAGCCATCACGAGGCAGAGAAAATCCCTGACCCCGCCGGGAATCGAACCCGGGAACCCGGGCGTGGGAAGCGAGAACGCTACCGCACGACCACGAGATGCGGGCACTTACGTAGGCATCACCCAACAACATTTATTTCACAAAGTATGACTAACCTGAACAGCAAGTACGAGGGCAGTTCAATAAGTAACGCAACACATTTTTTTTCTGAAACAGGGGTTGTTTTATTCAGCATTGAAATACACCAGGTTATTCCCCAATCTTTTAGCTACACAACACTATTTTTCAACGTAATCTCCATTCAATGCTACGGCCTTACGCCACCTTGAAATGAGGGCCTGTATGCCTGCACGGTACCATTCCACTGGTCGATGTCGGAGCCAACGTCGTACTGCATCAATAACTTCTTCATCATCCGCGTAGTGCCTCCCATGGATTGCGTCCTTCATTGGGCCAAACATATGGAAATCCGACGGTGCGAGATCGGGGCTGTAGGGTGCATGAGGAAGAACAGTCCACTGAAGTTTCGTGAGCTCCTCTTGGGTGCGAAGACTTGTGTGACGTCTTGCGTTGTCATGAAGAAGGAGAAGTTCGTTCAGATTTTTGTGCCTACGAACACGCTGAAGTCGTCTCTTCAATTTCTGAAGAGTAGCACAATATACTTCAGAGTTGATCGTTTGACCATGGGGAAGGACATCGAACAGAATAACCCCTTCAGCGTCCCAGAAGACTGTAACCATGACTTTACCGGCTGAGGGTATGGCTTTAAACTTTTTCTTGATAGGGGAGTGCGTGTGGCGCCACTCCATTGATTGCCGTTTTGTTTCAGGTTCGAAGTGATGAACCCATGTTTCATCGCCTGTAACAACAATCTTTGACAAGAAATTGTCACCCTCAGCCACATGACGAGCAAGCAATTCCGCACAGATGGTTCTCCTTTGCTCTTTATGGTGTTCGGTTAGACAACGAGGGACCCAGCGGGAACAAACCTTTGAATATCCCAACTGGTGAACAATTGTGACAGCACTACCAACAGAGATGTCAAGTTGAGCACTGAGTTGTCTGATGGTGATCTGTCGATCATCTCGAACGAGTGTGTTCGCACGCTCCGCCATTGCAGGAGTCACAGCTGTGCACGGTCGGCCCGCACGCGGGAGATCAGACAGTCTTGCTTGACCTTGCGGTGATGATGACACACGCTTTGCCCAACGACTCACCGTGCTTTTGTCCACTGCCAGATCACCGTAGACATTCTGCAAGCGCCTATGAATATCTGAGATGCCCTGGTTTTCCGCCAAAAGAAACTCGTCACTGCCCGTTGTTTGCAACGCACATCCGTTACAGACGCCATTTTAACAGCTCCGTACAGCGCTGCCACCTGTCGGAAGTCAATGAAACTATACGAGACGAAGCGGGAATGTTTGAAAATATTCCATAAGAAATTTCCGGTTTTTTCAACCAACATTGGCCGAGAAAAAAAAATGTGTTGCATTACTTATTGAACTGCCCTCGTAACATCTGCTGGCTTGGTATGTATATTATTGTTGTTGTTTTAAAAGTGAAACGAATTGCTCCTGTGCTTAAAAAGAAAATTCAGTTCAGTCTTTCAATAATCAAAAGTAAATTTCTTGCCTTTTTCAGAATTTTGCATCACGTGACACAGAGGTTACTGAAAGTTATTTCTTTACATAACAAAGTTCAATTTAAGTCAGTCATTAATTTAACCAATGATTTCGTTTAAAGTTACTTCCAAAATTTAGTATTTCGGAATGAGTAACTGCAAACTCAGTGCCTTCTGATTCATTTATTTTCTCGTGATCTGTTCTGCTATGGACAAGCGTGCCAACCTTCTGTCGCCAAGCCAGTGGTTATTTGCTTAAAATTCTTTGCCATTATCTTTCTCAAGATTTTGGAGATTCATTGCCCTAGCGGACTGGTGACGATTTAATTATCCCTTTTTTTAACTAATCAGTGTTCTCTTTGTGTTACCAGTGATTTTTGTAGTAAATGTTACGTGGTGCCCTTTTTGCCCCTGTGCGGTTCGTGAGCGATTGCACTATACTCCACCCATTTCCAAATTATCATCTAAATTTAGCTTAAATTTAGAATAGTTTCTTCCTTCAGAAGGGTCTGTTGTACACTTTCCTCCAACTAACCGGTGTTATCTTCCTTCGATAACGATAGCCTTACTCACCGAAAAATTTCATTAGGCGTATGCGATCACGGTCAGTTATGTCGCAATCCAGCAGGCCGATTAGGAAGGGAGAGGTTACACCCTGTGACGATTTTGTTCAAAAATTCTTGTCCGCCATCATGGTATAGCTGGAGAAACGTTACGGTGACAACCATTCACTGTGTCTTGTGACGATCGGACAGAATCTTGGGAACCCATATACCACTGAGTTGCGGTGCTTAAGTGTCTCGCTCCCGATGGTATGAGAGCTGATTCTGAAATTTCGGGAAACGTATCACTCAACACAGAAATTTTCAACTGATGGTTTTCTCGAATCGCGAGATCCACTCGCTGAACATCACCGGTTGACACTCGCTTCCTTCCCTGACAGCTTGCACCATGAACGTCTGCATGTACTTTTTCAAAGTTCCTGCACCAGTGCCCGACTTTCCTGCACACATCACTCATTCGTTGATGAATGTCGGCTGCGTTGCACCCATGAGCAGACAGACAGCATTCATTTGACACTCGTCCGGAGACACTACTGTTCTAAACATGTTTACGTGCTGACTGCATGGTCAGAACTGACACGTTCGACGAGCATAGTAGGGACACGGGGTAGCACACTTTCGCAAAGCTTCATTCGATTTTCACTATCGTTTTAATTTCGTGACCAATGCGACGTTGAAAAAGAAAATGCCGTCGCATTAAAGAATTTTTCTACTCCTAGTTGTCTCTCATGTTAAGCAGCGACGTCAAATGTTTGCATTTTGAGAGCATAAAGGTTAAATCATTACCTCGAAAAGAAGAGCAATCGCCATTAAATTTGATGTTAGTGGGAGTTCTTGTTTAATCATCCCATTGAACAGCTTCTTGCGATGCTCGATCTTCAGCCTCGTCAGATTTCAGCAGTGTGCTCCTGAGACGGTTGTCTCCTTACTAGCACAATCTGTGAGCGCCCCACCACGGCCGTTGCAAACTACGTTTACACGGGGCTCATAAAATCGGATTTCGTAAAAGCGATATCCCAATACCATTTCGTTGGTCATGCAAACACTTCAACATCGATTCTGGAAGTGAGATCATAGCTGCCGAGTTCCTGTCCCACAATCGATTTCCGCTCCCATGTAAACGAACAACCATTTTTGAAATGTGCTAAAACTTTCAAAAAGATAAAGAACTTAGCTAACCTGGATGAAAGGACATTTTGTGCAATGACGGAAAAATAAAAATATTTGTGCATGAAGCTGAGTAACTCTAACATTTAACTGAAAAGAAACAGCCATAGTGGTCACTAAGTCAGAAACTGGAACAGCTAACTTCCAGGCGACATGTATATAAAACAACTGACGATCTAAAGAGAGATACTCGACCAGTCCACCAAAACCGCTTCAGGTCTTAACACGTAAACACGACAGCGAAATACAGATTACGAAATACTGTTTTCGTCTTCCGGGAATTGTGTCATTTGCAAACGCAGTGGCAGAAAACCTTCCAAGATAATGGTTATGTGAACATTCATGTTTCTGCGCATCCCTTTGTCACTTTGTCTCAGGGTCAGACTGAATCATCCAATGAATAGATGGCTGATGGAGTCATATGTATTGGCGTGGCACAGCTTTAACATGTCCGGTGCTGCTTTGGTCCGACGGTTTTTTTTTTTTTTTTTTTTTTATAGGTTTGCACGTAGAGGAACCCAGCTCACCGCTACCTATGCCATGGTCAGATATCGTTAAATACGTTGAAAAGAGGTACATATTTGACTTTAATATCCTGCACTGTCATTCTGTTGTGATGCACTAGGGTCTCCGCATCTCCATGAGTCCCGGTTCTTCACAGAGTGGCTGTTTGCCACTTAGTTCTTCGTCATTCAGGCTTCTTCGACCGCACTGCAATCGTCAGCACCACAGGTGCGTAGGAATGTTTAAAAGCTGGCTATCTGCTCACACACTTCCAAAACTGGAAGTTACAAAAACATCAATAGGTAAAATTCCCGTATCAGGGGCTTAACATTCATGTGTGCAACGGATTATCAGAATTAAACGTCAGTACATGGACTCTGGCTTTTTATCTGATTGCTTTAAATTTACTTGTTCCCTTTTTGAATCTAAAGTTTAATTTTCTTCTTCAAAGAATAAATGTTATACTTGTGTCCCGAAATATTAGGTTGGCGTATAAATTCGTATCATTTTTCTATTGCATGTTTGTATTCCGGTTGTTAAGGTTTATTTATTGACTTTCGTGTTTTATTTATAGTTCACTATTGCAATTTGAGTGTACATATAGTCATTTAGAGATAGCGAGTGGAGCTGTGGAAGCTAGAAAATGGAGTGCCATATACAGAAACCGAAACATTTCCCACATATTCTGCTGTTTGGGTTCGATAGAGGAGTAACAGCTGCGGAACCAGTCAGAACAATTTGCCCCGTACGTGAGGACGATGTTATTGGACAGGGCACGTCAAGAAAATGGTTTTCTCGTGGTAAGGAAAATCATTTTGACATTAACGACTCTCCACATTCAGGAAGACCTTCAGTGTTTGATGAAGAAGGTTTAAACGTATTAACCTCAATGATCCATGTCAATGTTCTGGAGCACTGGCAACTGTGATGAGTTGTGATCACTCTACCATCTTGCGACATTTGCATGCAGTGAGAAAGGTTCAGAAATCGGACGTATGGATACTGAATACTCTAAGCTAAAATCACAAAATTCAGCACGTGGCCGTTTGTGCATCTGTGGCTCCTCGTCATCAACTGCCTCGTGAGCAACAACGACCATGCCTGTCCTAAATCGTTACTGGTGATGATAAATGGTGTCACTATGCTAACACAAGGAAAAGGAAGGAATGCTTGAGCTCAAACAGAAAGCAACTCTCCCTACAAAGACCCTCACGCATCCACAAAAGATGATGTTATTCATCTCGTGGAACAGTGATGGTATGGTGTACTAGGAATTGCTCCTTTGAGGTGTAACCATCACTGCTGACATTTATTGTCAACAACTGAGACGTCTTGGAGAGGCACTCCAAGAACAACGACCAGGAAGACTGGGTGAAGTGATGCTACTCCACGATAATGCTCGCCCACATTCCACTAGACCGACAAGAAACACTATGTAGGCGATCGGTTGAGAAATCGTTCCAGGCAGTAGAATACAACTGTAGGTATTAGCTCATATGGCTCAGTCCTTTCTCACGCCAGGACTGACGCAAGTTACTTACTACCAACGTTTATATTCTACTATAGTAGACATTTTTAAGTATTTTCATATAAAAATGTCTATTTTGGTATAAATTACTTAGAAAAATTAACAAAAATGAATAATTTTCTTATCACATTCACTTATTATAAATAATTATTTTTCTCATACAAAAGGTGAATGTAAGAAAATAAATTTAATACTTTTCTTATGAAAGGTGCACATAAGAAAAAAAACTGATGCATTACCAGGGAGGTAAGAAAAAGAATCATACTTTCTGATACTGTTTCAGCCACTTTTTATTCTAGCTACTTTTACACAAATCTAATAACAAATTTTCTATATAAATGGAAATGGAAAATAAAATGTGTGCTACAAAATATTCTGTAACAGAACAGCTTGGAAATAAAACAAAACCAACAAATGAAAGATTTGGATTATGGTTGCTTACAGAAAATACAAATATTGGGGATATTATCTACACAAAAGGAGAAAAAATTAGTAGAACTTAAATCAATTACAGAACCTTTTTGGGATAATATTACGGTTTTTAAAATAACAGATTTTATAGATTGTGAAGGAGAAATGAAAAATGGACAGTTTCTTGAGATCTAGATATTCTAAATTTAATTTGCTAGACATGGAGTTAAAGCAAAAATTCCTTATTTATTACATTCTGATGTACAAACAATTAATGGCATTAAACAAATTATTAATTAAGATATAAAAATTATAAAGCAAAAATATAAAAATCCTCTCGCTATTCCGCATAAAATAGAATTAGTCAACGTTAAATTAGATTCACTTTTAAGTGACTTGCCAGATATTCTACAAGAACTTACAAAAGAACATTACAATTTACTAGATTTAGATATAACACAATATTTTGCAGGTATTTTTAACAAAGAAGAAATGAGCAAAAATTTAAGAAATAATTTTAGATTTCACATACAAGGAGAATATAAAGAAGATTGTAATGTAATAGTAAACTACAACAATTCTGTAGGGAAAGACCGTTTAATTTAGATTAATTCTAATTTTATAGTGAAAATACATAATAAATTTATTTTCCAGTTATTGAGCCTATGAGTTAATAAACAACTTGGTAATCATATTATAGATTTAATAAATTGTCCAGACAGAAGATTAAGAGGAACGTTTTGCTCCCATTAGCTAAATAAAATGGAATTACAAGATTAGAAACAACAATTTGTAATTATATTAATCCATTTTTTCAAAATGTGCAAGAATTTGGTCCACTAACAGATTGTTTGGAACTGATAACTAATAACAGCAAATATTTCGAGAAAACTCCTTTTTATTCTGTTGCAATAGCTAAAATGTGGGAAAAGTTAACAGATTCCTTACAAAATAGTTGTTGTATTGTTTTTAATAATCTCCTACAATATGTATATTGGGGTAATAAACACACTAAAAAATTAACAGGAATACAGATAAAAATTGGAACAAAAAATAAACAGGAAAGAGAAAAATTAGTTAAATTTATTTTATTTCCATTTAGTTTTAACTGTGCACCTGTTAACTGTAAAGAAATTTTCGAAGAGACAAATAATATAATTTCTGAAGGCCAAAAATATTTTATTAAAGATAGAGAAATAATTTTTCTAAATCCTCTAAGTGGTTTCTTTACCTGAAAATATAAATATTTAAGAATTAGGAATAATAAAAACAACTAATACTATTCCATTCATATCTAGGAAAAGAACAAATATTACAGCAAATCCCACACATATTCAATTAAGGAAATTGAACCAATTAATAATGTTTATTTAGAATCCACTAAAAAATGAGAACAGGAATTAGAAAATTTAAGTATACAAAAAGTAAAACTAGAATATTTGGATAATACGCCATCTTTATGGGAAGAACACAAAAATTTTTCGAGAAGGAACAAAAAATAAAAGAAACAGGAGAAGAAATAAAAATTAGTTTAGTCAACAATGGATAGATTTTCCTACAAGTGGAGTTGTTAAAACTTATACTTTCGTGGAAAATGATCAAAACAAATTTGCATGTGTAGGTGTATTGGGTGAACAAAATCGTAAAAAATCTGCATATATTGTTAAAGGTCCCAATAAAAATAAACTTATAGAACTTAAGAAAAATAGCGGCATCCTTAAAAAAGATGGATTTATTTGTATCCCATACAATAATCCTATGCATGAATTAGAAATTTTTTATGATCCCAAGGAAGAACCAGTTTTGGAAATAAAATCAGATCATCTTTCTAATTTTAATTGATTCAGTTGTTTGTATTAGTCCTAATGCTTCGATATTTATATTTTCAGGCATGGAATTATTGATGACTAAAGTCTGTGTTACGTGTGTCTGTCGTGTTTAAAATGAAAAAGCAACTGTTCGAACTTACATACCAACCTGCTATTTCTCAAAATCAAATTAATTGTTCATTTGCTCTTAATCACCACTCAGATTCTCAGTTCTTGACTACCACACAAATATCTTCAAACCACAAATCGGAACAGACAGTTAACATAACACACTTCGTACACATTTTCAGATGAGTCGTACACGTAATGCGACTCGTATCTCCCAGTTCCCCCGTTCATCTTTACAGAGTGTAAATAATTCAAACATTCACTGCAATAAAAGCCTAGCCTTGCGCAGTGGGAAACTGTTACTTTAGTCATTCAATTATACAGCGGAAAGACTGACTGATACATGAGTGGTGGTGAGCAGCAGTGCTTTTTGGACGCTGCATGGCCGCCGGAGTATTGTCGACCTTCTATCAGCGTACACGCATTCTGGCCGGGTACCATATCTCTTCCAGCTCTTCTGAATACTGCTTGGCGCCGCAATAATTCCTCCATGCAACATTTTTAACACAAGTTAGCAGATGGCAAATCCCCTCGATCAGCAATGATTTTCAGTACATTTTCCATTATTACATACGAGAACACTAAAGCTGCCGTCCTGAATGCCGCCATAGGCCACGGTGTTCCAGCACCTGAGTTCCTTTCTCCGCAGAGCATTGCCGCTGGCTGTGAACATCAAAAAATACGTCGGCGGCACGTGGCAAGGCACGTGGCACGGCGAGGCTTTTGAAACTTTGGAGTAACAGAAAGTTAACGAAACAAATGAGAAACAACCGTTTTAAAAGAAATTAAATAACCCCTTTTGTGTAAGTCGGAAAAGTTTTTTGCAGTAATGGGCTATACCACAGTGACAGATTTAGTGTGTTGCTGTACCTGTCTTTCAGCAAATTTGCAAGTCTATAACTTCTAACTGTAGTGACGATGGCGATTCATCGGGTGGAACAGTGAAAGGAGTGTTCAACAATTTCATTTCCGTTTGAAAAGTGATGATTGCTCGGAATCGTTTTTCAAAAGACGTGATGAAATATTTTATCTTGGCTTTGTAAACGCAGAAACTTGTACCATCAGCTAGTCGGAAAGAAGCCTGAAGCCTGAAGAATGTTAAAATTCCATTACTTATTTACCCCGTAAATAATCGAAACCTTTATGAACGCTCTGATATGATCGTGCATGTCAACAATTAACTACTGTTTGCCCTACAATAAGAAGTTTAAACTGTTAAGATTCAAAATTATGTAAGCTTGGAACACCATTTTATATCTTTCAGACAATGTATTTCTTCGCGCTTTATTTGAAGAAAGAGAGATATTTCTTCACGAATGGCAAAGAAGGCGTCAATAACTGTTCCACGGCTAATCCTACCAACTGTGCTTTGGTAAGGTATATCCCCATTCTCTTCTTCATGTGTTTGTGGAATCCTTTGAATTAGCGGTGATGTACACCGTGCAGCCGCACAAAATTCACACACTCGACCACGACGTTCATCACATCAACTACACTATATGTTCAAAAGTATCCGGACGCCCTAAAAAACATACGTTTTTCATATTAGGTACATTGTGCTGCTACCTACTGACAGCTTCATCATATCAGCGACCTCAGTAGTCATAGGACATCGTGAGAGAGCAGAATGGGGCGCTCCGTGGAACTCACGGACTTAGAACGTGGCCAGAAGATTGGGTGTCACTTGTGTCATACGTCTGTACGCGAGATCCCTAGGTCCACTGTTTCCTATGTGATAGTGAAATGGAAACATAAAGGGACACCTACAGCACAAACGTGTACAGGGCGACCTCGTCTGTTGACTGACAGAGACCGCCGACAATTGAAGAGGGTCGTAATGTGTAATAAGCAGACCATCACACAGGAATTCCAAACTGCGTCAGGGTCCACTGCAAGTCCTTTGAGAGTTAGGCGGGAGGAGAGAAAACTTGGATTTCATGGTCGAGCGGCAGCTCATAAGCCACACATCGCGCCGGTAAATGCCAAACGACGCCTCGATTGGTGTAAGGAGCCTAAACATTGAACGATTGAACAGTGGAAAAACGTTGTTAGGTGTACACAATGTGGCGATCCGATGGCAGGGAGTGGGTATGGCGAACGCCCGATTAACGTCATCTGCCAGCGTGTGTAGTGTCAACAGCGAAATTCGGAGGCGATGGTGTTATGGTGTGGTCGTGCTTTTCATGGAGAGGGCTTGCACCACTTGTTTTGCGTGGCACTATCACTGCACAGGCCTACATTGATGTTTTAAGCACCTTCTTGCTTCCCATCGTTGAACAGCAATTCGGGGATGGCGATTGCATCTTTCAACACGATCGAGCACCTGTTCATAATGCACAGCTTGTGGCGGACTGGTTATACGACAATAACATCCTTGTAATGGACTGGCCTGCACAGAATCCTGACCTGAATTCTATAGAACAACTTTGGGATGTTTTGGAACGCCAACTTCGTGCCAGGCCTCACCGACCTACATCAATACCTCTCCTCAGTGCAGCACTCCGTGGAGAATAGGGTGCCATTCCCCAAGAAACATTCCAGCACCTGACTGAACGTATGCCTGCGAGAGTGGAAGCTGTCATCAAGGCTAAGGGTGGGCCAACACCATATAGAATTACAGTATTACCGATGGAGGGCGCCACGAACGTGTAAGTCATTTCCAGCCAGGTGTCCGGATACTTTTGATCACATAGTGTAGTTACGCTGTTTCAGCAGGCAGTGCCTCTTGGTGAGTGATACAAGGAAAGTCAGAGGGCCTATCCCATATTCTCTTTTGAGTTTACTTGAGAAACGAGATACAAAACCTTGATGTCTCCCGATCATTTTTGGTGCACCCTCTACGGCCACAAAACGGAAAATTCATATTGCCTACTGTTTCACAAACAGCTTCAAAAATACTAAGTCCCTTTGCGGTGTAATCGAGGGGTACTAGATCCAAGAGTTCCCCTGTTACTTGCAGCTGCACATCGACTCTATGCATAAAATGTTGAAAGCTAGGCACTTTCAGAAATATCTGTGCTTCCGTCAGGCTCAAGCGAAAATGTAACATGGATCTCATCATTTTTCCTGAACTGTGTCTCTCAACTCGCTGCCGTGTCCAGGATTCGACGAGACACTGTTTGCATCCAAAGGCAAACCCTCTCAGTTGCCTGCAGCTCCCTTCGAAACAAATGTTCCTTAACTGCTGCCATACATAATTTTATGAGAGCTCCCACTGAAAACAGCTTGCCAATGATCGCTACGATGTGAGCGACTTTGTAGGTTGTGTTTTCTTCCCTATCACCCACCTGAAACATTTAAAAGCATTACAACACATGCACTGAGACACACATTTCTATATTTGCTGTACTAAGAGTTCTCCTGAAAATTTACGTCTCCTGGTACATATTTATTAAGCCTGGCTAATAGATTTCTAGGTATATCGCCTTCGGCCTGCTCGCAATGCGCTAGGAATGGAAAAAAAAAACCGATCGCTTAAAATCGATACAGGTATTTTAGTTCTGAATAACCGGTATTTTTCAATATTTTTCTGGTCTTGGCTATGACAGGTGTTTTTACACTGAAACTCCAAAGAAACTGATATAGGCATGCGTATTCAAATACAGAGATATGTAAGCAATAGGCAGAATACGACGCTGCCGTCGACAATGCATATAGAAGACAATAAGTGTCTGGCGCAGTTGTTAGATCGGTTACTGCTGCTACAATGGTACGTTATCAAGTTTTACGTGAGTTTGAACGTGGTGTTGTAGTCGGTGCACGAGCGATGGGGCACAGCATCTCCGAGGTAGCGATGAAGTGGTGATTTTCCTGTACGACCGTCTCACGAGTGAACCGTGAATATCAGGAATCCGGTAAAACATCAAATCTCTGACGTCGCTGCGGATGGAAAAAGATCTTGCAAGAACGAGACCAACGACGTCTGAAGGGAATCGTTCAACGTGACACAAGTGCAACCCTTCCGCAGATTGCTGCAGATTTCAATGATGGGCCAATCGACAAGTATCAGTGTGCGAACCATTCAACAAAACATCATCGATATGGGCTTTGGGAACCGAAGGCCCATTTGTGTACCCTTCGTGACTACACGACCCAAAGCCTTACACCTTGCCTGGGCCCTCCAACACCGACACTGGACTGATGATGACTGGAAACATGTTGTCTGGTCGGACGAGTCTGGCTATAAATTGTATCTAGAGAATAGACGTGTACGCATATGGAGACTGTGGTGTCACCGCCAGACACCACACTTGCTAGGTGGTAGCTTTAAATCGGCCGCGGTCCATTAGTACATCTCGGACCCGCGTGTCGCCACTGTCAGGGATCGCAGACCGAGCGCCACCACAAGGCAGGTCTCGAGATACGGGATAGCACTCTTCCCAGTTGTACGGACGACGTAGCTAGCGACTACACTGACGAAGCCTCGCTCCTTTGCCGAGGAGATAGTTAGAATAGCCTTCAGCTAAGTCCATGGCTACGACCTAGCAAGGCGCCATTAGTAACATTGCATGTATCTATGGAGTCTCACTTATATCGTCAATAGCGATGTACCAAGGATGGATTAAAGTTAAATATTCCAGCAGCTACGTATCCTGTTTCAGACCTCACGCCATCCAGCTTTAGCTAAACGCGTGCCTTTCGGCTTCCTCTCATTGTGTCTGGGCTGTCTTGTCTAGACACAACAGAGACAACCTCATGAATCCATGGACCCTGCATGTTAGTAGGAGAGTGTTTAAGCTCTGAAATGGTGCGGGGCTGTGCAGTTGAAGTGATATGGGACCCGTGATAGTCTAGATACGACTATGACAGGTGACACGTACATAAGCGTCCTGTCTGATCACCTGCATCCATTCATGTCAATTGTGCATTCCGACGGACTTTAGGATTTCCAGTAGGACAATGCGACACCCCACTTCTCCAGAATTGCTACAGAGTGGCTTCAGGAACACTCCTCTGGGTTTAAACACTTCCGCTGGCCACCAAACTCTCCAGATATGAACATTATTGGGCATATCTGGAATGTTTTGCAACGTGCTGTTCAGAAGAGATCTACATCCCCTAGTACTCTTACGGATTTATGGACAGCCATGCAGGATTCATGGTGTCAATTCCCTCCGTCACTACTTCACACATTACTCGAGTCCATGCCACGTCGTGTTACGGCACTTCTGCGTGTTAGCGGAGTCCCTACACGATATTTGGCAGGTGTACCAGCTTCTATGACTCTTCAGTGTATTTTTTGCTAACAATCGGGTTAAAAACCTAAATATTTGTTAACCGTAGCAACGGTGCTAAAATTTTTCATATTTAAATAAATCTTTTCTAAGGAACGAGTATTTTTTATTCCTAAAATTCGCATTTCTTTGAAATACTGCGATATTATAGAAAACGGGAAAAGCGATCCATGCTATTTTAATAACAATTCCGAAAAAAACGAACAACAAACACATGGCATAAGAAAGCGGACGCACTTCTGAGACAGTAATGTACCTGTTATCAAGTGGCGTGGCCTATTAGATGGTGCACTTGTAATTGCAGTGAGCAAGACTTTCCTTTATGGTAGCCTCTCACTTACTTCGTCGGACATCAGTTGTACGAGCGTTGACTGAAAAGTAATGCCTCCACTCTCGTAACACTTCAACAGTTGGCAGAATAGGTATGCGGCAACTACTGGCTTGTTCCGTAGCCTCTTCTCTACAGCTCCAGTTGGCAGGATGCCTTAGCATTGAACGGTTGTGTTGTTACAGTGTAAAATATGGAACCTTGCGCAGACGGTCGGTCAATGCGATTTAAGCAACGTGCGGTCATTGAATTCTCGACAGCAGAATTTGTCACCCCAAAGGAGATTCATCAGAGAATGAAAGCAGTTTATGGTGATTGTGTTGATGTGAGTGCTGTGCGCCGTTGGGCGAGAAAGTTTAAAGATGTTAAGGCGAGAACATCTGACCTGCGTGACAAACAAAGAGTTGGACGTCCTGTGACAGCAAACCACCGTGTTTCACAAGCAAAATGTTGACAGAGTGATTCAGGACGATCGTCGTATCACTCAGAGAGAAACTGCAAGCAGAATCGGCATTTCACAAGAACGTCTGCGTCACATTATTGCTTTGCTTGACTATCGGAAGATCTGTGCACGATGGGTACCCCGGATGTTGACAACTGAAATGAAAGCGCACAGACTTGAAATTTGCCAGGAACTCCTCTCGCGTTACGAGAATGAAGGTGACGCCTTGCTCCATGCAATTGTGACAGAAGTTTAAATGTGGTTACACCATTACAACCCGGAAACGAAAAGTCAGTCTATGGAACATCGACACAAAGACACGCCCCAGTAAAGGAAATTCATGACGCAGCCCTCAGCTGGAAAAATCATGGCCACAGTGTTCTGGGAAGCAGATGGCGTTATCCATGTTGATTTTCTTGATCGTGGAACAACAATAAATTCAGAGCGTTACATCATAATGCTGCAAAGTCTGAAACGACGGCTAACAATAGGCCGAAAGGAAAAGAGAAATGTTTTCTTGCAGCATGACAATGGCAAACCATACACTTCACGTACCAACACAGCCGAACTTCCGAGACTGAATCTCACCATCGTATGGCATAATCCATATAGTCCAGATTTAGAATCATATGACTTCCATCTGTTCCCGATAATGGAAGACGATCTGCGGGGACATCACTATGCTTCGGATGAAGACGTTGAGAGAACTGTGAGACT
Organism: Schistocerca americana; assembly: GCF_021461395.2. Classification (NCBI taxonomy): domain Eukaryota; kingdom Metazoa; phylum Arthropoda; class Insecta; order Orthoptera; family Acrididae; genus Schistocerca; species Schistocerca americana. The sequence goes on from NC_060123.1 coordinate 83,952,572, forward strand.
GTGGTTGCGGAAACAGAATGTCAACTTCTTCCGTGACGGCTTCAGAAATCTTGTTCATGATTGTCAGAAATGTATCCAATTGGCTGGTGATTATGTGGAAAAGTGAATATTGGTAACTAAAGATCACACTATAAGGATTGTTTCTGCGTTTCATTTATTATAATATTCCCATCCAAACCCAATTAACAAAGATGGAAGCATTACCTTTCATTCAACCTTCGTGTTACAGAATGGTACCATCCCTAGTCTGGAAGTACTTTGCGAAGTGGGGTATCGGCGAAGTGCAATGCTCCGCTCGCTTTAAAAAATTAATTCCAGAGCAGCCACAAAAAACTTAGACTAGTGTAAGGAGAAAGCTCGAAACTTAACAGTTCAATAAAAGATTAAAACTGTGTGCCGCACCGAGAGTCGAATTCGGGACCTATGGCTTTCGCGGGCAATTGGTATAGCACTTGCCTGCGAAAAGCAAAGGTCCCGAGTTCGAGTCTCCGTCCGGCACGCAGCTTCAATCTGTCAGGAAGTTTCATATCAGCGCACACTCCGCTGCAGAGTGAAAATCTCATTCTGAAGTTCAATACAGTTTACAATAAAAGCAGATATCAGCTGATCTCCTGCTTATGTCTAGACAACATGGGTTTGACTGCTTTTACATCTGGAAACGGACAAATTAACACTAGAAATAGAGCTGTTCAACCTCAGATTTCGCCCTTTAGCATTGAGTATTCGTAACGTCGAAACAGTACTATGACTCCCGATTACATCAGGACTTTGGAATAGAGTTTCAAAAAATTAGCAGCAGCAGAAAGACACTGGTGAATTTTCGCAATAGTCAACCGCTTATTACTTTTCGAGAAAGGCAGTAACGGTGGATGTATTAAGTACTCTTTTATCTGTCCATTTCATCTAATATTTTATTCTAGGTATCTTGCAGCTGAAGGAGTTAAAATGTTGTAATCCTAGTTCAATTTCGACGTTTAATACGAGAAATAGTAGAAATAAAAGACCGAAAATCGGTTATGTCATAAACCGATTGTTTTAGTGGTTTTAACAGCCCACTTAAACTAGTGTTGAAAAAAATTATGTAACCAAAAACCGATTGTTTCTGCGATAACCACCATCGCTAAATGAGAAACTCATTTCCAAATGATACCAAATCGGAAAAAATTTTAAAATGTGGTTACATCATTTGTTTCAACACCAGTTTAAGTGGGCTGCTAAAACCGCTAAAATAATAGGATTATGACATTTCTAGCATTTGCAGACTTAGAGAAAGCTTTTGACAACGTTAACTGGAATACTCTCTTTCAAATTCTGAAGATGGCAGGGGTAAAATACAGGGAGCGAAAGGCTATTTACAATTTGTACAGAAACCAGATGGCAGTTATAAGAGTCGAGGGGCATGAAAGGGAAGCAGTGGTTGGGAAAGGAGTGAGACAGGGTTGTAGCCTCTCCCCGATGTTATTCAATCTGTATATTGAGCAAGCAGTAAAGGAAACAAAAGAAAAATTCGGAGTAGGAATTAAAATCCATGGAGAAGAAACAAAAAGTTTGAGGTTCGCCGATGACATTGTAATTCTGTCAGAGACAGCAAAGGACTTGGAAGAGCAGTTGAACGGAATGGACAGTGTCTTGAAAGGAGGATATAAGATGAACATCAACAAAAGCAAAACGAGGATAATGGAATGTAGTCAAATTAAATCGGGTGATGCTGAGGGGATTAGATTAGGAAATGAGACACTTAAAGTAGTAAAGGAGTTTTGCTATTTAGGGAGTAAAATAACTGATGATGGTCGAAGTAGAGAGGATATAAAATGTAGACTGACAATGGCAAGGAAATCGTTTCTGAAGAAGAGAAATTTGTTAACATCGAGTATAGATTTAAGTGTCAGGAAGTCGTTTCTGAAAGTATTTGTATGGAGTGTAGCCATGTATGGAAGTGAAACGTGGACGATAACCAGTTTGGACAAGAAGAGAATAGAAGCTTTCGAAATGTGGTGCTACAGAAGAATGCTGAAGTTAAGGTGGGTAGATCACGTAACTAATGAGGAGGTATTGAATAGGATTGGGGAGAAGAGAAGTTTGTGGCACAACTTGACTAGAAGAAGGGATCGGTTGGTAGGACATGTTTTGAGGCATCAAGGGATCACAAATTTAGCATTGGAGGGCAGTGTGGAGGGTAAAAATCGTAGAGGGAGACCAAGAGATCAATACACTAAGCAGATTCAGAAGGATGTAGGTTGCAGTAGATACTGGGAGATGAAGAAGCTTGCACAGGATAGAGTAGCATGGAGAGCTGCATCAAACCAGTCTCAGGACTGAAGACCACAACAACAACAACATGACATAACGGATTTTCGGTCTTTTATTTCTACGATTTCTTGTAATAAACGTCGAAATCGAACAAGGGTTGAAAAATTTTAACTCTCTCAGCAGCAAGATACCTAGAATCAAAATATTAGATGAAAAAGACAGATAAAAGAGAACTTAATACATCCACACTGCGGACGTCCATTGCGCACAATAAACAGGAATGTGTCCTCCGACTGCGGCACGGTGTTTGAGCGACTAACCATAGCTGTCACTGAACGCTAGAATGTTGCTGCTGTTAAGTTGTGGCTTCATGCGGCCAGGGGCAGTGAGTTCCCCGTCCCCCAACACGCGGCTCCGTGCAGCTCCAGTGGGCGCCCCTCCTCCCCCGGGCACTGTTCAAACAGCCTGCGTGCCGTAGGCCAACAGCTGGCGTCCGCTGTTTGCCGAGGGTCGCTAGTGGCGCCACTAGTGACGTCACGAATGCCGCCGCTAGCTGCCAGACAGTTAGATGCATTACGTCATAAGAGCTGTGGCGAGAGCCTATTAGCCGGCGGAAGCTAGTGGGACCAGTGATCCACCAGCTGCGAGGCCACGCAACAGCTCTGTCTGTCCTCTCGGAGTTGCCCGTCACGGGGGTTTGCGGTACATGCAGCCTATTAGCCGTATGCGTCTAGTGGCGCCACTTCTCCCAGATGGACCTGTGCGCACATACGATGCTTCTGTCGAGTACGTGCTCTCAGCCCCACTGACTTTCAACAGCTTCTTGCTACAATACTGTGGATATCGTGACTGCTGCATTACATCAGACCACTGTTATTGTTTTAATAAGAAAATAACTGTAGAAGCACCAAATAAGGCAGACCGTCAAGTGAGGGTAGTGAATAGACTGTTCGAAAGTAGAATAAGTACACAAGACTTCATTTCTGAGATTGGAACGAACCCTGTAATCTGGGATAATGTGAGAGAAGCATATTCGGGAGTTTCATATATATATATATATATATATATATATATATATATAGGGTGGTCCATTGATCGTGACTAGGCCGAATATCTCTCGAAATAAGCGTCAAACGAAAAAACTACAAAGAACTAAACTTGTCTAGCTTGAAGGGGGAAACCAGATGGCGCTGTGGTTGGCCCGCTAGATGGCCCTGCCATACGTCAAACGGACATCAACTGTATTTCTTTAAAAATAGGGACCCCCATCTTTTATTAATATTCGTGTAGTACGTAAAGAAATATGAACGTTTTAGTTGGACCACTTTTTTCGCTTTGTGATAGATGGCGCTGTAATAGTCACAAGCATATGGCTCACAATTTTAGACGAACAGTTGATAAAAGGTAAGTTTTTTAAATTAAAATACAGAACGTAGGTACGTTTGAACATTTTATTTCGGTTGTTCCAATATGATACATCTACCTTTGTGAACTTATCATTTCTGAGAACGCAAGCTGTTACAGCGTGATTACCTGTAAATATCACATTAATGCAACAAATGCTCAAAATTATGTCCGTCATCCTCAGTGCATTTGGCAATACGTGTAACGACACTCCTATCAACAGCGAGTGGTTCGCCTTCCGTAATGTTCGCACATGCATTGAAAATCCGCTGACGCATGTTGTCAGGCGTTGTCGGTGGATCACGATAGCAAATATCCTTCAACTTTCCCCACAGAAAGAAATCCGGGGACGTCAGATCCGGTGAACGTGCGGGGCACGATATGGTGCTTCGACGACCAATCCACCTGTCACGAAATATGCTATTCAATACCGCTTCAACCGCACGCGAGCTATGTGCCGGACATCCATCATGTTGGATATACATCGCCATTCTGTCTTGCAGTGAAACATTTTATAGTAACATCGGTAAAACACTACGTAGGATATCAGCATGCATTGCACCATTTACATTGCCATCGATGAAATGAGGGCCAATTATCATTCCTCCCATAAAGCCGCACCATACATTAACCCGCCAAGGTCACTGATGTTCCACTTGTCGCAGCCATCGTGGATTTTCCGTTGCTCAATAGTGCATATTATGCCAGTTTACGTTACCACTGTCGGTGAATGACGCTTCGTCGCTAAATAGAACGCGTGCAAAAATCTGTCATCGTCCCGTAATTTCTCTTGCGCCCAGTGGCAGAACTGTACACGACGTCCAAAGTCGTCGCCATGCAATTCCTGGTACATAGAAATATGGTACAGGTGCAATCCATGTTGAAGCACCATTCTCAACAACGACAATTTTGAGATTCCCGATTCTCGCGCAATTTGTTTGCAGCTGATGTGCGGATTAGCCGCGACAGCAGCTAAATCACCTACTCGGGCATCATCATTTGTTGCATGCAGGTCGTGGATGACGTTCCACAAGTGGCTGAACACTTCCTGTTTCCTTAAATAACGTAACTATCCAGCGAACGGTCCGGACACTCGGATGATGTCACTTTATGCGCATTTTGTAAAATATTGCAATCTAATCAGTTAATTTACATTTTAAAATATGGAAAAACTTGTTATTTTAATGAATTTTTTCACCAGCTTCCATAAATATTTTAAAACTTTCAGTTACACTGAATCCAAAAGTTTAAGTTGTAGGTGTCACTCTTCCATAATGAATGTTATTCAATATTTTCAGGTTCAGGACCATACATAGACGTCAAAATCTGTTTAAGAAGTATTGGTAGAATAAGAGTCAACAAAAATGAAAGAAATTTCTCCCTTTAAATTTTTTTGTGGGTGGTCAACAAGTACCCCCAGTTTTCTCGTACACGTTATTGAAAACGCATCAATATTGCTAAGAGTATAGTAAAAAATATTTTCAGGTTCTGGACCTTACTTACACGTCAGTAGTTCTTTAAAAAGTACGTTGTTAGTATAAGTTTCTTTTTTAATTTTTATTACGGTGGACATAAAGTAGCAAACCCCCCCCCCCCCCCCCCCCCCGCCTTGTTAACGCGCTTTATGGAAAATGCGTTGGTATTGGTTTGGTTAAGTACTGAATAGACCATTGGTCAAACAGGAATAAGGGAGACGACGATTCATTTAAGTTGTCTGTACTTTCAAGAGGCGACGTTTCCACATGTATAGAAAAAAAGTCGTCCTGTATTTGCAGTACTTATGAACGTTAGGTGAATGTCGGTGTTTGCTATGGCATTTGTCATTACCTGGTAAATAAATCAGTAGTGTCTTTCTCCTAGAGAGAGCTTTTAGCCTATCGTAAACCCAAAGTGGAGGCAGTTCGACATATCTACTTCTGGCCCCTTTCACACCCTCAGCCCATTTCTCCGCCAGCCATCGAGCGTCTCCAACAAGTGCCTGCCTGCCAAGCCGAAACTGCCGCGAGTTTTCCGAACGGCCGGACACCGGAACTTCGGCCAGCAGACGTGTGTGTGGGCGGGCGGAAGGGTCGGCATGCACTTACCAACTTGGCCGCGTCTCCGGCGACATGGACTGAGCGCGCTGCCCGTGCGTGTTTTCAGCCGCCAAGTTGGCAGAACTTGGCGCTAAGTGCAGAGTATAAGCCGGCTGCCACGCCTCCGCCGGGATACACCGGCTCCGCCCGTCCATTCGCAACTACTTACCTTCCGCACTGGCGCCCTCGCCCGTCTTCTGGTCGCTTGTATCCTCTCGACACCAGCGCCAAGTACGCTAGGCAGCTACCAGCACTTTGTACAAATCGAACGCCACCAACTAAATACTTCCATCTTTCTTTTGACGTCCCGTAAATTCTACTTTTGCGATACTCGTACAGGATTCAGCAACTACTTTTCATGGAATTGGAAGGAAAATCAGCATTGGCAGTATTTTGTTGTTTTATTGTCAGCAAAATCGATTTTCGGTCACTTAGTGACCATCCTCAGTGCTGTAATATACAATTAAAATTGGTAGGCACTGGTATCAAGCTATAACCACAAGCTTAGAGAGATCACATTTATGTGGTTATAGCTTGATACCAGTGCCTACCAATTTTAATTGTATATTACAGCACTGAGGATGGTCACTAAGTGACCGAAAATCGATTTTGCTGACAATAAAACAACAAAATACTGCCAATGCTGATTTTCCTTCTAATTCTATCCACTATTTGGTCGTGGTTCACAGAACGCTCCATGGAGTCGCCAATCAACTACTTTTCACCCTCCCTACCCATCACCCCCCAAAAAATCACTGTACTGCGTCTCTTATGGTCAACAACGTGTAATGGTATGTGAGCCTCACTGCCCCTTTTTTTTTAGCTAATTTGTGTCTGATTTTACTGTGAGAAGCTCAGTAATTTATGTAAATACCGTAAATGTTAATTTGATTCAAAAAGTACTTGATGTGAAGTGAAGCGCAGCTGGACAGCAACAAACTCTTTAGCGCGCAATACCCGCAACGACAGTAGTTGTGAGTCTTTGAGTATGGACTCTAAAAAAAAGCGAATTGATTTATTAATAAAAAAAGAGAGAGAACTGTTAATCTGTATCTTGTGGAAAGAGGACGTGTTGCTAGGCTGTCGCTCAGAACGCATTGTTACATTTAATGAAAATTAATATTTTAGCGATAAAACCGAGTATAGTATATCTAAGAATTGCCAAACATTTATGTACCGGGTGATCGAAAAGTCAGTATAAATATGAAAACTTAATAAACCACGGAATAATGTAGATAGACAGGTAAAAATTGACACGCATGCTTGGAATGACACGGGGTTTTATTAGAACAAAAAAAAAAAAGTATTGCTAGACGCGTGAAAGATCTCTTGAGAGCGTCGTTTCGTGATGATCGTGAGCTTTCGTCATGCTTGGCCTCCCAGGTCCCCAGACCTCAGTCCGTGTGATTATTGGCTGTGGGGTTACCTGAAGTCGCAAGTGTATCGTGATCGGCCGACATCTCTAGGGATGCTGAAAGACAACATCCGACGCCAATGCCTCACCATAACTCCGGACATGCTTTACAGTGCTGTTCACAACATTATTCCTCGACTACAGCTATTGTTGAGGAGTGCTGGTGGACATATTGAGCATTACCTGTAAAGAACATCATCTTTGCTTTGTCTTACTTTGTTATGCTAATTATTGCTTTTCTGATCAGATGAAGCGCCATCTGTCGGACTTTTTTGAACGTTTGAATTCTTTTGGTTCTAATAAAACCCCATGTCATTCCAAGCATGTGTGTCAATTTGTACCTCTCTATTTACATTATTCCGTGATTTATTCAGTTTTCAAATTTATACTGGCTTGTTGATCACCCAGTACACAAATATTCTGGAAGTGAAGAATAGAAATATCTTGTTTTTGGAGAAGGAGGTGAACTTCATTGTCGTCGCCGACTATCAACCGACAGAATTGTAAGTGTACAAAGTTCACTAAAATACAGGAAAAGAAATGCATTCTCTATAGTTTTCATTCAATAAGTAACAACCTCTCATAATTTCTTAATTACAGTAATTGGATTGTGTTCTTGTACAATAGTATGGTGCTGAGCTCCACTGACCAATTTTGGTGCAGCACGACGTGTAGTTTGAAGGAAGTTTGTGTGCTAAGCAATCTCCTTTTCTCACGAAAAGCAGATTGCTGTTTGACCTTATTTACTTACAACAGTGGTCCATTAGGAATGAAAAGCTACGAAAACTTGGGATCAAAGCTATCAGCAGTACGGCCAAGTAACTAACAGAGTCGTATTTTAAACCTTAAAGAACAATAACTTCCTCCAAACTGCAATACGTCAACAACTGGTGCAGAAGCTGATCATTCAAGGAGTCAGCAACCAAAATTCAGGTACCAGTTACAACTTAAAGTAAAAATCTCAATCAAAAACAGTCTCTCTCTCTCTCTCCAGACACATATATAAATATTCATTTATTAAGAAAAAGTCATTTTACATTGGCGCCCGCACAGGGACTTTGTTCGCTTTTTATTTAACGGCTCAGCAAATCAGTATTGTTTCCGACATAATTTTGTCTTGAAAATAAGTGACATCGACTAGCAACGAAGAAATAAAAAAAAAATTTTACAAGGTCTTAAAAATTTTAAGTCTAACAAATACAAGATAATTACAAAGGCGTTTCGAACAACAAAGTGAAATATTTTTAATTTCGTTTCCCTTATATGAATACTTATAAACTACACTTTGAGATGGAAAACTAGTGAGAGCCTCTTATGGCAGGTCCGTTAACTAGGGCTTAAAATTTCCTTTAAACTGTACCCTGACGAGGCAAAACATTATAACACTGCCCACCGCGAGGTTCCATCCTGTTTGAAGGCGCTGAGGGCAGATGGCGCAGAAAGAGAAGCACACTACTAGCCATTAAAATTGCTACACCACGAAGATGACGTGCTACAGACGCGAAATTTAACCGACAGGAAGAAGATGCTGTGATATGCAAATGATTAACTTTTCAGAGCATTCACATAAGGTTGGCGCCGGTGGCGACACCTACAAAGTGCTGACATGAGGAAAGTTTCCAACCGATTTCTCATACACAAACAGCAGTTGACAGGCATTGCCTGGTGAAACGTTGTTGTGATGCCTCGTGCATGCGTACCATCACGTTTCTGACTTTGATAAAGGTCGGATTGTAGCCTATCACGATTGCGGTTTATCGTACCGCGACATTGCTGCTCGCGTTGGTCGAGATCCAATGACTGTTAGCAGAATATGGAATCGCTGGGTTCAGGAAGTTAATACGGAATGCCGTGCTGGATCCCAACGGCCTCATATCACTAGCAGTCGAGAAGACAGGCATCTTATCCTCATGGCTGTAACGGATCGTGCAGCCACGTCTCGACCCCTGAGTCAAAAGATGGGGACGTTTGCAAGACAACAACCATCTGCACGAACAGTTCGACGACGTTTGCAGCAGCATGGACTATCAGCTCGGAGGTCATGGCTGCGGTTACGCTGCATCACAGACGCTGCATCACAGACAGGGGCACCTGCGATGGTGTACTCGACGACGAACCTGGGTGCACGAATGGCAAAACGTCATTTTTTTGGGATGAATCCAGGTTTTGTTTACAGCATCATGATGGTCGCATCCGTGTTTGGCGACATCGCGGTGAACGCACATTGGAAGCGTGCATTCATCATCGCCATACTGGCTATCACCCGGCGTGATGGTATGGGATGCCATTGGTTACACGTCTCGGTCACCACTTGTTCGCATTGACGGCAATTTGAACCCTGGATGTTACATTTCAGATTTGTTACGACCCGTGACTCTACCCTTTATTCGATCCCTGCGAAGCCCTACATTTCAGCAGCACAGTGCACGACCTTTCTGGATATAGAGAATGTTCGATTGGTGCCCTGGCCAGCATATTTCCAGATCTCTCACCAATTGAAAACGTCTGGTCAGTGGTGGCCGAGCAACTGGCTCGTCACAATACGCGTCACTACTCTTGAAGAACTGTAGTATCATGTTGATGCTGCATGGGCAGCTGTACCTGTACATCTCATCCAAGCTCTGTTTGACTCAATGCCCAGGAATGCCAATTCCGTTATTACGGCTGGAGGTGGTTGTTCGGGGTACTGATTTCTCAGGATGTATGAACCCAAATTGCGTGAAAATGTAATCACATGTCAGTTCTATTATAATATATTTGTCCAATGAATACCCGCTTATCATCTGTATTTCTTCTTGGCGTAGCAATTTTAATGGCCTGTAGTGTATATGATCGGAGCAGAGGTGAATGGGGAATCATACTAGCGAGGATAAGGGGCGCAAATACGGAAATTTTGAAACGTCCCCTTTTGAAAAATTATACATGACTGTGCTTAAACTGACACATAATATTTTTTTAGCGCAACGCAATCTGACTTTCAGAAATCCCTACAAAAGAATGGCCCTGACTAACATTAACCTATACCTTTCACAAATCACTTACCTCACAAAAATCTTCGTTACTCAAGCTACTGCAATACAACAAGCGCCACTACTGTCAGCTAAATAAAAGATTCAAACTACGGAAGGCACTAACTACTGATACGCATAGTTATCAAATGAAAGATTTTGATAGAGAAGAAACAATGTATTTACCTTAATAGTGTTCGAAGGTCATAATATATATATAGCAGTTCATGACATCCAGTCTTACAAATTTCAAAACTCCGCCATTTCTCTCCCCACATCCACCACTGCTGGCGGCTCAACTCCAACTGCGCAACGCTATGCGCTGTTAACAGCCAACAGCCCAACACTACAATAGCGAATATTACAACAATTCCACCCAGCCACAGACTGCACACAGCACAGCCAGTGATTTTCATACAGAGCGCTATGTGGCGTTACCAATAAGGAAACCTAAACAGCCTACTTACATAGCCTACATGCTCCCGACAAAAAATTTTACAAATTGTTTTGGGCAGTGGCCAATACTGATTTGAAAATTTTTTTCATAATTACAATAACAAAGAAATCAAATGCACACACTTATTGATACAATGTTGGTCAAAAGCTAAAATTTTCTCACAGTCCATTAAGACAGTCCTGATCATCTATCACAGTAAAATTGCAGTGTTTTTTTTCTCAAAGTCTGAGCAGTAAAAGAAAATGCACACGGAAGTAGTGGATTTCCGTGCAGTCTTGAAGAAGTAGTGTTGTCCCTCCAACGGAAAGATAGCGCTGACTCTTGACATGCAGACAGGTATTGGTCCACAACAGAGCAAACCCACAGCAGAGTCAGTCGAAATTTTGAAGAGTATTGGTACGTAGGTCATCACAGAGCAGATCCACTGTAGTCCTGGTAGAGATTATGGTACTGGTGGGCTACCAGAGGTGCAGACCCACTGTAGTCCTGGTAGAGATTGTGGTATTGGTGGGCCACCAAAGGTGCAGACCCACTGCAGTCCTTGTAGAAATAATGGTACTGGTGAGTCAGCAAAGGTGTAGACCCACTGTAGTCCTTGTAGAAATAATGGTATTAGTGGGCCATCAAAGATGCAGACCCACTGTAGTCCTTGTAGAGACGGCCAGCAGCCATCTGTTGCGACTGTGCAGGTGCACAATCACCATCGAAGAGTCTTGCGTATAATATAGCAAGTCCATAACCACCACATGTGCACTCACAAAGTTTTTGGAATTGTCCTTAGAACCAGCAATGCTGTTATCCAGTCCCTTGCTGAATTATTAACACACGTGCAAACACTAACAGTCCCTACTTCTCACATATTGTGCATTACGATGACCAACAGAAACGTGTGCAGTGAAATGTAACTTAATTTTAATTACTGGTGTATATACAATTACAACATAAGAATACAATTACAAAGGTACAAAGTACATCATTAAATAACGTAACAGTACAGATAACATTTGTAGTAACACAGACTTTACAAAAGAATAGAAATAAACATATACATCAGTGTTACAGGAATTATGAAATAAGTAAATAAATAAAATAATGAGAATAGTTTTCGAAACATTAATTTCACGCATGATAATTGAAACAGAAAAGAATTAATAATGTCTAAACATCTTTACAAAGAAAATAACATATTATAAATGCAAATTATATTTGAGGATAACAGTATTCCTCATCAGAGTGAATGTATCTGAGTATTAGAGAAATTCTACAACATAAATCTTATTAGCTAAACACATAAAGACAGGAAGAATACAAATACACAAGGGTACACAAAAACATAGCGAAATAACACAAAAGGAAAGACAGAGTTCGTTTTCAGTGTGACATTTGGTACTGCAGTCCAACCGAAAACTTCATTCTGTAGATCTTTCCTCTTATTTCAACATTTTTTTGCACCAAAAAAATCTTATCCAAGCATGCTTTCTATATTCTGTTCACATCCTCTTTCAAAATTCTTTTTTGGCCAAACTATTTTCTTATAGCTTCTCAATGCATTTATTTCAATTCATCACAACTCGTTCTCACATATAGCCTACCCCATCTTAAGCTAACTTAAATCTACTGAGCTCAGATGCTAAACTAAGGGACGAGACAATGTAGCAGCACAAAACAATTAACACAAATAGCAATGACAAAAAAATGCAGAATGCAAAGCAAGCAGCAGTAAATCTAAATTAACATATAAAATGCAAAATTACAACTAATATGAGCCAATGTGCAGCAAAAAGAAAAATAAATCAGTGGTAAAACTAGCTTAACAGAGTAATACAAAGTGAAATTTAGTAGCACTATGCCTGGCACACAGCAGCAGCAAATGCAATAAGTTATACCTAAAAATGACAAAGCTCAAGCAGAAAAAAATAGTGCACTAAAGACAACAATGCAGATAAGGGAAATTTCTATTCACATCTTAATGTCTATGTAATTAAAGTGGTACACCACAAAAACTAATTCTACAAAAAATTACCAAGTACTTGAAAAGAAAATTATATATGCAGTTACTGTTATTAGTCCCTTCTTATTGTTCTTTCCATTCCAAGAGCTCCTTTTTCGAAGAATTTGGATCAGAAAACAATTATTTAATAGACCTGTTGACAGAAAGTGTTCACATTAGCAGATGCATTTAAGTTTATTTTATGAAACCAATGCTGCAACACAGCTGGAGACCAGATATTAAACAAAATGAGCAATCTCTCAACTAGAAAGACAATAGATGTAAAATGTCGCTCATCATTTCATTAGGCATTTTAGTAAATATCATAAATTAAGAGCGCCACAGTGTTATCATATGTTTTCAAGTTTGAGCGCGTCATATTTGCGATGCATTCGACAAAGAAGTGTCAATAGCGATGATAATGGCCTCTTTTTTTTTTGCACCTAATGGCTTTCTTTTGTCAGACGACTACCTCTCAGCTGGGCGCCCAAAGCGCATTACGTCAAGGTCACTTATCTTTCTTACTGAAATATTTACGACAACAGTTTCCGCTACAGTCGCAGTCTCATATAAAAAAATTCACAGGTTGAGAATTTGCGTTACAAATGTGTAGAAACAAAATCCTATTGATATAACAGTGTCCAAAAAATTTTCGTCGGCATTGAGATACATTCACGCATTTACATACATTTCATAACTCTTAAAGTACGATTCTTGGTTTCCAACAACCTTTTTCACAAACCAGCGTCCGTAACCACTACTCATTATTCCTTACCTTATTACACATATAGATATTCGTTGACAGTTCTTCAGTATTTCGTCATAATAAATTCCTCATATAGCATCAGCTTATTGATCATAAACATACCTCAACAGCATAATACACATCGTCGTCATAATAATAACATCATAACACCTCAGTCAAATCTCAAAAACGTCGTAGTTTTTCTACAATAATTTCAAAACCTAAAGAAAATTCTCTGCTCATTTCAATAGTGTCATCTACCTCAAACGTACTTTAAAAATCATGATCTCATACCAAATACATCATTCAAAGCTCTCATAGTATCACAATGGTTCTGAAAAAATATGAACAGTTCACACAGTACAGACAAAATACAGTTTCATAAGAGTGAAGTTAGCCAACTGTGTAATTACGTAAACATTTGTCACTGATGTAGTAAAAAAAATGTTTGTCTCTCAGTTAAATGATCAGATAGCTGTGTAATTTGTGTGTTAGAGAAATATGGTACCGATGTGTAAAGTTGTATAAGCAAATACCATATTAGCTAGAGCTCCTTGTGCTTGCCAGACACATGGTACACAAAGTAGGCGTGTACCCCCCTGAGGATTAATGTAATTATACCCTCAGGTGTTACAGATTACAGCAATGGAATGAAATGTATCACAGAAAACTTTCTTTGTAATTCAAAAACCTTTAAAAATAAATGTTTTAAGTATAAAATTAATCACTCAAATACGGGTACTTAGCGCTAAACTGTGCGTCTTGCTGCAACATAATCTCTGTGGAAATGTCGTAGTTATCGTCCTCCGAAAGCTAAGTTCTGCAGAAGTCAATGTACTTACCTCGTGATAAACAAAAGTGAAATGCTTTGCGTATAGATATCGTAGTTATTATGCTTATTGGCGTGATGAAGAAAGTACTGTACAGTAACGTATTGTTATGCCACGAAAAAGGCTGTCTCATTGTTGCTATACCACAAAAGTTACTACTGAAACATGTTTTACTTTCCGGAATAATGCAGAAAAACTGTGCAGATATAAAACAGAAACACCGCAAAAGCAACATTGTAAATTGTCACTCATTAGTAGCGTCGTGATAAAACCATGTAGTTGTCACATAAACTAACCACTGTGTCGTCTGGTATCTCACAGAAAGTACTTTAAATCCAGAATGTATTTTCAAGTAAACCAAAATGTTGCATTAAAATCTCATTAGCAGTACCAGTATATGTTCTAAGTATGAAGCCTTATAGTCGTCACATAATCGTGCAACTAACATGGCAATAATGTACAAATAACAACACTGTGTCGTCTGTTCACTATAACAATGCATTCGTAATTTCTGTTTAAGTAAGTTCTCTTGGGTCTTGATTGGATATTTAACTTTAAAACATAGTTGCATGTTAACAGTTTCTAAGATTGAAAAAGAGTACTAGTAACCCGAAGTGAAAAATTTCATAGCAAAGACTAAGTTAAAAAGCAGATTATCTCTCAACAAATGGTTTTACATGTGAAATGTGGTGTAACCCTTTGCTCTTCCTAGTATGCAGAGTTTCAACTTTAACGCAATTATCATGTGGTATACGTCGGTAAAGAATACTGGAATTTTCCTCAAGGTTAGCGTCTATGTTATTTTTTCCTGAGCCAGCAGGCGCACGTGGCTGCCTGCGGTGCGAGTCATTGTCTGTTTCTTTGTTGGAGCGCGTCGTTACTGGGATTAGGAGACCTAACTTCTACAAATTCACCTTGTCGAGAGAGCCCTGCTCTGTTTGAAGCTCGCCAGTTCTGATGGAATTCAGGTCTGTCGTTTTGTCGGTAGTTCACATAGTTTCTTGTTTGTCGGTAATGTGGTGGAGAATTTCTCCCGGAATTGTAACTGCGCGCTGAACTGTTGCGTCTGAAGTTATTCTGTCTTCCTTGATAATAATTGTTTTTGTTCCCATATTGTCTGTTTCTATGGTTGTCTCTGTGAAAGTCATTACCGCGGAGAGGTGATATTTCCCTGTAATTATTACTACTCTGCCAACGGTTGTCATACGGGTGGTGTCTGTTTTGGTCACGATTTGTGTTGTGAGAATAGCCTTGTCGTGTCCAGTTATTATTTCTTTCATCGCGGAATTGTGACGGATGTGACCTGTAATTGTTGTGTTCCTGTTTCCGCTTTCCGCGATTGTCAGTGTCAATTTCCAATTCTTGTAACAGTCCCTGAAAAGCTTCAATGTCATCTTTGCAACGTCCTGCCAAAATAATATGTCGTAAATGTTCAGGTAGTTCGATTAAGCAAATGCGGATGAGTTCTGAACGGCTGTATGGGTTTGACAGGTACTGATTCTTGTGCAACATGTCTTCAAAATATTTCACAAGACTGGAAAATTCAGATTGTTCGAAATGTTTCATCATTATGACGCTATGTTTTACTCGGTCTTGTGTAGCTTGAGACCAATATGCTGAGAGGAAGGCATGGTAAAATTCTCCTTCACTGTGGCAATCGTGAATGACCAATCGCATTCTTACAGCTGGTTCATTCTCTAAGTAGCCACACATAAATTCTAATCTGTGCTCCAATGACCAGTTGGGAGGAAAACAATGAGAGAATTGATGGAGCCATGCATGTGGATGAATGTCATTGCCGGAATTCTTAAATGTTTTGAATTTACATGTAGTAATGAACAGCTTATAGTCAAAATCATCATGTCGGCGAGTCGCATGTCGGTCATTGTTACGTCGTTTCGGCGGTTCCATCTCAAAATTCGGTGTGCCTTGCCAATTTCTTTCATAATTTCCAAAGTGCTCTGTGTTATTATTTTGTGGTTGTTCCGTATTTCTAAGTCCCTCTTCCCGTGTTGGAGCGTGAGTGTCCTCTGAAATATGTAATTTTTGTATTACTTGTGCCAACTGATCTTGTACTTCCCGGATTTCTCTTTTGTGTTGCGTATTAATTTGATTCTGATTTTGTTTGAATTTCTTAATTTGTTCATACTCTTCTGTGTCAGTGATGGCTACAGGTCTTGTGTCATTCAGATCATCATCTACCTTTGTAGATAAGTTAGTGAACTGATCCGAAAGTTCGGCTACTTTCTCCGATAGTGTACTTATTTCCTCAGTGTATTTTTCTGAACAAAGTTTCAGAGTATCTACTGTGTCCTTTAAGTTTTCCTGAGTGTTTGCAAGTTGCGTAACCGAATCGGTAGATGCAACTGAGTCAATTTTAGCTTGCAAGATGTCGTGATTTTCATGAACAATGGTTTGCAGTTATTTTATGGCTGCTTCGTGATTCTGAAATGCTTTTTCATGCCGCAAAAAAATAGGTTGAAAATGCTCACAAATTTGTGTTTTTACTTCATTACAGACTTTTTGACATTTCGTTTCAATGTTATGTAACTCAGTAGTTAAATCTTCACGTGTTTGTTCAAGTGTGGTGTCTAACTTTTGAAGCTTTTTCTGTGTTTGTCTCCGATTTTGTTCCATTCGGCTAAGGGTCGACATATTAAACGTCCCCTTTTGAACAATTATACAAGACTGTGCTTAAACTGACACACAATATTTTTTTAGCGCAACGCAATCTGACTTTCAGAAATCCCTACAAAAGAATGGCCCTGACTAACATTAATCTATACCTTTCACAAATCACTTACCTCACAAAAATCTTCGTTACTTAAGCTACTGCAATACAGCAAGCGCCACTACTGTCAGCTAAATAAAAGATTCAAACTACGGAAGGCACTAACTACTGATACGCATAGTTAGCAAATGAAAGATTTTGATACAGAAGAAAGAATGTATTTACCTTAACAGTGTTCAAAGATCATAATATATAAAGCAGTTCATGACATCCAGTCTTACAAATTTCAAAACTCCGCCATTTCTCTCCCCACATCCACCACTGCTGGCGGCTCACCTCCAACTGCGCAACGCTACGCGCTGTTAACAGCCAACAGCCCAACACTACAATAGCGAATATTACAACAATGCCACCCAGCCACAGACTGCACACAGCACAGCTAGTGATTTTCATACAGAGCGCTATGTGGCGTTACCAATCAGAAAACCTAAACAGCCTACTTACAATTTGCCGACGTCAGCGACTCTGACAAACGCCAGATTGTTGTGGCGCAGTGCCTGGGAGCGAGTTTGTAGATTGTTCGTGTGCCACCGTCGTGAGCATCTATGGAAAGTCGTTGCAGAATGGTGCAACCACGAGTAGACGATAAGAAGTTGGACGTGCATACCTCATCATAGAACGTAGGAATTGGACACTTGCTCACTCTATGAAGCAGGATAGACGGCGACATGTGGCAGGTCTGACTACACAGTACAGTGCGGGCGCAGGCACAGGTGTTTTGGAGTACACGCTTCAGCGCACATTGTTGAACATGGAGTTCCTCAGCGGAGGACCTGTACGTGTTCACCTGTTGACCCAACAACTTCGTCAGTTATGATTACAATGGGCACAGGATTGTCGAGATTGGACTGCGGATCAATGTAACAGTGTCGCCTGGATGGATGAATCCCGTTTATTGTTAAACTAGGTCGATGGTCGTGTCCAGGTACGCCGTTATCCAGGCGAACGGCTGCTCAAACATGTAGTGCGCCACGGACACAGAGCGGTGGGAGAAGTATTATGTTGTGGGGGACATTCACCTGGGCTTCCATGGGATCTGCGGTAGTAATGGAAGGCACCATGAAAGCTGTGGACTACGCGAACACTATTAGGGTCCACCTGTAACCCCTTATGCTTGATGTCTTCCTCAACAGTGACGGCATCTTCCAGCAGGATAACTGTCCTTGTCACAAGGCCAGAGTCGTTCAAAAATGGTTCAAATGGCTCTGAGCACTATGGGACTCAACTGCTGAGGTCATTAGTCCCCTAGAACTTAGAACTAGTTAAACCTAACCTAAGGACATCACAAACATCCACGCCCGAGGCAGGATTCGAACCTGCGACCGTAGCGGTCTTGCGGTTCCGGACTGCAGCGCCTTTAACCGCACGGCCACTTCGGCCGGCCCAGAGTCGTTCTGCAGTGGTTTGAGGAGCATGACAGTGAACTCACGTCGATGTCTTGGGCATCAAATTCGGCTTATCTGATTTCAATGAAACCCAACTGGGATTCTCTCGGGCGCCAGCTTCGCGCCTGCAAACCAACCTCCCGTAAACTACGGGAAGTGTGTGGCCTGTGCGTAGACATCTGCTGCCCCTAGAAACCTATCAAGTACTTGTCAGATCCATGTCACGGGCAATTCCTACTGAATTCTGTTCCAAAAATGGACCAACACGCTTTTAAATAGATGTTCATTATGGTTTCGCTCATCACTGTGTTTATTTCATTTTTCAACCTTTTGCGCTGTGGCGTTCTAGAAACCTTTTTTTATTAAGCTTCCTTCTTTTACTGTCATCCATCATTCCAAATGTATATCCTTTCTCTGCGTCTCTCTGAAGCTAATCACGTCTCGTTGTAGCTTGTAATACATTTTTAAAAGCTTCATCTCTAAGAACTTATCTTCTGTGGTATCATATCTTCCTAAATATTTCCTTCTTCTGTGATGCATGAAAGCCTTATTTGGTAAACTACAGCCATTCATCGTGCATAAGCGATAGTTCTCCTACGATATCGTCGTCTTTCTCAGCGACTTGTACTAGTGCAAATCTCTTTGGTTGTTGGCCAATTGAGTTTTCGGGTCGAATTCTGTGAGCTTGTACCTTATACGCTGTTTAAAGTGGATTTTCAATGTTTAGAATATGTCCAGCTGTAAGTAGGCTGTTTAGGTTTTGATATTGGTAACGTTACCTAGCGCTCTGTATGAAAATCACTGGCTGTGCTGTGTGCAGTCTGTGGCTGGTTGGCCTTGATGGAATATTCGCCATTGTAGTGTTGGGCAGTTGAATGTGAACAGTGCGTAGCGTTGCGCAGTTGGAGGTGAGCCGCCAGCAGTGGTGGATGTGGGGAAAGAGATGGCAGAATTTTAAGAGCGGACGATCTGGACTTATGTCCGTCAGAAAGAGTAAATTTGTAATACTGGATATCATGAACTATATATATATATACTTTTGAACACTATTAAGGTAAATACATTGTTTGTTCTCTATCAAAATCTTTCATTTGCTTAGTATGCCTATCTTAGAATCTTTTATTTAGCTGGCAGTATTGGCGCACGCTGTTTTGCAGTAGTTCGAGTAACGAAAATTTTTGTGAGGTAAGTGATTCATGAAAGGTATAGGTTATTGTTAGTAAGGGCCATTCTTTTGTACAGATTATTGAAAATCAGATTGCGTTGTGCTAAAAATATTGTGTGTCAGTTTAGTGATGATCTGAATAAGTAAAGAGAGAAATGTCTGAATACGTTCAGTTTTGCTCAGCTGTTTGAAAATCAAATAACGTAAGTGGTTTATCAGCACAGTAATTCATTAATTTTTATAAGGGGATGTTTAAAACAGCTTATGTAAACAGATGTGCTGCTATGTATTGTGTTTTTGTGATGTGTCAAGCATCTTTCAGCCATATATTTATGGAAATGGTTATTTATTTTTTAAATATTTTGTTGTGACAAACGTTTTATAATTTTCTGATTTTTATCCACATGACAACTTGACGTGAAGTCCAACATCCACAAACGTTACTAGGAATCGGGGTTTGAAATTCCAGCATTTCTCTCAGCTTTGTAAAAACTTGCCTGGTACTATCCAACAAAACCTTCAGCAGAAGGCCTCAGCTTTTTAAGAATTGTTAATGATAACACTTTGTTTCATACTCTTAATAAATAAATACTTCTATAATTACTACCGTTTTTTTATTGGTCTATTTAACTTGTGGGATAATGGTAGCTATTTTTCAGGTGTTCCATCACCTGCCTTCAACCTCTCTGTCTTTATTCTGTCTTCTGCTGGAGTCTTCTTATTCTTCAGATTACTAAATCCTGTTGAGTTACGTCTATTTCTTCTTCCTCTAAACCTTCTGCAATTCTTCCATCTGGGAAGACACTTTCAGGGTCTTCAGCATTCAGCAACTGCTCTAAACATTCCCTCCACCTATCCAGAATTTATGCTTGTCCGTCATCATATTATCATCCCTATCATCAATAACAAACGCCTCGTTTCTTTGACTTTTTCTCACATGTTTCACCATCTAGAACATTTTTTCTATCAAATGTTGTATATGCCCTCTCTATTTCATTACTCGTGTTGTTCATAAATTCTCTTTCCTCTGCCCTCAGAATTGTGTTTATTTCTCTTTTTATGTTCTTCATTGTTTCCTGCTTCTCTGTACAATTTCTATTCAGCACGCATGTTTCCCTAGCTCTCTTTCTGGCCTTCACAGCTTGCTCATCTTCTCGGTTGTTGGGATTTTTCCTCCTATAATTTCCTTTGCTGCTTCAGTTACAAAGGTCTTTATATCTTTCCACCGATCATTAACACTTCTTTCATAAATGTGATTTGATGTTCGCCTCGACAACCAAGTGGTCAGAGTAACAGAATGCCATGCTAAGGGGCCCGGGTTCGATTCCCGGGTGTGTCGGAGATTTTCTCCGCTCAGGGACTGGGTGTTGTCTTCATAATGATCAACTCATCCCCACCGACGTGCAAGTCGCGTCAACGAGAAAGACTTGCACCAGGCGACCGGTCTGCCAGACGGGAGGCCCTAGCCACACGACATTTCACTGTGATTTGATTCCAGGACTTCATATTTGTTAATCCCTCTGATAATACACTGGTGACACAACTCTCGATCCTTAAGCCTCTCAACATCAAACTGTTTCTTGACCATTTTTTCCCTCTTTCCTTTATAACACGGCTACAGTTGTGGCATAGGCCTGTGTCTGCATCACCCCTCTGTAAAGTGTAAAAACTGTCATATACTTCTTGTATCTCTCATTTATAATCACATGGTCAGCCCAGTTGATCATATTACGAATGCGGAAGTCCTCGTCCCTCTGTGTATCTGTTTGTGGAGGACGGTTGCCGTCTTCACCACGAGGTTCTCGCTTGGCGAGAAACTGATGAGATGTAGCTTACTGTAATTTGCTTTTGCATGTACACTCTCCTTCACGATTGTTGCCCTATACATATTTTTCCGTCCAACTTTGCCATTGAAATTTCCTAAAATGTTCTTAATATTTCTGGTTCCTGTACTTTCCACTATTCTTTCTAGTTCTTCAAAAAGCTCACTTTTCTCTTCCTGTCACTTACGCATGTTGATGCATCTGCATTAAGAAGTGTTCAATCTCCATTCTTATGCCTTACAGTGAGACATGATTTCCTATTGCTGTTTGCGTTGAAACTGTTCGCTTTCCTTACTAAACGGTCACTCACCACGAGTGTTGTACCATGTTTGGTGGTGGTGGTGGTGGACTTCAGTCCTGAGACTGGTTTGATACAGCTCTCGATGCTACTCAATCCTATGCAAGCTTCATCATCTCCCAGTACCTGCTGCAACCTACATCCTTCGGAATCTGCTTAGTGTATTCATCACTTGTCTCCCTCTACGATTTTTACCCTCCACGCTGGCCTCCAGTACTAAATTGGTGATCCCTTGATGCCTCAGAACATGTCCTGCCAACCGATCCCTTCTTCTAGTCAAGTTGTGCCACAAACTCCTGTTCTCCCCAATTCTATTCAGTACCCCCTCATTAGTTATGTGATCTAATCTTCAGCATTATTCTGTAGCACCACACTTCTAAAGCTTCTATTCTCTTCTTGTCCACACTTTTTATCGTCCACGTTTCACTTCCATACACGGCTACACTCCATACAAATACTTTCGCAAACGACTTCCTGACACTTAAATCTACACTCGATGTTAACAAATTTCCCGTCTTCAGAAACACTTTCCTTGCCATTGTCAGTCTACATTTTATATCTTCTCTACTTCGACCATCATCAGTTATTTTGCTCCCCAAATAGCAAAACTCCTTTTCTACTTAAAGTGTCTCATTTCCTAATCTAATTCCCTCAGCATCACCCGACTTGATTCGACTACATTCCATTATCCTCGTTTTGCTTTTGTTGATGTTCATCTTATATCCTCCTTTCAAGACACTGTCCATTCCGTTCAACTGCTCTTCCAAGTCCTTTGCTGTCTCTGACAGAATTACAATGTCATCGGCGAACCTCAAAGTATTTATTTGCCCGCATCTCGTGGTCGTGCGGTAGCGTTCTCGCTTCCCACGCCCGGGTTCCCGGGTTCGATTCCCGGCGGGGTCAGGGATTTTCTCTGCCTTGTGATGGCTGGGTGTTGTGTGCTATCCTTAGGTTAGTTAGGTTTAAGTAGTTCTACGTTCTAGGGGACTGATGACCATAGATGTTAAGTCCCATAGTGCTCAGAGCCATTTGAACCAGTATTTATTTCTTCTCCATGGATTTTAATACCTACTCCGAACTTTTCTTTTGTTTCCTTCACTGCTTGCTCAATATACAGATTGAATAACATTGGGGAGAGGCTACAACCCTGTCTCACTCCCTTCCCAACCACTGCTTCCGTTTCGCGTCCCTCAACTCTTATAACTGCCATCTGGTTTCTGAACAAACTGTACACTGCTGGCCACCGTAAATGCAACACCCTGAAGGAAGCATCCGAATCAAGTGAAATTTACACCATGGGTTTGCAGCGACGAGATATGCAACTGATTAGAATTTCAGCGCAGACGCACATCACGCGCGCCTGTGGCGCCACCTCATAGCGCCATTTAAGGCATGGCGATTTCGGCGAGTGTACGTTCGGCACGTGTGTTTACCTTGTGGTTGTTTCACAAGACGATCAGTTATGCCTCATAGACAACAGCGATCATCGTTTGATCAAGTATCCGAGTTCGACAGAGGAAGGATAGTAGCTTACCGAGATTGTGGATTATCATACAGAGAAATCGCTAGTCGTCTTGGACGAAACCGAACAACTGTAATGCGGATATGTGACCGTTGGATGCATGAGGGTACGACGGACCGACGTGGTCGATCGCATTCACCTCGGTGCACCACTGCACGTGCTGATAGGCAAATTGTGCGCATGGCAGTGACGGATCGCTCAGTGACATCCCGAACCATAGCACAGCACATTGCGTCTGTAACGCATCATCCAGTGTCTGCGCGTACCATTCGACGCCGTTTACAGCAGAGTGGTCTGTCCGCAAGACGTCCATTGCATCGTCTACCATTGACGCAGAACCACAGACGTCTCCGTCGCCAATGGTGTGATGACAGACGGATGTGGACGGCAGAATGGAATGACGTTGTCTTTACTGACGAGGCACGCTTCTGTCTGCAGCACCACGATGGTCGGATTCGAGTGTGGAGACACCGTGGAGAAAGGATGCTGGACAGATGCATTATGCACCGCCACACTGGTCTTGCACTGGGTATTATGGTATGCGGCGGTATTGGATATTACTCTCGCACTCCTCTAGTACGCATTGCCGGTACTTTAAATAGCCGGCGTTACATATTCGAGGTGCTGGAGCCAGTTGTCCTTCCTTACCTTCAAGGCTCGGCCACAGCCATATTTCAACAGGATAATTCGCGACCACACGTGGCACCCATTGTCCAAAGGTTCTACGCCAATAACAAGATTGAATTGCTTCCCTGGCCGGCTCGCTCTCCGGATCTTTCGCCGATAAAAAACATGTGGTCCATGGTTGCTCAACGAGTGACCCAGATTACATCCCCAGCTGCCACACCAGATGATCTTTGGCAACGTGTGGAAGCTGCTTGGGCTGCTGTACCCCAGGAACACATCCAACGTCTCTTTGACTCAATGCCGAGACGTGTGGCAGCGGTGATCTCCAACAATGGCGGCTACTCTGGCTACTGATTCAGGCAGGAACCACATGTCACAGACGTCTGTAAACGTAATCATTTGATACTTGGTCAACATGTTATCTACAAAATAAATTTTGTTGTGCTACCTCTTGTCTTTCTTGGTGTTGCATTTACGGTGGCCAGCAGTGTATATAACCTTTCGCTCCCTGTATTTTACCCCTGCCACCTTCAGAATTTGAAAGAGAGTACTCCAGTCAACATTGTCAAAAGCTTTCTCTAAGTCTACAAATGCTAGAAACGTAGGTTTGCCTTTCCTTAATCTCTCTTCTAAGATAAGTCGTAGGGCCAGTATTGCTTCACGTGTTCCAATATTTCTACGGAATCCAAACTGATCTTCCCGAGGTCGGCTTCTACTAGTTTTTCCATTCGTCTGTAAAGGATTTGCGTTAGTATTTTGCAGCTGTGACTTATTAAACTGATAGTTCGGTAATTTTCACATCTGTCTACACTTGCTTTCTTTGGGATTGGAATTATTATATTCTTCTTGAAGTCTGAGGGAATTTCGCCTGTCGCATACATCGTGCTCACCAGATGGTAGAGTTTTGTCAGGACTGGCTCTCCCAAGGCTATCAGAAGTTATAATGGAATGTTGTCTACTCCCGGGCCCTTGTTTCGGCTCAGTTCTTTCAGTGCTCTGTCAAACTCTCCACGCAGTATCATATCTCCCCTTTCATCTTCATCTACATCCTTGTCCATTTGCATAATATTGTCCTCAAGTACATCGCCCTTGTATAGACCCTCTATATACTCCTTCCACCTTTCTGCTTTCCCTTCTTTGCTTAGAACTGGGTTTCCATCCGAGCTCTTGATATTCATGCAAGTGGTTCTCTTTTCTCCAAAGGTCTCTTTAATTTTCCTGTATTCAGTATCTATCTTACCCCTAGTGAGATAAGCCTCTACAGCCTCTAGCCATTCTGGAGGCATCCCTGCTTAGCTATTTTATACTTCCTGTCGATCTCATTTTTGAGACATTTGTATTCCTTTTTGCCTGCTTCATGTACTGCATTTTTATATTTTCTCCTTTCATCACTTAAGTTCAATATTTCTTCTGTTACCCAAGGATTTCTAGTAGCCCTCGTCTTTTTACCTACTTTATCCTCTGCTGCCTCCACTATTTCATCCCTCAAAGCTACCCATTCTTCTTCTGCTGTATTTCTTTCCCCCATTCCTGTCTGTTGTTCCCTTATGCTCTCCCTGAAACTCTGTACAACTTCTGGTTTAGTCAGTTTATCCACGTCCCATCTCCTTAAATTCCCACCTTTTTGCATTTTCTTCAGTTTTAATCTACAGTTCATAACCAATAGATTGTGGTCAAAGTCCACATCGGCCCCTGGAAATGTCTTACAATTTAAAACCTGGTTCCTAAATCTCTGTCTTACCATTGTATACTCTATCTCAAACCTGTCAGTATCTCCAGGCCTCTTCCACGTATACAACCTTCTTTTGTGATTCTTGAACCATGTGTTAGCTATGATTAAGTTGTGCTCTGTGCAAATTTTTACCAGGCAGCTTCCTCTTTCATTTATTCACACCAATCCATATTCACCTACTACGTCTCCTTCTCTCCCTTTTCCTACTACCGAATCCCAGACACCCATGAGTACTAAATTTTCGTCTACCTTCACTATCTGAATAATTTCTTTTGTTTCATCATACATTTCATCAATTTCTTCATCATCTGCGGAGCTAGTTGACATATAAACTTGTACTACTGTAGTAGGCGTGGGCTTCGTGTCTATCTAGGCCACAATAATGCGTTCACTATGCTGTTTGTTGTAGCTTACACGCACTCCTATTTTTTTAGTCATTATTACCCCTACTCCTGCATTACCCCTATTTGATTTTGTATTTATAACCCTGAATTCGCCTGACCAAAAGTCTTGTTCCTCCTGCCACCGAACTTCACTAATTCCCACTATACATAACTTCAACCTACCCATTTCCCTTCTTAAATTTTCTAACCTACCTGCCCGATTAAGGGATCTGACATTCCATGCTCCGATCCGTAGAACGCCAGTTTTCTTTCTCCTGATAACGACGTCCTCTTGAGCATTCCCCGCCCGGAGATCCGAATGGGGGACTATTTTACCCCCGGAATATTTTACCCAAGAGGACGCCATCATCATTTAACCATACAGTAAAGCTGCATGCCCTCGGGAAAAATTACGGCTGTAGTTTTCCCTTGCTTTCAGCCGTTCGCAGTACCAGCACAGCAAGGCCGTTTTGGTTGTTGTTACAAGGCCAGATCAGTCAATCATCCAGACTGTTGCCCCTGCAACTACTGAAAAGGCTGCTGCCCCTCTTCAGGAACCACACGTTTGTCTGGTCTCTCAACAGATACCCCTCCTTTGTGGTTGCACCTACGGTACGGCTATCCGTATCGCTGAGGCACGCAAGCCTCCCCACCAACGGCAAGGTCCACGTTTCATGGGGTACCAATGTTTATGGCCTCTATTCTCTCCATAAATATTACTGACATGTTCTCATGTAAAACTTCTTTTCAGCACCATCTAGTTACTTATAATGCAGTGACGTCAACTTTATATTCCTTCAATTATGATAGCACAATTTTGGCAGGTCCGTGTCTAACACAGACTTCTAATATTCCATGTTTAGACTCGTAAACTAATCAGTCTAACCTTCATCGTCCCATACGGTTCCATTCTTAAGGTTCTTTTAAGGTTTTTAAAAATGATAAACCTCCCCTGGGCGCATGACGGGCGCTGCAGAGGGTTAGCCCAGTTGTGCGGCTGCCACATATCTGCTCCTGAGCTAGCAGGATTTGTCCTCTGGGTTTTCTCCACTAGTACGATAGGTTTCACTACATCTCAATAGTTCCCCCACGCCCTATAGAACAGATACACATTTAATACGTAAGGAATGGAAAAAAAGGCATGATCAGTCTTTATGAGGCACACTTTGTTGGGCTCCTCCGCTGTCCAACCTCCAGACCTTTCCGGCTAAGTTGCACCAGCCAGTCGCTATGCTACTGACGATATTGCTCTATGCTTCGCTTGAGCACACAAACTCTCCCGCCAACACTGACAGTGCTACGATAATGCGGTGCCCCGTGGGACCATTTTTACGAGCGGCAATTATTATCTTCACAGTGGTACTGTTATTGATGACAGAACCACTCAATCGGCGTTACTCAACACGATTTTCCGAAATTCCCCCAGTAAAGAAAACTCACTAAATACTCCAAAACTCGAATTTCAGAGAGCCACCAACATGAAAAATTTAGAGGTGTTGCCCCCAGTGTAACAAAGCAGCATAAGTCATTTGATGGAGGGAAGTCTTCCCGTCCAGACTGTATACTAATTGGACTCCATTTGGAATATGCTGACGATGTAGCAATCATATGCAACCGCTCGCTAGGAGAAGATCTTAACCTAAAGGCTGGAAGCTGCATGTGTCATACCAATACACAAGAAAGGAAATAGGAGCAATCCGCAGAATTAGAGACCTGTGCCCCTGATATCGATTTATAGTGATGTTTTGGAATGTATACTTTTTTCCAACGTTATGAAATACCTCGAAGGAAACGATATATTAAGGCAAAACAAAATATGCATTCCTTGTCAACTCACTGGGGCAACATAAATTTCCAGCTGCTCAAGGCTCTCCAAGTGTCTTCATTTTTTTTATTTTCATTCTTCATGATACTTTGTTTTTCTCTACGAAGGTGAAGCACAAATACTCATACGTCGCTCTTATAAGTATCATCCTTCTCAAACCAACGTCTAAGGACCTACCAGTCTGCCCTTCACATCCTTTATGGAGTTTTTCAAATAATTTTATATACTCCAGTTGCTGAGAGTTTATCTGTACTTGGTATAACATGCTGCCTTAGTTTTAATTTAAGATTATTAGTTCTTTTAAAAGCTACTCGACCATTATTTTTCCCTAAAAGTGTTTAATTTTATCTGACGTAGGTCAATTTGTGTCATTGCAGTTGTTTTATTTTCATTCTTTTTTTCGAAATTACTGATTGGTAGTGGCATAAATAAGGGCCCTGCAGTACCGGAGAGGGCGGTACTGAGGTAGCCCCATATTTTGGGTAGCCACAAAGTGACTTGAGAAATTTATTTAAAAATGTTTTCTTACATTCAGTTTAACCATGGAAACTCATTAAGGAGAAGCGATCGAAGTGTCCCAGCAAGCATTTCATAGTCTACTGTTTCTTGCTTAACATTAATAACAATGCTACAGTGCGTGGCGGCCAGCTTTGCATGCAGCTCACAGTTTCCACTAGTGCTGATTACCCATACAGGTAGTGGCTGGTGTGATGAATCTTGCCTCCTCAGCACTTTCTTACTTCAACTGAGATGTTCGATTGCGTTCCCCCTTAACTTTTTTACTTAAATTACATATTCCACATGTAAAGATAATTTTGCACATATCTATGTTTCTGATGATATAGTTGTATTTTTCATATCGATCCATTTAGCAACATCGATCTTTAACCATGAAAATCAATAATTACGATTGTTAACCTAAATGAGTCAAAAACTACTTTACAGCTAATACTATTATGCTTCAGTTTTCATGTAATCAAAATTTTTGTTTTCATTTTTAATTTTTGTAATTTTATTATCCCAAGTTCAATCAACAGTTATATAAAGACAAGAAGCTGATAGTTTTTATATTGTCCAAATTTCCAACCTTCATTATTAGTTATTAGGTGCATAAATCATTACATGTATAGTTATTTCCAGAAAACATTTTATAAGTTATACCTGAAAAGTCATTTCAGTTAAGGCAGTCATAATAAAATTCATTTGAACTTACGATTTTCTAGAAGTATCTGGAAACTATTTACATAATACTTCAGAAATGTTAGGTGCCAAACACGTCATAATAATTTCAGTTGTTGTCAAGATTGGACAGTGTAGCTACCAAGTTCTCTGTGTTATATTGAAATGTTGCACAGTGCATTTACTTAACAAGTGAAGTTGTAGAAAATGTCAAGATTTTATGAATAAATACTGACGTAAAAAAGCAACAATAATCCAACGACTTTTACTGAAACGAGAAACCTTGGACCTATTAATTGGAAATAATACACAGGAACCCACACCCTAGACAACGAGACAGTCATTGGCAAGATAAGTAAAATCTTTCTCCTAATACAATGTTTCTGTCCTTATGAAATATATAAATAGAATAGAATAGGTAGTTTAATGTAGGGTATTTACTTTCTGAAGATCTATGAACATTTTGATAGTAAGGGTTATACAACATCATACAGGTACGCCACCTAGCGCTCCATAATGCGCAACCTTATTCATTACGTGCTTCCTTCAATTGGCGTTTGTAACCTCCCCCTCACTTATCGACCTTAATGACAGTGAAAAATTAAACTGCATGCACCTAATGGAAATTTGGGAAAAGCAATCGTCTCCAAAGTTAATTTGTCGGTAAAGAGGGAGGAAAGGGTTACATCTAAATGAAAGGAAAAATCCAAATGAAATTGGTGAAAATTAATTTTGATAAAAGGGTAAAAGTAATAAAGAAAATAAATCTGCAGTCGTTACGTTAACAATTAATTGGCGTTAGTTAGATATTTGAGATTTGGGGAAAATTACGGTCGCCAGTCTTATGGATAACTACTATAATAACTGAAAATGAAAGATTAATGCACATATAATTAGCACTAATAGTGTGGCAACTGAAGGTTGATACGTGCTGTGTGAAAACTGAATATTTCTCAGAAGTAATAAATTTCGCTACGCTCTGACTTAATTTAGCAAAAGAATTAATAAAACCGGAAAATTGAAAGTTAATTTAGTGACTGAAATTAACAGTGAACTTCGTTTCTGAAGCACTACGAAATTCAATAAAATAAGGTTAGTCTTGGGCTTTCTCAACAATCATTTCAAAAGCTACTTGAATCTACGCAATTAAGAAATAAGAGATTTAATTTTGAACTTGAATTAAACGATTCTGAACAATTAATAATAGTAAAATTTAGTACGTACCAAGCTGAGCTGCAGTCACAGGTAAACTAAAATATGGTAACAAAACTCGCACTCTTACTTTCTGCTTGTGTAATCTAAATTTTATAGCTACCTATGAATACTTTAACTGAACTTTGAAATTAAAACGGTGAAATGGAATGATATTACTTTAATGCTGGCGTATGAATTTCAACGACACTCGGGTTCATTCCCGAAAAGGAACGGACCCTGCTTGGTAATGCAATTGGGACAATGAGCAACAAAGGTTCATGCTAAGTTGCTGTATTTTTGTGATGCAAGTTAGAAAAGCTGAGGTCTGCCATACAGTTCTAAAACTTTACGTGCTGTTAGTCTTCCTTGTTGGTTGATTGAAGGTTTGCAGTCGTCGATCGGGGAGGTGGCGACAGTCACTCATTGTCGGCCGTCGCTGTTGCAGAAGCTGGATGTTGGCGCGTCTTCTTCTCGACACGGTCACCAGGTGAAACGGGCTCTTGATGTGCGCCAGCTAATGCTTCCCGTCCGCGACACCGTGTCAGAATCTCTCATAGCAAGTCGAGCGCAATTATATGCTGCCAAACCCCGAATGCGCGGCAACTCGCGGGAGCGTCACACAACACACCCGCTCCACCACCTTGCTCCCGCCAGACTTCCTCTGCCCGCGCTCCACGCGCAGAGTTAACACTACCAAAGATCCTAAACACTTTGGTTCTCCACACGACCTATCGATGTAATCGTTCGATAGCATAGTTTTCCCTAGGACAAACTCAGCGTAAAAATACAAATAATATTTACAAAACAAACCAATTAATCATCGTATATATATATATATATATATATATATATATATGTGTGTGTGTGTGTGTGTGTGTGTGTGTGTGTGAGAGAGAGAGAGAGAGTGAGTACAAATCGTAGAACAATTAAAATATATAAAGACACAGAAATGTCATATCTTCAGGTAACAAAATAAGGAAAAAAATGGTAGTACAATAGATGGAAACAGGAGGATATGCATTTCGGGCGTTACACGTTGACAACAACAGGCTCTTGTGTGTACGTGAATTTTTCTTGTGTACGTGAAATTCGCGGTGTTACAATGCAAAAATCTGCTAATAGAAAATGACTCGCACGTACAATCGTATACATCAGTTACGTTGGTAACGCATTTTACTTTCTTGCCACCTAAGCTGTGCTTCCAGTAACGGAAAACGTGTTGCTCGTTTTTCTTATATGGGCTACATTTAAACGTTTGCATTAAGTTAGTAACAATGGGTCTCATTTAAGTGGTGCTCAGAAGCGAAAATAAAACCCTCCTGAGATGAAGACTGTAGAAACAATCTTCCAGGTATCAGCTATACGCCCAGATTGTATATGTACTAAAATTTGTAACGACAGCGAAATTTAAAAGTTGAAAGTAGAAGTCCGTACAGTTGCAAAAACGAAGCGATGGAAGATTCTGACACTTAACAGAATCCTAAAGAACACGATTCCACCTGTAAAAATGAATCGGGTATAATTCTGGTGACGCACTTTTTTTCAGTTGTTGTGGACACAATCCCCCATCTATCAAGAATGGCGAGCATTCGTTGTTGTAAGTTGTTTGCACTTACATGTAAGAAAACCAGTTAGAAATGAGTTCGACATACAAGAATAGTTTTCAGGATCCCATGAGGTAAGGGACTGTGATGCTTAAAGTGTTGAAAACACTGATTTAGAGAAGACAAACACTCAGCAGGATAGTGCAGATCTCAAGGTTATGATGGTAGTGCACCTATGAGTGCAAATATTTAAGTTGGCAGTCATAAATTAAAGCATGTATCCCAAATTCTGAATTTTCACATTGCCCAACATATAATCCTGACAGAGAAAGAGAAATAAGAGAATAATACTGCAAATGTTGGGCTAACACGAGAACTAGTGAAGAAAGAAAGAAATAACATAATCATCATGTCAAAGAAAGAGACAAACAGAAAACAGCATCACTTAGAAATTTAAAGAAAAACTGCACGCTGATAACATCATAGGCAGAAGAGCGGATAAAGGGAATAGCGCATTACTGATCAATAAAGAACAACATACAGAAAAACCAAAGATTTCATTTTCTCTAACAATATCATGAAACTGAAATCTGATCCAATAGTACGTTCCCAGACACAAACAGAAAACAACCTCAAAGACAGCAAACATTTACTCACAAACAAAAAAACACATCATGTAGAAGAACCCGAAAGCACCAGCACTCATAATCAAACCCAAAGTTCACAGACCATTTATCAAAGTCAGGCCTTTTAATAATTTAACGTATGTATGATCATATCACGTGAAAAAAGCACAAGAACGGAATCGTAACGCAAAATTTTGAAAAACACAAATGAACTCATCACACAAATATAAGACATACACATTCAACAAACAGCATCACTCATTTCTTTCAACATAAAGAGCATGTACACCTTGATTCCTATCACAGCCACAATAAAAATAATTGAAGAATATCTACTGCTGCACAACAAGCTAATTGCAGATAATATTAGGAAAATAGCCAAAATCCTTAAAGTAATCCCATCTCAACATTACTTCATATCTGAAAAGGAATTTTGCTTACAAAATATTTCTTTTCAGTGGGATCCCAAGTATCAGGAACATTTGTAGACATATTCATTAACCACATGGAGAGCACAATCTTCCATACAGTCATCACAAAGAAAGAACACAAAATTGTTTGCTGGTACAGATATGTGGATAATGTAAGGTGTATGACAGACGATCAAACAGAGAAAATAGTAAACTTGATTCAGACACAAACAGTATACACACTAATATTCAACTTACCGTAGAAAAAGGGACGCAAAAGAAAATATATTTTTTGCATATGGCAGTAAAGAGAGACAAAAATAAGTTCACATTTTATATCTTCAGAAAGCCAGCTGCCACAGACGCATTTATACATGCCACATCCTACAACCCACAAAATCAAAAATTTGTGGCCCTATTACACAATTATAAAATATCCCACTTCGTAAAGAAAAAGAACATTAAACAATACAACTCATAGCGATAAACATTGGCTCTAGCATTCACAAGGTACAAAGACTCAACCATAATATTAAAATACAACTAAAGAAAAATGAAAACAAGTGGGGATTACAAATACCTCAGAACCCCATAAACAATACATAGACTACAACACACTCAGAAACACGAAAAGTAACAGTAGCATGACTAACAGAAAGACTGCCACTTTAATATTCATCACAAATCAACACACAGAACATCAAATATACTAATGAAACAGAGATCACACATTACTTATAAAACAAAAAACACACTCCAGTCACATTTATAAACAACATCATACAAACCAGATAAACACTAAGGAGCAGGTATATACTAACTAAACCG